>NC_138788.1:3000000-3515000 GCF_965178545.1 Coloeus monedula | reverse complement strand
GCCTCTCCTGTGCTCCGCATCGGAACACGAAGCTCCTCGGCTACGTCTCGCACGGAGAAGTGTGCCAGAAGCACACGCTTGCCGGCGCTGGCCCCTGCAACTCGGAGAAACTTGTCTTTGCACCGCATTGCCGGGCAGTCCCCTTTTACAGCCTGCACAACGCCCTCAGGTCGCGGTGCTCTTTGCACGGTTCTGGGCGGCTCCAAGTACCCCCGCGCCCATGACAGGCTCGTAAAGAGCAAAGAGGCGAGTAGTGGTCTCGCCCAGAAACAGGGACCGGCACAAAAGCATGATCTCCGCGAGCCATTCTCGTCGGCCAGCCGGTTGTGCTCTGTCGAAAGCCTTGGACACCTAAACACTCAAGCGCTGCTTTCCTGGCGCATGTCTCTAAGCCAGAGCTAGACGGGCACTTTGGACGCGATCGAAACAGAAGCAGAATGATTCTACCTGCAGCTGAGGCAAATCCGTGCACAGCACGTTGTGCGTGCCAGCACTGTACACGCTGATGAGCAGCAAAGCCGAATGCCCTCGCTGGGCTTCAGTTCTCTCCAGACGGCAGCAGGCGAAGATTGAAGCCGCGGAGCACGGCAGGCACTTCTGGGTGCTCGCTAGCGAATTGCCGAAGTGCAGGCGAATGCTCCTTCACAACGCACATTTAGCCGAGAAGACTCTTGCTGCTTCAGGAAGTAAGGCGCAGCCCTTAGACTTCATCCCAGCAGCTGGCTGGGAAGCAGTTTTCTTACAGCTTCAGTGTTGCAGAGTCCATGCAGCTTGAGCTGAGCCAGGAGGAGGCGTCTACAAAGGAGGCGTTCTTGAAGCAGCCCTTCTCCAAGCACAAGCCACTGAGGCTCTGTAGCTTCCTTCTCAGCTGGACATGCCGGCACACACTGTTCACGCTCGCATCACCGTTGCCAACTTCCAGCAGCTGCTAGCATGCAAACAGGCTCGAGAAGTCAAAGCCAGTGCTGTGCTGCACCTTCGCCTTCGCCCACGTAAGCCACGTCAGTGCACTCTGTACTTGTCTCCTCTGCTGCATCTAGCGGGATCTTCTCTGCAGCTCGGAGGCTCAAGGGAAGGAAGAGCAGCTGTTTCCACGGAAGCTTGGTGCTGCTCGAAGCAGCAGCACAGGGAGCTGTCTTTGGAGTTCCTTCTGCTGCTGCTAGCGTGACTTTTCCAGGCAAGCGAGTGGCAGCCCCGCTTTCCCTGCAGCCTGTAGGACGCGCAGCACACAAGCCGTGTGCACGGCAGCTTGGGTTCTTCGCTTTTCGTAGCGAGCGGCGCTTTCATTGCCCCGGAGGCGAACAGCCGTCTGCTTCTCGCCCAGAAAGCTCTGCCGGCGCAGGGGGCGCACCAGAGCACTGCTTCTGCCGAAACACGCCTGGCCCACACACAGTCCCCTCTCAGGGCTACGTGGCGGCACACTCTGCCTCTCCTGTGCTCCGCATCGGAACACGAAGCTCCTCGGCTACGTCTCGCACGGAGAAGTGTGCCAGAAGCACACGCTTGCCGGCGCTGGCCCCTGCAACTCGGAGAAACTTGTCTTTGCACCGCATTGCCGGGCAGTCCCCTTTTACAGCCTGCACAACGCCCTCAGGTCGCGGTGCTCTTTGCACGGTTCTGGGCGGCTCCAAGTACCCCCGCGCCCATGACAGGCTCGTAAAGAGCAAAGAGGCGAGTAGTGGTCTCGCCCAGAAACAGGGACCGGCACAAAAGCATGATCTCCGCGAGCCATTCTCGTCGGCCAGCCGGTTGTGCTCTGTCGAAAGCCTTGGACACCTAAACACTCAAGCGCTGCTTTCCTGGCGCATGTCTCTAAGCCAGAGCTAGACGGGCACTTTGGACGCGATCGAAACAGAAGCAGAATGATTCTACCTGCAGCTGAGGCAAATCCGTGCACAGCACGTTGTGCGTGCCAGCACTGTACACGCTGATGAGCAGCAAAGCCGAATGCCCTCGCTGGGCTTCAGTTCTCTCCAGACGGCAGCAGGCGAAGATTGAAGCCGCGGAGCACGGCAGGCACTTCTGGGTGCTCGCTAGCGAATTGCCGAAGTGCAGGCGAATGCTCCTTCACAACGCACATTTAGCCGAGAAGACTCTTGCTGCTTCAGGAAGTAAGGCGCAGCCCTTAGACTTCATCCCAGCAGCTGGCTGGGAAGCAGTTTTCTTACAGCTTCAGTGTTGCAGAGTCCATGCAGCTTGAGCTGAGCCAGGAGGAGGCGTCTACAAAGGAGGCGTTCTTGAAGCAGCCCTTCTCCAAGCACAAGCCACTGAGGCTCTGTAGCTTCCTTCTCAGCTGGACATGCCGGCACACACTGTTCACGCTCGCATCACCGTTGCCAACTTCCAGCAGCTGCTAGCATGCAAACAGGCTCGAGAAGTCAAAGCCAGTGCTGTGCTGCACCTTCGCCTTCGCCCACGTAAGCCACGTCAGTGCACTCTGTACTTGTCTCCTCTGCTGCATCTAGCGGGATCTTCTCTGCAGCTCGGAGGCTCAAGGGAAGGAAGAGCAGCTGTTTCCACGGAAGCTTGGTGCTGCTCGAAGCAGCAGCACAGGGAGCTGTCTTTGGAGTTCCTTCTGCTGCTGCTAGCGTGACTTTTCCAGGCAAGCGAGTGGCAGCCCCGCTTTCCCTGCAGCCTGTAGGACGCGCAGCACACAAGCCGTGTGCACGGCAGCTTGGGTTCTTCGCTTTTCGTAGCGAGCGGCGCTTTCATTGCCCCGGAGGCGAACAGCCGTCTGCTTCTCGCCCAGAAAGCTCTGCCGGCGCAGGGGGCGCACCAGAGCACTGCTTCTGCCGAAACACGCCTGGCCCACACACAGTCCCCTCTCAGGGCTACGTGGCGGCACACTCTGCCTCTCCTGTGCTCCGCATCGGAACACGAAGCTCCTCGGCTACGTCTCGCACGGAGAAGTGTGCCAGAAGCACACGCTTGCCGGCGCTGGCCCCTGCAACTCGGAGAAACTTGTCTTTGCACCGCATTGCCGGGCAGTCCCCTTTTACAGCCTGCACAACGCCCTCAGGTCGCGGTGCTCTTTGCACGGTTCTGGGCGGCTCCAAGTACCCCCGCGCCCATGACAGGCTCGTAAAGAGCAAAGAGGCGAGTAGTGGTCTCGCCCAGAAACAGGGACCGGCACAAAAGCATGATCTCCGCGAGCCATTCTCGTCGGCCAGCCGGTTGTGCTCTGTCGAAAGCCTTGGACACCTAAACACTCAAGCGCTGCTTTCCTGGCGCATGTCTCTAAGCCAGAGCTAGACGGGCACTTTGGACGCGATCGAAACAGAAGCAGAATGATTCTACCTGCAGCTGAGGCAAATCCGTGCACAGCACGTTGTGCGTGCCAGCACTGTACACGCTGATGAGCAGCAAAGCCGAATGCCCTCGCTGGGCTTCAGTTCTCTCCAGACGGCAGCAGGCGAAGATTGAAGCCGCGGAGCACGGCAGGCACTTCTGGGTGCTCGCTAGCGAATTGCCGAAGTGCAGGCGAATGCTCCTTCACAACGCACATTTAGCCGAGAAGACTCTTGCTGCTTCAGGAAGTAAGGCGCAGCCCTTAGACTTCATCCCAGCAGCTGGCTGGGAAGCAGTTTTCTTACAGCTTCAGTGTTGCAGAGTCCATGCAGCTTGAGCTGAGCCAGGAGGAGGCGTCTACAAAGGAGGCGTTCTTGAAGCAGCCCTTCTCCAAGCACAAGCCACTGAGGCTCTGTAGCTTCCTTCTCAGCTGGACATGCCGGCACACACTGTTCACGCTCGCATCACCGTTGCCAACTTCCAGCAGCTGCTAGCATGCAAACAGGCTCGAGAAGTCAAAGCCAGTGCTGTGCTGCACCTTCGCCTTCGCCCACGTAAGCCACGTCAGTGCACTCTGTACTTGTCTCCTCTGCTGCATCTAGCGGGATCTTCTCTGCAGCTCGGAGGCTCAAGGGAAGGAAGAGCAGCTGTTTCCACGGAAGCTTGGTGCTGCTCGAAGCAGCAGCACAGGGAGCTGTCTTTGGAGTTCCTTCTGCTGCTGCTAGCGTGACTTTTCCAGGCAAGCGAGTGGCAGCCCCGCTTTCCCTGCAGCCTGTAGGACGCGCAGCACACAAGCCGTGTGCACGGCAGCTTGGGTTCTTCGCTTTTCGTAGCGAGCGGCGCTTTCATTGCCCCGGAGGCGAACAGCCGTCTGCTTCTCGCCCAGAAAGCTCTGCCGGCGCAGGGGGCGCACCAGAGCACTGCTTCTGCCGAAACACGCCTGGCCCACACACAGTCCCCTCTCAGGGCTACGTGGCGGCACACTCTGCCTCTCCTGTGCTCCGCATCGGAACACGAAGCTCCTCGGCTACGTCTCGCACGGAGAAGTGTGCCAGAAGCACACGCTTGCCGGCGCTGGCCCCTGCAACTCGGAGAAACTTGTCTTTGCACCGCATTGCCGGGCAGTCCCCTTTTACAGCCTGCACAACGCCCTCAGGTCGCGGTGCTCTTTGCACGGTTCTGGGCGGCTCCAAGTACCCCCGCGCCCATGACAGGCTCGTAAAGAGCAAAGAGGCGAGTAGTGGTCTCGCCCAGAAACAGGGACCGGCACAAAAGCATGATCTCCGCGAGCCATTCTCGTCGGCCAGCCGGTTGTGCTCTGTCGAAAGCCTTGGACACCTAAACACTCAAGCGCTGCTTTCCTGGCGCATGTCTCTAAGCCAGAGCTAGACGGGCACTTTGGACGCGATCGAAACAGAAGCAGAATGATTCTACCTGCAGCTGAGGCAAATCCGTGCACAGCACGTTGTGCGTGCCAGCACTGTACACGCTGATGAGCAGCAAAGCCGAATGCCCTCGCTGGGCTTCAGTTCTCTCCAGACGGCAGCAGGCGAAGATTGAAGCCGCGGAGCACGGCAGGCACTTCTGGGTGCTCGCTAGCGAATTGCCGAAGTGCAGGCGAATGCTCCTTCACAACGCACATTTAGCCGAGAAGACTCTTGCTGCTTCAGGAAGTAAGGCGCAGCCCTTAGACTTCATCCCAGCAGCTGGCTGGGAAGCAGTTTTCTTACAGCTTCAGTGTTGCAGAGTCCATGCAGCTTGAGCTGAGCCAGGAGGAGGCGTCTACAAAGGAGGCGTTCTTGAAGCAGCCCTTCTCCAAGCACAAGCCACTGAGGCTCTGTAGCTTCCTTCTCAGCTGGACATGCCGGCACACACTGTTCACGCTCGCATCACCGTTGCCAACTTCCAGCAGCTGCTAGCATGCAAACAGGCTCGAGAAGTCAAAGCCAGTGCTGTGCTGCACCTTCGCCTTCGCCCACGTAAGCCACGTCAGTGCACTCTGTACTTGTCTCCTCTGCTGCATCTAGCGGGATCTTCTCTGCAGCTCGGAGGCTCAAGGGAAGGAAGAGCAGCTGTTTCCACGGAAGCTTGGTGCTGCTCGAAGCAGCAGCACAGGGAGCTGTCTTTGGAGTTCCTTCTGCTGCTGCTAGCGTGACTTTTCCAGGCAAGCGAGTGGCAGCCCCGCTTTCCCTGCAGCCTGTAGGACGCGCAGCACACAAGCCGTGTGCACGGCAGCTTGGGTTCTTCGCTTTTCGTAGCGAGCGGCGCTTTCATTGCCCCGGAGGCGAACAGCCGTCTGCTTCTCGCCCAGAAAGCTCTGCCGGCGCAGGGGGCGCACCAGAGCACTGCTTCTGCCGAAACACGCCTGGCCCACACACAGTCCCCTCTCAGGGCTACGTGGCGGCACACTCTGCCTCTCCTGTGCTCCGCATCGGAACACGAAGCTCCTCGGCTACGTCTCGCACGGAGAAGTGTGCCAGAAGCACACGCTTGCCGGCGCTGGCCCCTGCAACTCGGAGAAACTTGTCTTTGCACCGCATTGCCGGGCAGTCCCCTTTTACAGCCTGCACAACGCCCTCAGGTCGCGGTGCTCTTTGCACGGTTCTGGGCGGCTCCAAGTACCCCCGCGCCCATGACAGGCTCGTAAAGAGCAAAGAGGCGAGTAGTGGTCTCGCCCAGAAACAGGGACCGGCACAAAAGCATGATCTCCGCGAGCCATTCTCGTCGGCCAGCCGGTTGTGCTCTGTCGAAAGCCTTGGACACCTAAACACTCAAGCGCTGCTTTCCTGGCGCATGTCTCTAAGCCAGAGCTAGACGGGCACTTTGGACGCGATCGAAACAGAAGCAGAATGATTCTACCTGCAGCTGAGGCAAATCCGTGCACAGCACGTTGTGCGTGCCAGCACTGTACACGCTGATGAGCAGCAAAGCCGAATGCCCTCGCTGGGCTTCAGTTCTCTCCAGACGGCAGCAGGCGAAGATTGAAGCCGCGGAGCACGGCAGGCACTTCTGGGTGCTCGCTAGCGAATTGCCGAAGTGCAGGCGAATGCTCCTTCACAACGCACATTTAGCCGAGAAGACTCTTGCTGCTTCAGGAAGTAAGGCGCAGCCCTTAGACTTCATCCCAGCAGCTGGCTGGGAAGCAGTTTTCTTACAGCTTCAGTGTTGCAGAGTCCATGCAGCTTGAGCTGAGCCAGGAGGAGGCGTCTACAAAGGAGGCGTTCTTGAAGCAGCCCTTCTCCAAGCACAAGCCACTGAGGCTCTGTAGCTTCCTTCTCAGCTGGACATGCCGGCACACACTGTTCACGCTCGCATCACCGTTGCCAACTTCCAGCAGCTGCTAGCATGCAAACAGGCTCGAGAAGTCAAAGCCAGTGCTGTGCTGCACCTTCGCCTTCGCCCACGTAAGCCACGTCAGTGCACTCTGTACTTGTCTCCTCTGCTGCATCTAGCGGGATCTTCTCTGCAGCTCGGAGGCTCAAGGGAAGGAAGAGCAGCTGTTTCCACGGAAGCTTGGTGCTGCTCGAAGCAGCAGCACAGGGAGCTGTCTTTGGAGTTCCTTCTGCTGCTGCTAGCGTGACTTTTCCAGGCAAGCGAGTGGCAGCCCCGCTTTCCCTGCAGCCTGTAGGACGCGCAGCACACAAGCCGTGTGCACGGCAGCTTGGGTTCTTCGCTTTTCGTAGCGAGCGGCGCTTTCATTGCCCCGGAGGCGAACAGCCGTCTGCTTCTCGCCCAGAAAGCTCTGCCGGCGCAGGGGGCGCACCAGAGCACTGCTTCTGCCGAAACACGCCTGGCCCACACACAGTCCCCTCTCAGGGCTACGTGGCGGCACACTCTGCCTCTCCTGTGCTCCGCATCGGAACACGAAGCTCCTCGGCTACGTCTCGCACGGAGAAGTGTGCCAGAAGCACACGCTTGCCGGCGCTGGCCCCTGCAACTCGGAGAAACTTGTCTTTGCACCGCATTGCCGGGCAGTCCCCTTTTACAGCCTGCACAACGCCCTCAGGTCGCGGTGCTCTTTGCACGGTTCTGGGCGGCTCCAAGTACCCCCGCGCCCATGACAGGCTCGTAAAGAGCAAAGAGGCGAGTAGTGGTCTCGCCCAGAAACAGGGACCGGCACAAAAGCATGATCTCCGCGAGCCATTCTCGTCGGCCAGCCGGTTGTGCTCTGTCGAAAGCCTTGGACACCTAAACACTCAAGCGCTGCTTTCCTGGCGCATGTCTCTAAGCCAGAGCTAGACGGGCACTTTGGACGCGATCGAAACAGAAGCAGAATGATTCTACCTGCAGCTGAGGCAAATCCGTGCACAGCACGTTGTGCGTGCCAGCACTGTACACGCTGATGAGCAGCAAAGCCGAATGCCCTCGCTGGGCTTCAGTTCTCTCCAGACGGCAGCAGGCGAAGATTGAAGCCGCGGAGCACGGCAGGCACTTCTGGGTGCTCGCTAGCGAATTGCCGAAGTGCAGGCGAATGCTCCTTCACAACGCACATTTAGCCGAGAAGACTCTTGCTGCTTCAGGAAGTAAGGCGCAGCCCTTAGACTTCATCCCAGCAGCTGGCTGGGAAGCAGTTTTCTTACAGCTTCAGTGTTGCAGAGTCCATGCAGCTTGAGCTGAGCCAGGAGGAGGCGTCTACAAAGGAGGCGTTCTTGAAGCAGCCCTTCTCCAAGCACAAGCCACTGAGGCTCTGTAGCTTCCTTCTCAGCTGGACATGCCGGCACACACTGTTCACGCTCGCATCACCGTTGCCAACTTCCAGCAGCTGCTAGCATGCAAACAGGCTCGAGAAGTCAAAGCCAGTGCTGTGCTGCACCTTCGCCTTCGCCCACGTAAGCCACGTCAGTGCACTCTGTACTTGTCTCCTCTGCTGCATCTAGCGGGATCTTCTCTGCAGCTCGGAGGCTCAAGGGAAGGAAGAGCAGCTGTTTCCACGGAAGCTTGGTGCTGCTCGAAGCAGCAGCACAGGGAGCTGTCTTTGGAGTTCCTTCTGCTGCTGCTAGCGTGACTTTTCCAGGCAAGCGAGTGGCAGCCCCGCTTTCCCTGCAGCCTGTAGGACGCGCAGCACACAAGCCGTGTGCACGGCAGCTTGGGTTCTTCGCTTTTCGTAGCGAGCGGCGCTTTCATTGCCCCGGAGGCGAACAGCCGTCTGCTTCTCGCCCAGAAAGCTCTGCCGGCGCAGGGGGCGCACCAGAGCACTGCTTCTGCCGAAACACGCCTGGCCCACACACAGTCCCCTCTCAGGGCTACGTGGCGGCACACTCTGCCTCTCCTGTGCTCCGCATCGGAACACGAAGCTCCTCGGCTACGTCTCGCACGGAGAAGTGTGCCAGAAGCACACGCTTGCCGGCGCTGGCCCCTGCAACTCGGAGAAACTTGTCTTTGCACCGCATTGCCGGGCAGTCCCCTTTTACAGCCTGCACAACGCCCTCAGGTCGCGGTGCTCTTTGCACGGTTCTGGGCGGCTCCAAGTACCCCCGCGCCCATGACAGGCTCGTAAAGAGCAAAGAGGCGAGTAGTGGTCTCGCCCAGAAACAGGGACCGGCACAAAAGCATGATCTCCGCGAGCCATTCTCGTCGGCCAGCCGGTTGTGCTCTGTCGAAAGCCTTGGACACCTAAACACTCAAGCGCTGCTTTCCTGGCGCATGTCTCTAAGCCAGAGCTAGACGGGCACTTTGGACGCGATCGAAACAGAAGCAGAATGATTCTACCTGCAGCTGAGGCAAATCCGTGCACAGCACGTTGTGCGTGCCAGCACTGTACACGCTGATGAGCAGCAAAGCCGAATGCCCTCGCTGGGCTTCAGTTCTCTCCAGACGGCAGCAGGCGAAGATTGAAGCCGCGGAGCACGGCAGGCACTTCTGGGTGCTCGCTAGCGAATTGCCGAAGTGCAGGCGAATGCTCCTTCACAACGCACATTTAGCCGAGAAGACTCTTGCTGCTTCAGGAAGTAAGGCGCAGCCCTTAGACTTCATCCCAGCAGCTGGCTGGGAAGCAGTTTTCTTACAGCTTCAGTGTTGCAGAGTCCATGCAGCTTGAGCTGAGCCAGGAGGAGGCGTCTACAAAGGAGGCGTTCTTGAAGCAGCCCTTCTCCAAGCACAAGCCACTGAGGCTCTGTAGCTTCCTTCTCAGCTGGACATGCCGGCACACACTGTTCACGCTCGCATCACCGTTGCCAACTTCCAGCAGCTGCTAGCATGCAAACAGGCTCGAGAAGTCAAAGCCAGTGCTGTGCTGCACCTTCGCCTTCGCCCACGTAAGCCACGTCAGTGCACTCTGTACTTGTCTCCTCTGCTGCATCTAGCGGGATCTTCTCTGCAGCTCGGAGGCTCAAGGGAAGGAAGAGCAGCTGTTTCCACGGAAGCTTGGTGCTGCTCGAAGCAGCAGCACAGGGAGCTGTCTTTGGAGTTCCTTCTGCTGCTGCTAGCGTGACTTTTCCAGGCAAGCGAGTGGCAGCCCCGCTTTCCCTGCAGCCTGTAGGACGCGCAGCACACAAGCCGTGTGCACGGCAGCTTGGGTTCTTCGCTTTTCGTAGCGAGCGGCGCTTTCATTGCCCCGGAGGCGAACAGCCGTCTGCTTCTCGCCCAGAAAGCTCTGCCGGCGCAGGGGGCGCACCAGAGCACTGCTTCTGCCGAAACACGCCTGGCCCACACACAGTCCCCTCTCAGGGCTACGTGGCGGCACACTCTGCCTCTCCTGTGCTCCGCATCGGAACACGAAGCTCCTCGGCTACGTCTCGCACGGAGAAGTGTGCCAGAAGCACACGCTTGCCGGCGCTGGCCCCTGCAACTCGGAGAAACTTGTCTTTGCACCGCATTGCCGGGCAGTCCCCTTTTACAGCCTGCACAACGCCCTCAGGTCGCGGTGCTCTTTGCACGGTTCTGGGCGGCTCCAAGTACCCCCGCGCCCATGACAGGCTCGTAAAGAGCAAAGAGGCGAGTAGTGGTCTCGCCCAGAAACAGGGACCGGCACAAAAGCATGATCTCCGCGAGCCATTCTCGTCGGCCAGCCGGTTGTGCTCTGTCGAAAGCCTTGGACACCTAAACACTCAAGCGCTGCTTTCCTGGCGCATGTCTCTAAGCCAGAGCTAGACGGGCACTTTGGACGCGATCGAAACAGAAGCAGAATGATTCTACCTGCAGCTGAGGCAAATCCGTGCACAGCACGTTGTGCGTGCCAGCACTGTACACGCTGATGAGCAGCAAAGCCGAATGCCCTCGCTGGGCTTCAGTTCTCTCCAGACGGCAGCAGGCGAAGATTGAAGCCGCGGAGCACGGCAGGCACTTCTGGGTGCTCGCTAGCGAATTGCCGAAGTGCAGGCGAATGCTCCTTCACAACGCACATTTAGCCGAGAAGACTCTTGCTGCTTCAGGAAGTAAGGCGCAGCCCTTAGACTTCATCCCAGCAGCTGGCTGGGAAGCAGTTTTCTTACAGCTTCAGTGTTGCAGAGTCCATGCAGCTTGAGCTGAGCCAGGAGGAGGCGTCTACAAAGGAGGCGTTCTTGAAGCAGCCCTTCTCCAAGCACAAGCCACTGAGGCTCTGTAGCTTCCTTCTCAGCTGGACATGCCGGCACACACTGTTCACGCTCGCATCACCGTTGCCAACTTCCAGCAGCTGCTAGCATGCAAACAGGCTCGAGAAGTCAAAGCCAGTGCTGTGCTGCACCTTCGCCTTCGCCCACGTAAGCCACGTCAGTGCACTCTGTACTTGTCTCCTCTGCTGCATCTAGCGGGATCTTCTCTGCAGCTCGGAGGCTCAAGGGAAGGAAGAGCAGCTGTTTCCACGGAAGCTTGGTGCTGCTCGAAGCAGCAGCACAGGGAGCTGTCTTTGGAGTTCCTTCTGCTGCTGCTAGCGTGACTTTTCCAGGCAAGCGAGTGGCAGCCCCGCTTTCCCTGCAGCCTGTAGGACGCGCAGCACACAAGCCGTGTGCACGGCAGCTTGGGTTCTTCGCTTTTCGTAGCGAGCGGCGCTTTCATTGCCCCGGAGGCGAACAGCCGTCTGCTTCTCGCCCAGAAAGCTCTGCCGGCGCAGGGGGCGCACCAGAGCACTGCTTCTGCCGAAACACGCCTGGCCCACACACAGTCCCCTCTCAGGGCTACGTGGCGGCACACTCTGCCTCTCCTGTGCTCCGCATCGGAACACGAAGCTCCTCGGCTACGTCTCGCACGGAGAAGTGTGCCAGAAGCACACGCTTGCCGGCGCTGGCCCCTGCAACTCGGAGAAACTTGTCTTTGCACCGCATTGCCGGGCAGTCCCCTTTTACAGCCTGCACAACGCCCTCAGGTCGCGGTGCTCTTTGCACGGTTCTGGGCGGCTCCAAGTACCCCCGCGCCCATGACAGGCTCGTAAAGAGCAAAGAGGCGAGTAGTGGTCTCGCCCAGAAACAGGGACCGGCACAAAAGCATGATCTCCGCGAGCCATTCTCGTCGGCCAGCCGGTTGTGCTCTGTCGAAAGCCTTGGACACCTAAACACTCAAGCGCTGCTTTCCTGGCGCATGTCTCTAAGCCAGAGCTAGACGGGCACTTTGGACGCGATCGAAACAGAAGCAGAATGATTCTACCTGCAGCTGAGGCAAATCCGTGCACAGCACGTTGTGCGTGCCAGCACTGTACACGCTGATGAGCAGCAAAGCCGAATGCCCTCGCTGGGCTTCAGTTCTCTCCAGACGGCAGCAGGCGAAGATTGAAGCCGCGGAGCACGGCAGGCACTTCTGGGTGCTCGCTAGCGAATTGCCGAAGTGCAGGCGAATGCTCCTTCACAACGCACATTTAGCCGAGAAGACTCTTGCTGCTTCAGGAAGTAAGGCGCAGCCCTTAGACTTCATCCCAGCAGCTGGCTGGGAAGCAGTTTTCTTACAGCTTCAGTGTTGCAGAGTCCATGCAGCTTGAGCTGAGCCAGGAGGAGGCGTCTACAAAGGAGGCGTTCTTGAAGCAGCCCTTCTCCAAGCACAAGCCACTGAGGCTCTGTAGCTTCCTTCTCAGCTGGACATGCCGGCACACACTGTTCACGCTCGCATCACCGTTGCCAACTTCCAGCAGCTGCTAGCATGCAAACAGGCTCGAGAAGTCAAAGCCAGTGCTGTGCTGCACCTTCGCCTTCGCCCACGTAAGCCACGTCAGTGCACTCTGTACTTGTCTCCTCTGCTGCATCTAGCGGGATCTTCTCTGCAGCTCGGAGGCTCAAGGGAAGGAAGAGCAGCTGTTTCCACGGAAGCTTGGTGCTGCTCGAAGCAGCAGCACAGGGAGCTGTCTTTGGAGTTCCTTCTGCTGCTGCTAGCGTGACTTTTCCAGGCAAGCGAGTGGCAGCCCCGCTTTCCCTGCAGCCTGTAGGACGCGCAGCACACAAGCCGTGTGCACGGCAGCTTGGGTTCTTCGCTTTTCGTAGCGAGCGGCGCTTTCATTGCCCCGGAGGCGAACAGCCGTCTGCTTCTCGCCCAGAAAGCTCTGCCGGCGCAGGGGGCGCACCAGAGCACTGCTTCTGCCGAAACACGCCTGGCCCACACACAGTCCCCTCTCAGGGCTACGTGGCGGCACACTCTGCCTCTCCTGTGCTCCGCATCGGAACACGAAGCTCCTCGGCTACGTCTCGCACGGAGAAGTGTGCCAGAAGCACACGCTTGCCGGCGCTGGCCCCTGCAACTCGGAGAAACTTGTCTTTGCACCGCATTGCCGGGCAGTCCCCTTTTACAGCCTGCACAACGCCCTCAGGTCGCGGTGCTCTTTGCACGGTTCTGGGCGGCTCCAAGTACCCCCGCGCCCATGACAGGCTCGTAAAGAGCAAAGAGGCGAGTAGTGGTCTCGCCCAGAAACAGGGACCGGCACAAAAGCATGATCTCCGCGAGCCATTCTCGTCGGCCAGCCGGTTGTGCTCTGTCGAAAGCCTTGGACACCTAAACACTCAAGCGCTGCTTTCCTGGCGCATGTCTCTAAGCCAGAGCTAGACGGGCACTTTGGACGCGATCGAAACAGAAGCAGAATGATTCTACCTGCAGCTGAGGCAAATCCGTGCACAGCACGTTGTGCGTGCCAGCACTGTACACGCTGATGAGCAGCAAAGCCGAATGCCCTCGCTGGGCTTCAGTTCTCTCCAGACGGCAGCAGGCGAAGATTGAAGCCGCGGAGCACGGCAGGCACTTCTGGGTGCTCGCTAGCGAATTGCCGAAGTGCAGGCGAATGCTCCTTCACAACGCACATTTAGCCGAGAAGACTCTTGCTGCTTCAGGAAGTAAGGCGCAGCCCTTAGACTTCATCCCAGCAGCTGGCTGGGAAGCAGTTTTCTTACAGCTTCAGTGTTGCAGAGTCCATGCAGCTTGAGCTGAGCCAGGAGGAGGCGTCTACAAAGGAGGCGTTCTTGAAGCAGCCCTTCTCCAAGCACAAGCCACTGAGGCTCTGTAGCTTCCTTCTCAGCTGGACATGCCGGCACACACTGTTCACGCTCGCATCACCGTTGCCAACTTCCAGCAGCTGCTAGCATGCAAACAGGCTCGAGAAGTCAAAGCCAGTGCTGTGCTGCACCTTCGCCTTCGCCCACGTAAGCCACGTCAGTGCACTCTGTACTTGTCTCCTCTGCTGCATCTAGCGGGATCTTCTCTGCAGCTCGGAGGCTCAAGGGAAGGAAGAGCAGCTGTTTCCACGGAAGCTTGGTGCTGCTCGAAGCAGCAGCACAGGGAGCTGTCTTTGGAGTTCCTTCTGCTGCTGCTAGCGTGACTTTTCCAGGCAAGCGAGTGGCAGCCCCGCTTTCCCTGCAGCCTGTAGGACGCGCAGCACACAAGCCGTGTGCACGGCAGCTTGGGTTCTTCGCTTTTCGTAGCGAGCGGCGCTTTCATTGCCCCGGAGGCGAACAGCCGTCTGCTTCTCGCCCAGAAAGCTCTGCCGGCGCAGGGGGCGCACCAGAGCACTGCTTCTGCCGAAACACGCCTGGCCCACACACAGTCCCCTCTCAGGGCTACGTGGCGGCACACTCTGCCTCTCCTGTGCTCCGCATCGGAACACGAAGCTCCTCGGCTACGTCTCGCACGGAGAAGTGTGCCAGAAGCACACGCTTGCCGGCGCTGGCCCCTGCAACTCGGAGAAACTTGTCTTTGCACCGCATTGCCGGGCAGTCCCCTTTTACAGCCTGCACAACGCCCTCAGGTCGCGGTGCTCTTTGCACGGTTCTGGGCGGCTCCAAGTACCCCCGCGCCCATGACAGGCTCGTAAAGAGCAAAGAGGCGAGTAGTGGTCTCGCCCAGAAACAGGGACCGGCACAAAAGCATGATCTCCGCGAGCCATTCTCGTCGGCCAGCCGGTTGTGCTCTGTCGAAAGCCTTGGACACCTAAACACTCAAGCGCTGCTTTCCTGGCGCATGTCTCTAAGCCAGAGCTAGACGGGCACTTTGGACGCGATCGAAACAGAAGCAGAATGATTCTACCTGCAGCTGAGGCAAATCCGTGCACAGCACGTTGTGCGTGCCAGCACTGTACACGCTGATGAGCAGCAAAGCCGAATGCCCTCGCTGGGCTTCAGTTCTCTCCAGACGGCAGCAGGCGAAGATTGAAGCCGCGGAGCACGGCAGGCACTTCTGGGTGCTCGCTAGCGAATTGCCGAAGTGCAGGCGAATGCTCCTTCACAACGCACATTTAGCCGAGAAGACTCTTGCTGCTTCAGGAATTGGGAAGTGGAGCCAGTGGCAGGTATGATGTCCGGGATTGTTGAAGTTGCAGTATACATGATAAGGAAATGAAATATCATTATCGAAGGTCCCCAGGGTAATATAGCGACGAGCTGACCATTTTTGGTGGGAGCCCCCATCAAGCTATTCGGCCGGGACCTTCTATCCCAGTGTAGTGCTATCCTTGCCATTCCCAACCAGGATTTCTGACTTGGGCCACTGAGAAATGCGCGCTGCCATCTACTCCCCTGCTCACCTGGAAGACTGACAACCCAAAGTGGATAAGGCAGTGGCCCCTTGAAAAAGAAAAGCTCACTGTGCTGGAAGCCCTGGTGTAATAGCAACTTGCCAAAGGCCATATCACCAAAACCACAAGCCCTTGGAATTCCCCTTTCTTTGTACTGAAAAAGCCCGGCAAGGACAAATGTAGACTACTCCAGGACCTACAAAAGATATATCAATGAGGTCACTGAAGACATGGTCCCCCTCCAACCCGGCCTGCCATCACCATCGATGCTGCCCCGAGACTGGCTGCTTGCCATCGTAGACATTAAAGACTGCTTCTTTAACATCCCGCTCCATCCTCAGGACGCACCACAGTTTGCCTTCTCCATCCCCTCTCTTAATGAACAAGCCCCACTCAGAAGACACCATTGGCTCGTCCTCCCACAAGGCATGAAGAACAGCCTGACCATCTGCCAGGGTTATGTCGCCCACATTCTGTCCCCCATCAGGAGCCTGTTTCCAGAAGCAATCATTTACCACTATATGGATGACATACTAATCTGTGCATCAGAAAAATCTTACTTGGACAGAACTCTTAAAAAGACAATTGAAGCCATTGAAGAAGCAGGGTTCAAGATTCGTGAGGACAAAGTGCAGCACTCCAGCCCATGGACTTACCTTGGCCTCCAGATCTGTGAGAGAACCATCATACCCCAGCAACTCGCCATCAAAGAGGATCCCAAAACCCTAAGGCTGTTACACAGCCTGTGCGGATCCATAAATTGGATACGCCCCCTTCTGGGAGTCACAACAGAAGACCTCACTCCCCTCTTCAACCTCCTCCTCGGCAGCGGAGACTTGGACTCTCCATGCGTCCTCACACCTGAAGCCCGAGATATCATCACCAAAGTCCAGGAAGCCCTGTCTTCATGCCAAGCCCATCGCGTCGAACCCAGCCTGTCTCTCCAGTTTGCAGTTTTGGGTAAAGCTCCCCATTTACACAGACTGATCTTCCAATGGGACCCTCAACTCAGAGACCATTTGTTGTTACTTGAATGGGTCTTCACAAGCCATCAACCTACAAAGACATTTACCACCTTCCAAGAAGTAATGGCACATATAATAAAAAAGGCCAGAACTCGTCTTCGCTCTCTTGCAGGGTGTGAGTTCACATGCATATACTTGCCATTGACCACTGAAGATCTGAAGCAGTTGCTCCAGACCAATGAGAGCCTCCAGTTAGCCCTAGATAGCTACACAGGCCAAATTTCCATTCACACGCCAAAACATAGATTTTTCTACCGTGATGCAGCCTTTAAATTGATTCCAAAATTAATCCAAAGTAGAAAACCTCTCAAAACGCTGACCGTCTTTACCGATGGGTCTGGTTCGTCCTATCAGTCTGTCATGACATGGAGGCAACCCAATATCCAAAAATGGGAATCTGATATCCAAATAGTAGAGGGATCTCCACAGATTGCTGAGTTAGCAGCTGTTGTCAAAGCCTTTGAGAAGTTTAAAGATGAACCTTTTAATTTGGTCACAGATTCGGCTTATGTCGCTGGCATAGCTATGAGGGCTGAACATGCTTTTCTAAAGGAGGTCTCCAACCAAAAATTATACCAATTGGTTTCTACATTAATTCATTTAATCTCACACAGAAAACAGCCTTACTACATTATGCATGTGAGGTCACACACGGACCTCCCTGGCCCCATTGCTGAAGGGAACAGGAGAGCAGATGCACTGGCCATGCCAGCAGAGACTGCAAATGTCCCTGACATCTTTGCCCAGGCAAAGTTGTCACATGCATTTTTTCACCAAAACATTCCTGCACTCGTCAGAATGTTCAAGCTTTCAAAAGATCAAGCAAAAGCTATCATTGCAACGTGCCCGAACTGCCAGAACTACCAAATACCATCTGTGGGTACTGGAGTCAACCCGTGTGGTCTGAACAGCTGCCAATTGTGGCAAACTGATGTAACCCACTTCCCATCCTTTGGGAGATCCAAATACGTGCACGTGTCAGTTGACACATTTTCTGGGGCAGTGTTTGCATCAGCCCATGCAGGGGAAAATGCTGTCCAAGTCATCAAGCATTTTCTCCTTGCCTTCGCCACCCTGGGAGTCCCTGAAGAAATCAAAACAGATAATGGGCCTGCCTACACCTCTCATAAGTTAAAAGATTTCTTCAACCAATGGGGGATAAAACACAAGGCAGGCATACCTAGCAATCCCACAGGACAATCCATCGTAGAAAGGACCCACCAAACCCTCAAAAGAGTCCTCATCCAGCAACGGAGAGAAACAGAAATCTTGTCTCCTGTTGAAAGACTCTGTAAGGCTCTCTATGTCATTAACTTCCTAAATGGTACATCATCAGAGCCTGACCCCCCTTCTCAGTACTTCGCCACTTCTCAAATTCAACCCAAGCTAAGCTCACAGAGAAACTACCAGTGCTGGTGAAGGACCCAGAATCACACCAGGTCTCTGGGCCTTTCCAATTGATTACCTGGGGGAGAGGCTACGCCTGTGTCCAGCTACCATCTGGCCCGAAGTGGTTCCCAGGAAAAAATATAAAACCATACCTAGGCCCTACAAACACTGCTTCTACAAACACCAACAAGAACTCTCCTGAGTCAAATACAGGACCTCCACAAAACCAGACCAGCTCGGCATGGAGATGAAAATGTTGCCGAATGCCCACCAATGAGGAAAAAGATTGTCCCACCACACGGCAGCAGACGAAACAGAAACCTGAACAAGAAGCTACAGCAAAAGTCAAGCCGTAGGCCAGACACAGCCTGAAAAACTGATCCTTAGTTTATATGTTATCACCCCTTGTTACCCTAAAATATCCCCTTCCTTCAACCCTTGTCAAACCTCTCTAAACCCCAAAACTTCCCCTCTCACCACAAAGCTAACAGATGTCACTTATATTCCCTCTCAGAAGTCCCATCCTTGTCCAAAGATGAAATGTATCTACGTTGATGCTGTCCTCACGGCTGCCTTGATGACCTGAAGGTAGATAATGACCTTCTTGGACGATGGGGAATAATGGGATGGATTGCATCTTTGATTAAGGGAGCTTTGTGGGTATTCATTGTAATTATTACTGTGTTACTTATGTTCTCTTGCCGCCTACATTGCTGCAGATAGGCTGCTGGGAATGCATTTTTAATAAATACAGAAGGGGGATTTGTGGGGTATGCCCAGCCCCTGCCCTGGAGGGATCTCTGCTGAGATAAGAGATTTCGCAATTGCCCAGCAGGACTCCTTGGAAAGGCAACCACTTCTTTGGTCACGGCGAGAAAAGACAGACCCACAATCCTTTGGGAGACCCCATGCAGATCCTTCGTAACCCATTGGCTTTTACCCATCCCAGATCCTCTGTAACCCATTGGTCTTCACCGATCCCTTGTATCCCTATAAAAGCAAGCCCTCTGGCCCCTGTGGGACTCAGAGAGAGTTCTCGTCCCTGGCTTTCTCCTTTGCCGGAGGGGACCAACAATAAAGATACCGTTGTGCAGAACCAGCCACACGAGCCTCTCGTCTCTCTCTGGTCTGGCTTGGCCTGGAGGCTGCCCTGCAGAGCTGAGCTGAAATCACGAGCTGATAATCACTAAAGAGCTGACAGCCTCTGCAAGGGCCCCTCTGCCAGCAGCTGAGGGAAGACACCGGGCTTCGGGAAGGCGATTCCTTTCGGGACCATCTCCCCGGACCAGTCACCTCTTCCTGGGTCAGAGCTACTGACCCCATCGCCAGCTGTACTACCTGGCCACTCGGAGTGGGCGATGATGGTCACGTCTGCTCCAGTGTCCAGCATCCCTGGGCGGTAGACCCTCTCTCCTTTACAGAACAAGCTGCACTCGATGGTCGGTTTGTTTGAGCCCACAATCTCTATCCACCTTGCTGTAGGATTGAGAGGAAGCTGTTCTGGGTGGTTCTGTGGAAGTAAAAAAGCTTGAGCAATCGGTGCTCCCTGTGGGAGAAAGAAAGCTGTATCTGTGCAGCAAAGCTGGACAAGAATCTCTCATCCAGGGTGCACTGTTTGTATCTCAGGTAATACAAAGAGTTGTTCTGGACCATGGATGGTATCGCTTAGGATAAGAATGTCCCATGGGCCGTCATGCGGTCCATACTTTCCTGTGGGGATATGATAAAAACGCTTGTCAACAAAGTTAAATGGCAGTGATGTTACCAGTTGGCATCTGGTTCCCATCGGTAGCACTCCGTGTGTTGGATCCTTCTCACGTGTTCTGGGATCGCCTGGGATGATGGTGCTGGGTGAGGTCCAGTTGTCTGCTCTCGGTGACTCGATGTGGAGTTTGCAGCCGGGGCGGGGTAGTATGGCCTTTGATTTGTTGTCTGAGCGCGGGGCCTTGACACTGCACTCCGATAGAAGTTTTTTGGATGCTGCTGGTGCTGTTGCTGTCTCTGGTGCCTTCGGTAGGCGGCACGACGGTCCTGGGTGGGTGACCTTTGTGGTCAGTCCTTTATAAAATGTCCAAGTTCGCCACAATAGAAACAGCGGGCATTCTCCTTAGAGACTGCTGCAGCAAATGCACCGGAAACTGCCTCTGTGATGTCCTTTACAACTGCTTGGGTCATTGTGTTCTCTGTGGATGTGTGTCTAGTACAGGTCTCTATCATTTGTTCTATTGTGGGTTCTGTGTCCATGGGTAGGGCCCTCAAGATGTTCTTACATTGTTCGTTAGCATTTACCATGGCAAGTTTACTCAAAAGTTCCTTTCATCCATCCGGACTCTCTATCTGTTTCTCTAAGCTAGCTTTTAAACGATCAACAAACTGAAGGAAGCTTTCATTTGCTGACTGATGTTAGAGGAATATTGTGTAGGAACAGAATCATCAGGGGTGAGAAACAGCGATGTCTTAGTGGCAATAGCTATGTCTTGTAATGCTACTTCAGATAAGGTTGTAGCTTGATCTGAGGGTTTTTGGAGGTCACCTTTTCCAGCCAGTTGTTCTATTGTCCTATCTGTCTGACTTGCATCTTTAGCATAAGTGTCAGACAGTGTTTTTAAATGTCTTTTCCAATGCCTTTCCCATAACATATATTCGGCAGGGGAAAGGATGCAATTAATAATATTTTTAATATCATGTAGTACTGATGTATAGGCAGAGAAAGTGACTTCCAATAAGTTTCTAAAGAAATGTGCCCCTCTCCCATGTTCTTTTGCTGCCTTGCAAAGCCCTTTGACTTCTTTGTACGGGATAGGTTCCTGTGTTTTTGTAGTTGGACCACCCCTCCTCCCTTTCCCTGTAATGACTGGAAAGGCTGAGATTTTCTGGGCTAACTCCCAGTCTCCCTCCTGGTTTGCTTCCCTGCATGTCTGTGCCCATCGGACCTCAGATTCAGAGCCAGAGCTACTGCTACTGTCATCTGAAAAGGAGGGATAAGCTGTGGCAGGGCGGGGCTGGGATACAGGGGGCGTAGCGCGGCATTTTTGAAATTCCGGCTTTCCTTTAGCCAGGGCAGGGGTAGTGGGGGGTCGGGGATGGTTTGAGGGATGGGAAGGGGGTCTGTTGTGGCAGCATCGGGGTGGAGAGGTTGTACAGCAGCAGGTCGTTTGGGGGGAGGTCAGGTTGCAGGTAGTGCCGGTTTCGCAATTCCGTGTGGAGTTAACATGGGCTGTAGGAGGGTGTGGGGGGGGCTGTAGGAGGGTCTGGGGGGGCTGTGGGCTGTAGTGCAGCAGCAGAGGAGATGGGGATTGCGCAAGAACCCGTGGTAGAGGGAGGGGGGGCTGTAGGGAGAGAGGGAGCAACAGGGATTGCGCAAGATGCAGCTGGCGGGGAAGAGAGCGGGTGTGCCGACGCCTGCCAGGGTGCCAGGGCCATTGGCGGTGGGGGAAGGGAGGAGGGAGATTCCACTCCTCAGGCGGTAGCCTGGGGCAGTGCCGTGGATAGCTGGGTCCTGCCAGCGGCAAGAGGGGTAGACGCTTGTTCCGTGCCCCACAGTGTGTGCGCGGAGCTCTGCGGTACCAGTCCCGTGTTGTACGATGCCTGCTGCGTGGGTGCGGGGAGGGGCAGTGGCGGTGGGGCGACTTGCTGAGACGGGGCCGCCACTCTGGGGTGGGGGGTAGGCAGGGCCGTGTGGAGCAGGGATATGGCAGGGAGCTGGGATGCAGTGGGGTGGGATGCAGTGGGGTGGGGGGGTCAGAGGCACCCCGAGCCGGTGCTAGAGGGGGAAGGGTGGTGTAGTGCGTGAAGGGTTGCGGAATACTGGGGCACAGGGAGATGGGGCTGGGGGTGGCTCAGAGGCATCCATCCCGGGGAATGGGGGTGGGTCTGGGATGAGTGCCACGTGTGCTGCCTGGGGGGTGGCAGCGGAACCGAGGGGGCAAGTGGGGGGGGGGTTGGGTATGGGAGGACCGCCAGGAACAGGGGATTGGGGAAGGGAAGTGGGGGGGCCGGCACCCCAGCCGGGCCAGGGCCAGGGCGGCAGGCGGGGTCCGCGCTCTGGCTGGCCATTGCCGGAGGCGGACAGGGGGAGTGGGAGGGGGGAAGGGCAGAGAAGGGGTTTGGCTGAGGGCGGTTTGTCGCACGACACATTTTAACCAATAAATGAAAAAAAGGAATGAATTTGGAAACAGAGAGGCTTCCTGTGGCTTGAGAGGAATACAGTTTGTTCCCCACACTGTCCCAGAATGGATCAGAAAGGACAGAGTCTGGTAGCATCAGGAAAATTTCAAGATATCCAATTAGTGAAAGAGTTGAGATTTTTCTTAGAAAGAACACCTTTAGAGAATTTAAAGTCAGATTTTAAGAGAAGGGTTAGAAGAAAGGGGTATAGGTCTCTCTCAGATTGGGAAAGGCTGGGTTTAGCTTGCCTATGTCCCATCTTAGTTCCTCCCTCAGCAGAAAAAAGAGAAAAAACCCCAAAATTACTTTAAGTTGTGCGCAAGAAAGAAAGGAGAGCCCCAAGTTTAAACTTATAAATCCCGTTTTCTGGTGAGGCTGGCTCCTAGAAAGGTCTGCTGGGGGGACGGTCTGGCAGTTCTATCCTCAGGGACTTCTGTCCTAGGTGGGAGGCGAGGGTCTTGAACTGTTCCCATCCGAAAGGCCTGCTAAAACGTAGGTCTATCTTCAGAGGAGCAGCACACGAATGGCTGGTTCTGTCTTGGTGTGTTCAAGACATAGCTCAGGCCAGGTCTGAAGTCCGGGGTCCAATGGCTGTTCGGGCGCCAGTTATTACAGCTGGTGATGGGGTCAGTAGCTCTGACCCAGGAAGAGGTGACTGGTCCGGGGAGATGGTCCCGAAAGGAATCGCCTTCCCGAGGCCCGGTGTCTTCCCTCAGCTGCTGGCAAAGGGGCCCTTGCAGAGGCTGTCAGCTCTTTAGTGATTATCAGCTCGTGATTTCAGCTCAGCTCTGCCAAGCCAGACCAGAGAGAGAGACGAGAGGCTCGTGTGGCTGGTTCTGCACGGAAGGTATCTTTATTGTTGGTCACCTCTGGCAAAGGAGAAAGCCAGGGATGAGAACTCTCTCTGAGTCCCACAGGGGCCAGAGGGCTTGCTTTTATAGGGATACAGGGGATCGGTGAAGACCAATGGGTTACGAAGGATCTGCATGGGGTCTCCCAAAGGATTGTGGGTCTGTCTTTTCTCGCCATGACCAAAGAAGTGGTTGCCTTTCCAAGGAGTCCTGCTGGGTGATTGCGAAATCTCTTATCTCAGCAGAGATCCCTCCAGGGCAGGGGCTGGGCATACCCCACACTTGGGTTGTGTGTGCATCCTACAGGCTGCAGGGAAAGCGGGGCTGCCACTTGCTTGCCTGCCAAATTCACATTCGAAGGAAAAGATGGAACTCCAAAGACAGCTACTTGTGCTGCTACCTAGAGCACCACCAACCTTCTGTGGAAACAGCTGCTCTTCCCTTGAAGCTCCGAGATGCAGTGTACACAATGGTAGATGCAGCGGAGAAGGGAAGTACTGAGTGCACCTATGTGGCTTAGGTGCGAAAGCGAAGGTGCAGCACTGCACTGGCTTTTTCCTCTAGATCCTTTTCTCATGAGAGCAGCTGCTGGACGCTTGCAACCGGGCTTCGAGAGTGAACGAGATGGCATGTCTGTGTTAGAAAGAAGCTACAGAGCCGCAGGCTGCTGTGCACAATTTTAATGCTGCTATAAAAATAGCGTTCTTCTGAGCTGTCTTCTATCCTGACCCTTCCATCTCTGTGAGCTCGAGCTGCTTGAACTCGGCAACACTGAAGTCGCATGAAAGAGATTGCACTGCGAATACCGACTTTCCCAGGAAGAGGGAAAGCCAACAAATGCTTTCTCTCCTGCCACATCTCTCAGATCGAAGTGCAGCGGGAAGCTCTGCTCTGTAATGTTGGACCCTGCCACTTTGAGAGAATGTGATCCTACTCTAGATATAGTTGAGAAGGTCAGTGTGGCTCACTAGTGTGTCTCATCTAGTTTTCTGACTACAGAGCGACTATGAATGCCAGCACTGGCTTCTTGTTCTAGGACTTTTTCTTTGAGTGCAGCGACTAGATGTTTTGAAGGGGGTTTGGGATTTGCATGAGTGAGAGGGCAAGATGGCACACAGAGCTCGGGGGAAAGTGCACACCTGCAGGGAGTTTGAGGCAAAGTAGTGGGTGAGTGTTACATGTTAAGCAACTGATGGCACAAAAAAAGTTCTAAAGAAAGAGGCCGTGCTGAAATTGTGTTTTCTTTTGCAGCCGATAAACTGCACAGCCAACGGTGAAAAGATTCCTCTTCATTCGCCGCTAGATGCAGGGTGACATTCGGTCAGTCTCCAAGAGCCAGGATCCACAGCGGAGCCCTTCCACGAACTGCTCCCACACGAATGGGGCCGGGCCAGAGAAGCGCTTGGCTTCTTCCTGGGCGCTGTCTGCAGCTCATCACAACAACCACATGATGGCAATGTCGACTTGCAAAAGAAGGAAACGCACCTTGCCCAGCTCGGAGCCACCCCAAGGGTGTAGCCAAGCAGGAAACGTCCCTGCTCTCAAATCAACGGTGTCAGGACAAAATAATTTCCCTAATCTTCCCCTTCCCAATGCAAACTCCTCTTGGCACCACACTCAAAGAGCAACACGAATTCCTTTGCCCTAACAAATCTTTTCACTCTCGCGGAGTCCAGCCACCAACTTGAAAACATCAGGCAAAACCAGAGCTCAAAACAGTGCCAACTGAGAAAGCTCTTGCTGCCTGCAACTTCAACTGCACCCCTCCAACTAGCAGCACGCACCCTGCTATGGGCACTTTCCTTCTCAGCTCTAGGTACCGTCCTAAGCCTTCAGGCTCCCAGCATCGGGATCCAAAGAGAACGGCACCAGGCACTGCTCACACACCAAAGGTACCAGGAGAAAAGGCTCAAGAGCCAGGCATTTGCGTTCCCACTGACAGTTCGACAGCTCTAACGCAGACAACTGCCTTTTGGAAAAGCCTTTAAATTCACTAAGACCACCTAATGTGCGGATCCAAACTTGTTCTCTTTGCCAAAGGGAGGAACTACAAGCCCATCTCCAAAATTAAAGACATCCCCTCTTCCAAAATGCAAAGCATCCAGGGACTGATCCCATATGAAGCTTCTAGAACAGTGGTACTGGCATTACGTGCCCAGGACACTAGATCAGCTGCACACCAAGGCTCAGCATAGCTGCTTTACCTTGTCCAAAAGACATGTGCTGTCAGAATTTCAGAAGGCCACCTCTGAAAAGTGGAAACCACACGCCAAACTGAATCTTTCAGGAGACCACATTCCAGAGATGGATACCCAGTCCATTAATTGCACGAATTGAGGCAGTGCTTCTATGCTGAATATTCCAGGATAGAAGGTTGATGCTAACCTTGAGCTCCACTAGGCAGCTTCTTACCTGCACATAAAATGCTGGGGCTGGGTGATTTCCTTCCCATGAAAACCCATTGCCATTCCCATTCAGGAGCTTACCAAGCGGAAGTTATTTACCACCTCCAGCATTGAATATGTCCAGCAATTGCTCCGAGACAGAAGGTGCCAGGATAGAAATGTCTTGCTGGACTATACCGCCTCATGGTACCTTAACATCTGCTCCAGCAACACTGGCACTATATCCTTTGCTTCCCAAGGAAAGGCACCCTGTGTCACTTAGCCTTGCCATGCCTTCAGTACTGTGCCTAGTATTTCCTAACCTACCCTTGCTTTGCTTGCCTTGTCTACATCTGCCTTGCCTCGCACTACCTACAACTTCCTCCCATTGCTTTGCCCTGCCTCCCACTCTTTCCCTTGCCTTCCATGCAGGCAAGGCACTGCAAACCAAGTGTAGGCAATTGTAGGCAAGTCAAGGGAGAGGTAAGCAAGGCCAGAGCAGTGAGGGGAAAGCAAATGGGGTGGTAGGCAAGAGAAGGGCCAGAAGTTAGAGGCAAGGCTGGCCATGGGAAGGTCAGTGCAGTGATGGCTAGGCCAGGCAGAAAGAGGAAGGGCTAGGCAAGGCAAGGCCCCGGAGGAAAGCAGTAGCCAGTCAAGGGTGGGGGATGGCTAGGGGAGGGTCAGCAGGTCAAGGCAAGGCAACTATTGGGTTGCCAAGGCAAGGCAAGGCAGGAGAGAAATACATTCAAGGATTCTGGTACACAAAAGTGGCCAGGACAGACAGCTCTGTCTGCCCTTGATCTCTCATGGGCCATCTCTAATTTGCACCTAAAAGACTCGGGCTACCTGCTTTCCTTTGTGTGCAAAAGAACTGTCATTCTGGTCCAGAGCCCAAGGGTGAAATGTGAATTGCCTGTCCAAAAGTCAAGACATGCAAGCAGTGGTCCCAGGCAAAAGCTGCCCAGACAGACGAGTGTGGCTGCATGCATCCTCCCTGGGCATCCTCTCATGTGCTCCTGAAACACTGGGCATACATGAGAGCCTTGGGAGTCCTCGGGAGAGCAGACAGGGCTGGGCAAGGCTGGGAAATGTCACGAGAAAGGGGTCTTGCATTGTAGGTGGGGGAGGGGTGGGCAAGGTAATGCAAGGCAAGGGAGGGGCTCAAGGGCAGGGCAAGGCAAGTGGTGGCTTTGCAAGGCAAGGCGGTGAGAGTCCTAGAAGCAGAGAAGGAAAGGCAAGGCCGGACCTGGACAAATGGGAAGGGAAGTCAGGTGGGGGACGGGTGAACAAGTCAATGCAAGGCAGTAGATAAACGGCAGGCTGACGGAAGGCTACAGTGCGGTAGCCAGTGCCTTGACATCGGGGGAAGCCCCATGTGCCTACTCACAGACCCTCTGCTGAAATAGCCTGTACGGGTATCCCTCCTTTAGAAGCTCCACTCACTGTGGGGGCTGTCACTGTTTTCTGTTAAGTGGCTTGTGTGCCTTCAGTCACCACAGGTGGTGCAGAAGACAATGTGAAAATTAGACTAGGTAATTAGATTACACTATTAAAATATTTTCCTTAAAATTTGTACTTTCATATTGTCAGCTAAGTTTAGGAGAGGAGTGGGAGAATCAATTTGCAGCCTTAGGACAAGAAGCAGCAAAAGTTTTCAACCTTAGCAATTGTTGGCTCTGTGGAGGGCCAGCAGGATCTGAAGAGCAGCCATGGGTGACTAGCCCAGTTGAACCGAAATGGTGGGTCAACACCCTAAGGGAGGTACAACATGGGATGGGATTTTTGGACAAAAAAGGAAGTCCATGGTGACTTCATTCTTCTCAAACAGGCACTTATCTCCTAAACAGTGATTCGCTCCAAACTGGGCCGAGAGACACTTCTGAGAAAAAGTCCAAGAAGAGGGTAATTGCTTTATTCAGCGTGTTGGCTGGGCATGGATCACTCCTCCAAACACGCACACACCCCAGTTGCTCCTCCAAACACACACACAGCAGTTTACAATATATGGTTGCAATGTATGCATATTCATAGTTTTCCCTAGAAAAGCTGTGGTTATGCCAACTATTTCTTAGAACTCGTTATTATCATTAGCATACATGGAGCACAGGCACAGTGCTCCCTGGTGGTCCCCCTGAGGAAGGCTTGGTGGTCACTTTGATGAAGGTCAAACATCTTCCTTGCTTTGAACTTTTCACCTTTCTTTCCTAGGCGCGCGCAGTCTCTTGCTAGCTGTTTCAGCATTTTCTTCACTGGATCTAGCAAGCTTTTGTTCCCTATCTTCTGCCAAGTTATTCAGCTAGCTTCTACACTGGTTACGATGTATCTTATTCTAGCCTCAGGATACCTGAGCAGAGCCAAGTATAATGATTTTAACCCTTTCATTCCCCTGCCCCTTGGAAATTTGTAAATTCTGTTACAACTCCTTCATTTCTTGGAAGTAAGTTCCTTTTTCTACCTTATTTCTGAGCTTATGCTCTCACTACTGTGCATAGGCATTCGAGTTCCAAGTCTTCATCACACAAAAACTGATGCCACTGGAGAGGAACAGTGATGGCTGTGGTCCAGTTGGTATTGGAAAACTGGATGCAACCTGGAACTCCTGCCCTAACATAAACCACAGATTGATTAACAAGAGACAAAAGATAAGGAGGTGTCCCTAAGGGTGAACTGGAAGGTTGGCATCGTGCACTAGCGTTGTGTATAGTATATGGGTTTCTCTCTGTCTAATTACTGGCAGGTATGCCTAGTAATGGTAGGCATACTGCAAGTGCTGCATTTCCCCACACAGCCAACAGTTCTGTATTCCAGTATAATTTGCAATTGTGCCTACTATGGATACATAGTTATTTGCATGGAAGGTCCCTGCATCTTGCCAAAAAACAGCAAAACACAACCAATTATTCATGATTTACGGCTAAGTTTCAGCTTGAGTCCATCTGGTGATTGGTCAGACACAACCCATCGATCTTCAGGTGCTTTCTTCACTCTGGAGTAATGAAGCCAGGTTGACTTTCCTTGTACCTTTACAGCTGTATGAGTTGTCAGGAGGGTCAAGTACGGTCCTTCCCACTTCTTCTGCAGAGGATCGCCTGTAACAGACTTAACATACACCCAATCTCCTGGATTTCTATCACGGAATGGCTTATTAGGTTGTGGTGGCTGCCAATTCACAACTTTAGTTCGTATTGATTGCAATTTCCTGCCCAACTGCTTAACATAATCAATCAAGTAGTTCTGCCCCACCAGGGCCACGCTATCATTGTGAACCACGTTTGTCCCGTAAGGTCTCCCATACAGAATTTCAAAGGGACTTAATTTCTCTTTGAGTCATGGTTTCACTGTAATTCTCAGCAAAGCCATGGGTAAAGCCTGATACCAGTATAAGTTAGTTTCTTGACAAATTTTGACCGTTGCTTTATTAAGTGATTCATTTTTTCTGCTTGCTCACTTGCCTGAGGCCTGTATGGTATATGTAGCTGCCATTGTATTCCTAATAGATGACTCACCCCCTGCACTACCTGGGCTACAAAGTGTGATCCCTTATCAGAATTAATTTCCCTGGGTACCCCAAATTGTGGAATAATTTCCTGTACTACAGCTTTAACAACTTCTCTAGCCTAATTTGTTCTACAAGGCAAAACTTCTGGCCAACCTGAAAACATGTCTGAGAGGACTAAAAGGTACCTGTATCCCCCCTTTCCAGGTAATTCTGAAAAGTCAATTTGCCACACGGGTAAAGCTCCTTTAGGGATAGCCCCTGTGTTTAGCCTAACAGTGATATTAGGGCTGGTTTTGAGACAAATTTCACAAGTGGCAGATATGTAGGGAGTTGTAACAGAGAACCAGTGAACAACTTGGTAACCGAGAATTTTCCTCAACTGGGGGAGGTGGCTTGTGCCCAGGTGCTGCCCAGGGAGGGCGCAGCTTAGGCTTCTGAGCTGCCCCTCAACCCACCGTCTGAGTCTGCCTCTTTGGGAAACTCAATCCAGGGGATGGGCTGGGATTGATTGGCATCATGCTGCCCCATCCACAGAGTGACACCGCAATCACACAAACACACCTGAATTATCCAACTCTTTTTATATCGTCCTTGCTTTGACTTGCTTGTCTCTCATTTGAATTCCCGTCCCTTCCCTATCCCTTCCCTATCCCTTCCCTATCCCTTCCCAATCCCTTCCCAATCCCTTCCCAATCCCTTCCCTTATCCCTTCCCTTATCCCTTCCCTTATCCCTTCCCTTATCCCTTCCCTTATCCCTTCCCTTTCCCTATCCCTTCCCTCCACTTTTCCTATCCCTTCCCTCCCCTTTCCCTATCCCTTTCCCTATCCCTTCCCTCCCCTTTCCCTATCCCTTTCCCTATCCCTTCCCCTTTCCCTATCCCTTTCCCTATCCCTTCCCCTTTCCCTATCCCTTTTCCTATCCCTTCCCCTTTCCCTATCCCTTTCCCTATCCCTTCCCCTTTCCCTATCCCTTCCCCTATCCCCATCCCTTCCCCATCCCTTCCCCTATCCCTTCCCCTTTCCCTATCCCTTTCCCTATCCCTTCCCCTTTCCCTATCCCTTTCCCTATCCCTTCCCCTTTCCCTATCCCTTTCCCTATCCCTTCCCCTTTCCCTATCCCTTCCCCTTCCCCTATCCCTTCCCCTTCCCCTATCCCTTCCCCTATCCCTATCCCTTTCCCTATCCCTTCCCTCCCCTTTCCCTATCCCTTTCCCTATCCCTTCCCCTTTCCCTATCCCTTTTCCTATCCCTTCCCCTTTCCCTATCCCTTTCCCTATCCCTTCCCCTTTCCCTATCCCTTCCCCTATCCCCATCCCTTCCCCATCCCTTCCCCTATCCCTTCCCCTTTCCCTATCCCTTTCCCTATCCCTTCCCCTTTCCCTATCCCTTTCCCTATCCCTTCCCCTTTCCCTATCCCTTTCCCTATCCCTTCCCCTTTCCCTATCCCTTCCCCTTCCCCTATCCCTTCCCCTTCCCCTATCCCTTCCCCTATCCCTATCCCTTCCCCTATCCCTTCCCCTTCCCCTATCCCTTCCCCTATCCCTTCCCCTTCCCCTATCCCTTCCCCTATCCCTATCCCTTCCCCTATCCCTATCCCCTCCCCTCCCCTCCCCTCCCCTCCCCTCCCCTCCCCTCCCCTCCCCTCCCCTCCCCTCCCTTACTTATCTCTTCCTTATCCCTCTTTTGACTTGCCTTGTCTTTCCTACCCCAGTCTTGCATTTCGTTACTGACCCCTCTGTGTCTTTCTCTTGCCCTTCCTGCAACTCCATTGCTTTGCATTGCCTTCTAAGCCATCCCCCACCTGGCTTCTTACCCCTTTTTTCCTCTCTTTGTCTTGTCTTGCCTGGTCCTCCTATGACTCTCATTGCCTTGCTTGCCTTGCAGTTTCCTTGTCTTGCAAACCCCGTCTTTGCCTTGCATTGCTCTGCTATACCTTTCTTCCCCTTTACTGCCCTACATGGCCATCCCCTGCCTTGACCTGCCTACTGCTTTCTTCCCTGTCCTTGCTTTGCTCTGCCTTTCTCCTGGTTCCTACGGTATATATCACTGTGTCCCGCAGCCATAGGGAGGAGGAGGAGAGAAGATCCAGCAGGCAGGAACAGTGCAGCAAGATTGATTTATTTAATTATTTTACAAACTCTTTTATAGACTTTTTTCTTCACAGTCTAATTGGACAAAGGATCAGCCACCCCTTGGGGGTGATTGGCCAAAGTCCTAAAACATCCATTATCAAAATATTTTCTACTATACCATAAACAAGACTTTCCAAGCTTGCAGGTGGCTTGGTTGTTTACATTCCCTGCTACCTCTTCTGTGAGAGAGAAAAATCTCTCACGGACTTAGAAAAATAACAAGAAAATCCTTGCTAACAGCATTTTTGTACCTACAATTCCCCCTTTTTGTTTTATAAGATAACAACCCTACTATTAATCCTAAATAGAAATCTACATCAGTTATTAATTCTAACTATGTCCTTAAGGCTTTAACTATCTGACTCCATAACAAGAAATTTAAAGTTCAGTCTCTGCTTGTAGAAGGACCATCCCAGTCTCTGCTTGAAGAAGGACCATCTGCCTGATTGTTGACATCCTGGTCATCATCAGAAGAGTCATTAGGCTGATGATCTACATTCTGGTCGCTATTTGGATGGTTGGCGTTCTGGTAGCCATTTGGAGGTTGCCTGTTCTGCCTCTGGTGCCGTAGGTCAGGGCCAAACACATTTTGAAGGTAGCCACCGTACCCCAGTATCTGTGGAAACGCAAGCATACCCATGACCCCAAACGATAAGCTCATGTGGGCCTTCCCACTGGTTAATGAGTAAATTCCGTACCCAGACTTTTGCCCGGGGCAGCTGTCTGTCGCCTGCAGACTGCAATGAGAGAAAATGATTCAGAATAACAGGATTATTTGAATTTTGTGGTACTGTAAGGTGATTAATTGTATACAAAGCTTTTGCTAGTCAGCTCTGTGGGGTTTCTCCATGCATTCCCCTTTTCTGTTTGTCCAAAACACGCTTCAAGGTACCATGAGCGCGTTCGACAATGGCTTGGCCAGTAGGAGAATGTGGGATACCAAAGGTATGGTCTACACCCCATAGGTGTAAAAACTGCCGCGTCTTCTCCGAGGCGTAGGCAGGACCATTATCGGTTTTCACAGAGCTGGCATGCCCAGGACTGAAAAAGCCAGTTTCCAATGGGCAATGACATCATGGCCCTTCTCTCCAGTGTGAGCAGTAGCCCACATAGCTGAGGAGAAAGTGTCAGTAGACACGTGCACATATTTCAGCCGACCAAATTCTGGGATGTGAGTTACGTCCGTTTGCCAAATCTGCAAGGCTTTTAGCCCTCGGGGGTTTACCCCCGCTGGCAAAGGCACAGCGAGTCCGTGACAGTCAGCACAAGCGCTGACAATGTCGTGCGCCTCGGTTGGCGTTAAATGGAACTGCTTCTGCAGGGTATGTGCACTTTGATGGAAGAAACCGTGCGATGCCTTGGCTTGTGCAATTTTGTCAGGCTGAGGCCCTACCCACGCAGGGTTGGCCAGCATGTCAGCCCTGGCATTGCCTTCTGTTAGAAACCCTGGTAAATTGGTGTGGCTTCGAATGTGCAGAATGTAATACGGATGCACTCGAGCCTGAATTGCAGACCACAAGGTTTGCAACAGCGAAAACAGAGCCGCATTGTTCACCTCCTTCAGAAGTGAACCATCTAAGCGTTGAGTTATATCTGTTACATAAGCAGAGTCAGTAACCAAATTCAAAGGTTCCTGTGAGAATCGCTGAAAATCCATGGTAACAGCCCTTAATTCAACTAACTGAGCAGAGCCTGACTCATGTTCCTTCAGCACCTGCCATTCCGATCCCTCCTTCCAGGTAACAATGGCTTTCCCAGTTTTCCCTGAACCATCCGTAAAGATGATGGGTCCTTGCACTGGCACTTGGCTATTTCTTGGCCTCAAGGAAAGTATGGTCGATTTTGCCAACTGCAGTAATTTATGACTGGGCAGATGGTAAGTGATCTGCCCTGAAAAGTTTTGCAGCATGCTTTGCAAAGGAGCACTATGGATAAGGCTCCACTCAAAGTATTCCTTTGAGATAGGAATGACAATTAATGCAGGATCCGCAGCCATCAGTTGCAAACACTGTTGACAGCATTTGATTATCAGAGAAGTGACCAATTCAAACACTGTGGTCACAGTCCTTTTCGGCTGGTGAGGCAAAAAGACCCATTCTAGGATATGCAAAGGATCAGGCCATTGTGCATTCCACCGGCCAATCATACTTGTAGGATGGAGGTCTGGAATAGTAATGAAAACAGTGATAGCAATGGAGGGATCCACTCGATAAACCTGACGAGCGGAAACAGCCTGTTGGACCTCCTGCAGCACTTGTCGCGCTTCCGGAGTCAACTCCCGAGATGAATTCAGATCAGGATCCCCTTTTAATGTATTAAAAAGCAGGGAAAGCTGCTTTGCAGTTAGACCTAAATAAGGTCGTAACCAATTGATGACACCCAACAGCTTCTGAGCATCATTCAAGGTTTTAATCAAATCTGGGAATTGCACCTCTTGGCGTTGGATAGTTTGGTCCAAAATTTTCACTCCTAAATATTTCCAAGGAGGATGCTGTTGAACTTTCTCCGGAGCTACCTCTAATCCATAGGCATGCAGAGCAGCGAGCAGCTGAGGCTGTATTCTCAGCAGCTCGTCCCAAGTGGATGCTGCCACCAGGATATCATCCATGTAATGGTAGCAGCGTGCATCAGGAAACTGCTTGCGAACTCCGGCTAATGCTTGGGCGACATACCACTGACAGATAATTGGGCTGTTCCTCATCCCTTGAGGGAGGACCTTCCATTGGTATCTCTTAGCAGGTTCAGCATTGTTAATGGCAGGCACAGTAAAGGCAAATTTTGGTTTGTCATCAGGATGCAAAGGAATTGTGAAAAAACAATCCTTTAAATCAATGATCAGGATGTCCCACCCCATAGGAATTATGGTGGGAGAGGGCATGCCAGGCTGCAATGCCCCCATACCTTCCATTACTGCATTAACTTTCTGGAGGTCCTGCAATAATCTCCATTTCCCTGATTTCTTCTTAACAGCGAAAACAGGAGTGTTCCAGGGGCTAGTAGAAGGTTCAAGGTGCCCCTGTTGTAACTGTTCCTGAACCAGCTGATGAAGGGCATCTAACTTCTCTTTTGGTAGGGGCCACTGCGGCTCAAAGATTGGTGTGTTAGGCAACCACCACAAAGGCAGTGTAGGATACTGTGCGCCCTTACGCACAGTGACCCCTGCTAAAAATTTGTCCCAATCCGTACGCCCCAAGCTGCCAACACATCCTGTCCCCAAAGGTTACAGGAAGTGGTAGCAACATAAGGCCTAATTGTAGCTGTGTGCCCTCTGAGTCCTTCACCACCATGGGCCGTTCGCTTCAATAGCTCTGTGTGGTTCCTCCTAATCCTGCGATGGCTGATCCCACTGGGGCTAGAGGCCATGAGGGAGGCCATGCAGAGACGGAGATGATGGTTACATCAGCACCCGTATCAATCAAACCTTGAAGCTGAGTCCGGGATGGACGGGCGTTCGGCAGGATCAGGGTACATGTCATCTGTGGCCTTTGGTCAGAAATGTCTGCAGTCCGGAAGGCCTGCGGAAGTCCCGTAGATCCACTGCCGTCATCTTCATGAGTTGGTTGTTCTATCCTGGGGACACAAGACTTAAAAGGCACTAATTTAGCAAGGCAGGTCTTTTCAGGAATAGTTACAGGGGGTTTTTGCGTGGAGACCATAGCGCAAATCTGACCTTTAAAGTCAGCATCAATAACTCCTGAGTGCACTAAGATTCTTTGATCGGCAACATCAGGTTTTCCCACCAGCATTGCATGGGATCCCTGGGCTAAGGGTCCATATGCGTCCAAAGGAGCTTTATAAATACCGCTAGAGTCTAAGACGACTGCGGCTGCGGTGTGGACATCAAACCCGTCCGATCCCTGGGTGCTGTCTGATCCCTGGGTGCTGTCTCTAGGGTGGCTGGGTAGGCCTGTGCCTGTACCTGTGCCACTCTCTGGGGGAGCGACTGCATCGCAGAGCAATTCCCCCTCCTTGCACCCCGGCGGAAGTTTCCCGACAGCGGTCGACCATTGGCATGAGTCCGGGATCTACAGTAGCCCGTGCAATGCCCTGGCCTGCCACACCTCTTGCACTGGGGGATTGGTGTGTTCTCTTTTTGGTTTGGCTTAGGCCGCTTCTGTTTCTTCACATGTTTTGGTTGCTTTGGTTCACGACCAGAAGATGTGTGGACAGGCTGCAGGAATGCAGCAAAAGCAGACCTTCTCTGGTTCCCAGATTCCACCTTAGCGCAGGCTTCGACCATGTCTGTTACCTCAGGTGTCCGTTTCTCGCGCTTCACGTGTCGGAGGAAAATAACTTTAAGGGATGGGACTATGCAATTACACAAATTTATTTTTTAAAATAACAAACGCATCAGTCGAGGCGTGAGATTTTACAACACCTCCGAGTAATGGCGACTAGTCACAAGATTTAGGGTTACATCGTAATTTATAATTTCTAATCCAATAGATACTTAAAACAACACTTTGTTTTAGATTAATGACCTATCACCTGTAGCACTTCTCACTTCAATGCAGCTATGTCTTGACCAATAACTTCTCATGTCACGTACACACAGTTGTCTCTCTTATACCATCTACATTCTTAACTTAAACTATATAAAATCACAGTATTATATTGTAAAACCCTTCACCAAAACACCCAGTGTACAATTTTACTTATAATGATAGGAACACAAGTTTGTAATCCTTTTGCTTAAAGTCCACAAATCTCTGTCAATTAAGCCAGACCTAGTCTCTTCCAGGGTTGTAAATCAAAGCCTCCTTTAATTGCAGGAGTTTCTACTCCTCTGTCTCCCACACTCAGGATCCCCTGGTAAGGCATCTATGATTTTTCTGCACTCCTTGTTTGCGTTATCTCTCACTAACCGCCTTAACAACTGTCTTAACCCGTCATCCTCAACCTGCTTCTCGAGAGAAGCAGCGACTTTCTCTACGAAAGAGAGGAATGACTCTGATTTCCCTTGAACTATTTCAGTATATTGCTTTCTGGGTGCAGATATCTCTATGGTTTTCAACAGGGCAGCCATGCCGACCTGTTGAGCTTGCTGCAGGACTCTAGAGGACAAGTTACCCTGTAGACTGGGATCAGAGAAGGGACCAGTCCCCATCAAAGCATCCACTCCTGCTGTCTGTCTAGGATCAGCAGCAGGGAGCTGCATATTCGCTAATGCAGCCTTGCCAGCCAGCTTTCTCCAGGTTTTCTCAAAAACTGTAAATTGTACAGGTTGAAATAGAATTTGAGCTAAGTGTCTTATATCAAATGGAGAAAGCAAATCTGTATTTATCACCCTTATTATTTGCATAACCTCAGCAGAACCCAGCCCATGTTGTGCCACCTTGGATTGGAGGTCCTGGGCAACTTTCCAAGCAATTACCTCATGTTTGTCATGCTCCCCTGAATCTGGGAGAGTCTTATACACTGGGAAAGCTTGGATCTCTCCTTTTGGGGAAGCACTACCATCTTGAACTTCCAGCACAGCCTGTGGATGGATTGTAACACCTCCCCGGTTACCCCCAGAATCCTCAGATCTATTTGGCATTCCAAGGGTTTCTAATAGCCTCCAGTCACCCTCCTCCAATGCTCGCATTTTAACTGACTCTAAGAAGCGATTATAATGGGTTGGACGCACTGTTACCGTGCAGTCTGGAAAGGTCCAGGGGCGAGACTGGAGCAGCCTTTTTCTTCGCCGCGCAGCTACAGCCGCCTGACGACCTGGGGCCAGAACCTCATCTGCCTCACTTCCTGACGAGGAATCATCAGGCAAAGGCAACTTTGAGGTGCTGGGAGTGAACAGAAATGGACTGAGAGGGGCACTTTGGCTAAGTTTGCTAGAGCCAGAACAGACAGCACAGACTGCAGTTGACTGCTCTGCAGTTTGAACAGCAGTTTCTTTATGGGAGGCCGTCTCGGCCAGTCCTGTCTGAACCGGTATTGGAACTGCTGCCGCTGTCTCTGGGGCTGCAGCTGCACTCGGCGCCGCGCTTTCCTCTTGCACCACGGCTGCATTCGGCGCAGTCACCGCTTCCGCTGCTGTTTCTCGTTCCCCAGCCGCGCTCAGCGCCGCTGCCCCCGCGGCTGTTTCTCGCTCCCCAGCCGTGCCCGGTGCTGCCGCCTCTGTCTGCGTCTCCGCAGCCACCGCCACTTCCAGGTTTTCCCGCGGCAGCGCTGCTTCCGGTTTCACCTCTGGCCGTGCCATTTCCTGGCTGGGAGCCGTGTCTCCCACGGCCGGCGTGGGCGGTGCGGGCGGCACGGGCAGCGCTGGCGGCGTGGGCTCAGCACGGCAGGGTGCCTCGGGCATCCACTGCTCTAGCAGGCTGAGCAGGTCCTCCATCCTTCGGGATAGGTTCGGTAACTCTGTCAGCAAAGGCAGATGCTGTATTAAAAGCTTGATGGCTCGGTTCTGCAACTGTGTAGAACAGTCCAGCGCCAAGGAGGGCAGTGGACCACAGCCAGGCAGTCTCGGGGCTGGCACCCCCAGTGCTATGCCGGCTAAGAAGTTAGATCCACGTGCATGCACAACCGAGCTAGAAGCCTCTCTGGGGGTCCAGTTGGCTAAGCCGCTGATTTGCGGCCCTGGATAAGCCGTGGCCACCGCCGAGCTGAACGGCAAGGCAAGCTGTGCGCCCTGTTGCAGCCCCGACCCCCCTGCCTCTGGTGGCGTGGGGTTCCTGGGGGCTGTGGAGTCCTGCAATTGTGCAGGGTGAGCCGATGCAGGCTCTGCCTGTGGAGCGGGGGCGGGGTTTTCCAAATCCACCATCATTTGCCCCGGAAGCCCAGTCAGCGGGGTCCCCCTTGGACATTCCTCCTCATCACCGAAATAGGCGAGCCAGCCCTTCTGTCACAGTCAAGGGCTGTCAGCAGGAAAAATAATGAACGCCAGGTTTTGTATAGTTCTAACACTGCCGGGTCCCCAGACGGGCGCTTGTGTCAGACAGCGCATCCAAGTTCCTGCCATAAGGAAAAGTCCAAGGCAGTATCTCTGTCCATGGAAATCCTTTTTAAGGTAGCCCAGTCTAATAATTCCTGAACTGAGTTTTCAGGAATGGAGGTGTGCATTATACTAAACACACCTTTCCAGACCAGTACGACAGCGTCGTTCTGTGAGCCGCTGTTCGCCATTTCTCAGTTCTGTCGGACCTCCCGGTCCCGGGGGGGGAAAAGGAACAGCGTACCTCTAGAGGAATTCAGCTTGGCTCGCAGCAGCAGGACACGCCAGAGAGTGCAAATCACGTCGGGCAGCACCAAATATTACCGTAGGCCTGGTTCCTACGGTATATCACTGTATCCCGCAGCCATAGGGAGGAGGAGGAGAGAAGATCCAGCAGGCAGGAACAGTGCAGCAAGATTGATTTATTTAATTATTTTACAAACTCTTTTATAGACTTTTTCTTCATAGTCTAATTGGACAAAGGATCAGCCACCCCTTGGGGGTGATTGGCCAAAATCCTAAAACATCCATTATCAAAATATTTTCTACTATACCATAAACAAGACTTTCCAAGCTTGCAGGTGGCTTGGTTGTTTACATTCCCTGCTACCTCTTCTGTGAGAGAGAAAAATCTCTCACGGACTTAGAAAATAACAAGAAAATCCTCACTAACAGCATTTCTGTACCTACAGTCTTTCCTATCCACCCCCATATATCCCTGCCATTCCTGAGAATCCCTTGCTTTGCCACTCAATACCTTGTTATCTAGTGTGGGATATGCCCAGCCACTGCCCTGGAGGGATGTCTGCTGAGATAAGAGATTTCGCAATCGCCCAGCAGGACTCCCTGGAAAGGACTTTTGAGTCATGGTGAGGAAAAGTAGACCCACAATCCTTTGGGAGACCCTATGCAGATCATTCTGTAACTCATTGGTCTATCCCAGACCCTCTGTAATCCATTGGTCCCCTTGCTGATCCCCTGTATCCCTATAAAAGACCAGTTCGCCTCTGTAGGAGGAGAGCTCGTCCCTGGCCTTCCCTTCGCCAGAGGGAACCCACAATAAAGCTACCTTCGTGCAGAACCAGCCATATGGGTCTTCTCGTCTCTCTCTCTGGTCTGGTTTGGCCTAGAGGCTGCCCTGCAGAGCTGAGCTGAAATCACAAGCTGATAATCACTAAAGAGCTGATAGCTTCTGCAAGGGCTCCTCTGCCAGCAGCTGAGAGGAAGACACCGGGCCTCGGGCAGGCAATTCCTTTCGGGACCATCTCCCCGGACCGGTCATCTCTTCCTGGGTCGCAGCCACGGACCCCACCACCAGCTGTAATAATCTAGTACTGGTGTTTAGAAGGCTATTTTTGAAATGAGTCCTGTTGTCTGACTCAGTTTTTCCAGCACTGCCATGCTGCCACAGGACTTGTTTTTCAAGGCCAAAAATGGTGGTATCTTCATATGTCTGGAGGCTTCTTGTCACAGCACCCACTGCCTCCTTTTCCTCATCCCATTGCAGTGTCACTAGGAAGTGGGAGTACCCTTGTGGCCTGAGTCATGTGAGTTTCAACCACACCAGTGTTGCACATTTTACAAGGTGGACTTTAAGTGGCTTGGTCAGTATTTGAGAAAACGATCTCTAGCATAGCCAGTCCTCTCACACATTGGATTCCTTGCTCCATGGTTTTTCAAGGGCCTTGCTGTAGTTGGCATGGCCAAAATTCAGATTGCATGTTCCAAATTCAATACAGCCAAGGATTGCTTCCAGACAAAAGGAGTCAGGACAAACTGTCCTGGCTGGCCTTGATCTTGCATGGACCACCTCAAATTTCCACCTGAAACACTGTGGTGACTTGCTTTTCTCCCTATGGAAAGGAACCGTCATTCTGTGTGGATACAATATTGCTTATAGCAAGAATTTTCTTGCTTCTTTCTAAGCCCGTGGGATACTTTTCTCTCTCATGGAGAGATTAGCAGAAGTTCTATGAACTATGAACACCTGCAACCTTGTAGAACTATGTTTATGGTATAGCAGAAAAATATTTTGACAATGGATGTTTATGATTTCTAGCCAATCCACCCAGGGAGTGGCTGATCCTTTGTCCAATTAGACTATGAAGAAAAAAGTCTATAAAAGAGTTTGTAAAATAATTAAATAAATCAATCTGCTGCACAATTCCTGCCTGTTGGATCTTCTCTCCTCTCCTACAGCTTCAGGATACAGTAATAATTCTGGACCCAGAACCTACGGTAAAATATGTCTAAAATTCAATACATGCAAGGATTGTTCCGAAATGAAAGTTTCCAGGACAGACGGGTCTGTCTGGATGTGATCTCCCCTGGGCCTCCTGCCATGTGCACCTGAAACAGGGGGCCTATGGGCTTTCCTTGCTGTAGAAGAAAATGTCATTCTTCTCCAGAAGCCCATGGCCAAAATATGGATTGCCTGTACAAAATTCAGTACAAGCAAGGATTGGTGCCAGACAAAATCTGCTAGGACAGATGGGTCTGGCTGGATGTGACCTCCCCTGGGCTGTCTCTCATGTGCTCCTGAAACACTGGGGGTCTGTGAAGGTCTTGAGAGTTCTTAGAGGAGCAGGCAAGGAGAGGCAACGCCAGGAAATGCTAGGAGAAAAATAGTTATGCAGAAAAAATTCACCATATCTATTGTTTCTTGTAGGTACAAAAATGCTGTTAGCGAGGATTTTCTTGTTATTTTTCTAAGTCCGTGAGAGATTTTTCTCTCTCACAGAAGAGGTAGCAGGGAATGTAAACAACCAAGCCACCTGCAAGCTTGGAAAGTCTTGTTTATGGTATAGTAGAAAATATTTTGACAATGGATGTTTTAGGACTTTGGCCAATCACCCCCAAGGGGTGGCTGATCCTTTGTCCAATTAGACTATGAAGAAAAAGTCTATAAAAGAGTTTGTAAAATAATTAAATAAATCAATCTTGCTGCACTGTTCCTGCCTGCTGGATCTTCTCTCCTCCTCCTCCCTATGGCTGCGGGATACAGTGATATACCGTAGGAACCAGGCCTACGGTAATATTTGGTGCTGCCCGACGTGATTTGCACTCTCTGACGTGTCCTGCTGCTGCGAGCCAAGCTGAATTCCTCTAGAGGTACACTGTTCCTTTTTCCCCCCCGGGACCGGGAGGTCCGACAGAACTGAGAAATGGCGAACAGCAGCTCACAGAACGACGCTGTCGTACTGGTCTGGAAAGGTGTGTTTAGCATATTGCACACCTCCATTCCTGAAAACTCAGTTCGGGAATTATTAGACTGGGCTACTTTAAAAAGGATTTCCATGGACAGAGATACTGCCTTGGACTTTTCCTTATGGCAAGAGCTCCGATGCACTGTCCGACACGAGCGCCCGTCTGGGGACCCGGCAGTGTTAGAACTATACAAAACCTGGCGTTCGTTATTTATTCTGCTGACAGCCCTTGACTGTGATAGCAGGGCTGGCTCGCCTGTCTCGGTGATGAGTGACGGAGGAATGTCCGAGGGGGGCCTCACTGATTGGGCTTCCGGGGCAAATGATGGTGGATTTGGAATAACCCCCCCGGCTCCACAGGCAGAGCCTGCGCCGGCTCACCCTGCACAATTGCAGGACTCCACAGCCCCCAGGAACCCCACGCCGCCAGAGGCGGGTGGGTCAGGGCAGAGGCAGGGCGCACAGCTTGCCTTGCCGTTCGGCTGGACGGCAGCCACGGCTTATCCAGGGCCGCAAATCAGCGGCTTAGCAACTTGGATGCCCAGAGAGCCTCCTAGTTCGCTTCCGTATGCACCTGGATCTAACTTAGCGGGCGTTGCGCCAGGCGTGCCTGCCCCGAGACTGCCTAGCTATGGTCCACTGTCCTCCCTGGTGCTGGACTGTTCTGCGCAGTCGCAGAACCGAACCATGGACCTTTTTTTGCAGCATCTGCCCTTTCTGTCAGAGCTACGAAACCTATCCCGTAGGATGGAGGACTTGCTCAGCCTGTTAGAGCGGCGAATGCCCGAGCCCGCTCCGCAAGCGGCGCCAGCGCCGGCCGTGCCGTCCGCGCTGCCCGCGCCCCCCCCCCCCCCCCCCGCCAGAAGCGGGAGACGCAGCTCCGAGCCGAGAAACGGCGCGGCCGGCGGCGAAACCGGGAACAGCGCTGCCGCGGGGAAACCCGGCAGCGGCGGAGGCTGCTGAACGGCGGGCAGAAGCGGTGGCGCCGGGCGTGTCCGCAGAGCGCCGGCCAGAGACGGTGGTGCTGAGCGTGCCTGGGGAGTGCGAAACAGCAGCGGAAGCGGCGACTGCACCGAACGCGGCTGCTGTGCGAGAGACGGCTGTGGTGCCGGCCGCGGCGCCGGGCGCAGCCGTAGCCCCAGAGTCAGCTGCAGCTTCAGTACCGACTCGGTCGGACCTGGCCGAGACGGTCTCCCGTAAAGAAACTGCTGTAAAAACTGCTGCACAGCCAGCTGCAGTCTGTCCTGTCTGTTCTGGCTCTGGCGAACTTAGCCAAAGTGCCTCACCCCCCCGTACATTTCTGTTCCCTCCCAGCACCCCAGAGTTGCCTTTGCCTGATGATTCCTCTTCAGGAAGTGAGGCAGATGAGGTTCGGGCCCCAGGTCATCAGGCGGCTGTAGCCGCACGGCAAAGAAAAAGGCTGCTCCAGTCTCGCCCCTGGACCTTTCCGGACTGCACGGTAACAGTGCGTCCAACCCATTATAATCGCTTCCTAGAGGCTCTTAAGATGCAAGCATTGGGGGAGGGTGACTGGAGGCTATTAGAAATCCTTGGAATGCCAAATAGATCTGAGGATTCTGGGGGTAACCGGGGAGGTGTTACACTCCATCCGCAGGCTGTGCCCGAAGTTCAGGATGGTACTGGTTCCCCAAAAGAGATCCAAGCTTTCCCAGTGTATAAGACTCTCCCAGATTCAGGGGAGCATGACAAGCATGAGGTAATTGCTTGGAAAGTTGCCCAGGACCTCCAATCCAAGGTGGCACAACATGGGCTGGGTTCTGCTGAGGTTATGCAAATAATAAGGGTGATAGATACGGACTTGCTTTCTCCATTTGATATAAGACACTTAGCTCAAATTCTATTTCAACCTGTACAATTTACAGTTTTTGAGAAAACCTGGAGAAAGCTGGCTGGCAAGGCTGCATTAGCGAATATGCAGCTCCCTGCTGCTGATCCTAGACAGACAGCAGGAGTGGATGCTTTGATGGGGACTGGTCCCTTCTCTGATCCCAGTCTACAGGGTAACTTGTCCTCTAGAGTCCTGCAGCAAGCTCAACAGGTCGGCATGGCTGCCCTGTTGAAAACCATAGAGATATCTGCACCCAGAAAGCAATATACTGAAATAGTTCAAGGGAAATCAGAGTCATTCCTCTCTTTCGTAGAGAAAGTCGCTGCTTCTCTCGAGAAGCAGGTTGAGGATGACGGGTTAAGACAGTTGTTGTTAAGGCAGTTAGTGAGAGATAACGCAAACAAGGAGTGCAGAAAAATCATAGATGCCTTACCAGGAGAAGCTGAGGTAACAGACATGGTCGAAGCCTGTGCTAAGGTGAGATCTGGGAACCAGAGAAGGTCTGCTTTGGTTGCGTTCCTGCAGCCTGTTCACACATCTTCTGGCCGTGAACCAAAGCAACCAAAACATGTGAAGAAACAGAAGCGGCCTAAGCCAAACCAAAAAGAGAACACACCAATCCCCCAGTGCAAGAGGTGTGGCAGGCCAGGGCATTGCACGGGCTACTGTAGATCCCGGACTCATGCCAATGGTCGACCGCTGTCGGGAAACTTCCGCCGGGGTGCAAGGAGGGGGAATTGCTCTGCGATGCAGTCGCTCCCCCAGAGAGTGGCACAGGTACAGGCACAGGCCTACCCAGCCACCCTAGAGACAGCACCCAGGGATCAGACAGCACCCAGGGATCGGACGGGTTTGATGTCCACACCGCAGCCGCAGTCGTCTTAGACTCTAGCGGTATTTATAAGGTTCCCTTGGACGCATATGGACCCTTAGCCCAGGGATCCCATGCAATGCTGGTGGGAAAACCTGATGTTGCCGATCAAAGAATCTTAGTGCACTCAGGAGTTATTGATGCTGACTTTAAAGGTCAGATTTGCGCTATGGTCTCCACGCAAAAACCCCCTGTAACTATTCCTGAAAAGACCTGCCTTGCTAAATTAGTGCCTTTTAAGTCTTGTGTCCCCAGGATAGAACAACCAACTCATGAAGATGACGGCAGTGGATCTACGGGACTTCCGCAGGCCTTCCGGACTGCAGACATCTCTGACTAAAGGCCACAGATGACATGTACCCTGATCCTGCCGAACGCCCGCCCGCCCCGGACTCAGCTTCAAGGTTTGATTGATACGGGTGCTGATGTAACCATCATCTCCGTCTCTGCATGGCCTCCCTCATGGCCTCTAGCCCCAGTGGGATCGGCCATCGCAGGATTAGGAGGATCCACACAGAGCTATTTAAGCGAACGGCCCATGGTGGTGAAGGACTCAGAGGGGCACACAGCTACAATTAGGCCTTATGTTGCTACCACTTCCTGTAACCTTTGGGGACGGGACGTGTTGGCAGCTTGGGGCGTACGGATTGGGACAAATTTTTAGCAGGGGTCACTGTGCGTAAGGGCGCACAGTATCCTACACTGCCCTTGAGGTGGTTGATTAACTTACCAGTCCGAGTCAGACTCTGCTCAGTTAGTCAAATTAAGGGCTGTTACCATGGATCTTCAGCGATTCTCACAGGAACCTTTGAATTTGGTTACTGACTCTGCTTATGTAGCAGAGATCACCCAACGCTTAGATGGTTCACTTCTGAAGGAGGTGAACAATGTGGCTCTGTTTTCGCTGTTGCAAACCTTGTGGTCTGCAATTCAGGCTCGAGTGCATCCGTATTACATTCTGCACATTCGAAGCCACACCAATTTACCAGGGTTTCTAACAGAAGGCAATGCCAGGGCTGACATGCTGGCCAACCCTGCGTGGGTAGGGCCTCAGCCTGACAAAATTGCACAAGCCAAGGCATCGCACGGTTTCTTCCATCAAAGTGCACATACCCTGCAGAAGCAGTTCCATTTAACGCCAACCGAGGCGCACGACATTGTCAGCGCTTGTGCTGACTGTCACGGACTCGCTGTGCCTTTGCCAGCGGGGGTAAACCCCCGAGGGCTAAAAGCCTTGCAGATTTGGCAAACGGATGTAACTCACATCCCAGAATTTGGTCGGCTGAAATATGTGCACGTGTCTACTGACACTTTCTCCTCAGCTATGTGGGCTACTGCTCACACTGGAGAGAAGGGCCATGATGTCATTGCCCATTGGAAACTGGCTTTCTCAGTCTTGGGCGTGCCAGCTTCTGTGAAAACCGATAATGGTCCTGCCTACGCCTCGGAGAAGACGCGGCAGTTTTTACACCTATGGGGTGTAGACCATACCTTTGGTATCCCACATTCTCCTACTGGCCAAGCCATTGTCGAACGCGCTCATGGTACCTTGAAGCGTGTTTTGGACAAACAGAAAAGGGGAATGCATGGAGAAACCCCACAGAGCTGACTAGCAAAAGCTTTGTATACAATTAATCACCTTACAGTACCACAAAATTCAAATAATCCTGTTATTCTGAATCATTTTCTCTCATTGCAGTCTGCAGGCGACACACAACTGCCCCGGGCAAAAGTCTGGGTACGGAATTTACTCACTAACCAGTGGGAAGGCCCACATGAGCTTATTGTTCGGGGTCGTGGGTATGCTTGCGTTTCCACAGATACTGGGGTACGGTGGCTACCTGCAAAATGCGTTCGCCCTGACCTACGGCACCAGAGGCAGAACAGGCAACCTCCAAATGATGACCAGAAGGCCAACCATCCAAATAGCGACCAGAATGTAGATCATCAGCCTAATGACTCTTCTGATGATGACCAGGATGTCAACAATCAGGCAGATGGTCCTTCTTCAAGCAGAGACTGAACTTTAAATTTCTTGTTATGGAGTCAGATAGTTAAAGCCTTAAGGACATAGTTAGAATTAATAACTGATGTAGATTTCTATTTAGGATTAATAGTAGGGTTGTTATCTTATAAAACAAAAAGGGGGAATTGTAGGTACAAAAATGCTGTTAGCAAGGATTTTCTTGTTATTTTTCTAAGTCCGTGAGAGATTTTTCTCTCTCACAGAAGAGGTAGCAGGGAATGTAAACAACCAAGCCACCTGCAAGCTTGGAAAGTCTTGTTTATGGTATAGTAGAAAATATTTTGATAATGGATGTTTTAGGATTTTAGCCAATCACCCCCAAGGGGTGGCTGATCCTTTGTCCAATTAGACTATGAAGAAAAAGTCTATAAAAGAGTTTGTAAAATAATTAAATAAATCAATCTTGTTGCACAATTCCTGCCTGCTGGATCTTCTCCTCCTTCTCCTCCCTATGGCTGCGGGACACGGTGATATACCCTAGGGCCCAGGCCTGCGGTAAGAGTTTCTAGATCTAAGTGTAGCCAATATTGTAAGGAACAGAGCTTTGGCATTGTTTTTCATAGAAGGTAATGTAGTAGGTAGCCAAGCAGCTAACTGTGCCTTCAGCTTTTTAAATTTATTTTCCACTTCCTTCTTTATATGAAGAGAAAGTTGTTTGTCCACATCTGCAATGCTAGCACAGTCTTTCGCTTTTGTGCCTCTTTTTGCCATGCATCACCTGTGTGGGAAAAAGATTTCCAGAATACAAGAAATATTCATTCTTATTTAATAACAGGAAAGAAAACTCAAAGGCTTTAAAGGTGTAGGTAATCTTTAATTTTAGACATAACAATGCATTTACTGTCAATTTAAAGGCTCTCACTACTTATCCTACCTTCTAATTAACAAGTCTTCCTATTTGTGTTAATATAATTTTTAGGAACATCACTGTTACCTGTCTGAAGTCAGAAGCCTTTTTGGATTTCTACAAATGGAACACATTTTAAATGTGTCATAGGTTAGCAAGCATAGTCCCGAAAGGGATGTCCTTGCTAAGGGATGCTTACAGCTTCCTCTGGGACCTGATAGAACCTATCAGCTGGCCAGTTTGAATATAGACAATTCTTTAAGCCACTTAAAGTTGTGACTGCCTCTGTGATCCACACTTAAGAATAGACAAACCCCCCACAGCTCTCTCTCTCTCATTTCTGGTGCTGGGACAGGTGGCTGCAGGCCCCTTGCGGGGTCCCGTGGGCCCGGCCCAGGCCCTGCTCGGGCCAGGCCGGGCCGGGCCACGGCCATCCTGGAGCCGATGGGCCCTGTTCCATCCATGGAACCTCCCCCCACTGCCTTGCTGTGAGCAGCCGGAGCGGCTTGGCTCTACCCCCTCTCCACTGCAATAAGCAACATTCCAGCTGCAAGGCCGAGGTGGCATTAACCCTTTTATTGCTGTGAAGAGCTGAAAACCTGAGGGAAGAGAGAGAGAGGAGATGCTTAAAGCTGAAATTCTGTTGTGAAGCTATGATATATCAGAGTATCCCATTGTAATTTCATGAAGATATGGGGGGTGGAGTGTTCAACTTGCAAGCAAAAGCACCTGCGCTGAGATAGGCAGATGCTGCCGCAGCTGTAATTTCATGAGAAGTTTGGACAGGGAGAGATGGACCAGATGAGGACTTTTGCTCCAAATGGGAAAGGAGAAACCTCAGTTCCTAGAGATGCTCCCAGAGATAGTCCTAACAATGAAGATGAGGAAGACCCTTTGCTCCCAGGGAAGGAGGAGGACCTCTGTTCTTGTTTCTGAACGGCTCAACGTTAAAATTGTACCCCAAAAAACTTTAAGAGTCGATCCTCAAAAGCAGTTGCGGGAAAAGCTGCAAGTCGGGGGAAGGGACTCACAAGTGATCAGAGAGACCTCTTCCTAAATGGACTGAACAATATTTGGAAGTGGGTGGCTGTCTCATTGTGATACTGTTTTCATAGCACGAGCAAGAAGAGACTTCTCTTTCTAAATGGACTGAACAAGGTTATTATGGAAGTGGTAAACAGACTGAACATCTTAAGGGTTGTTTTTTTTACATTGCCAGTGGGAGAAGGGAGGAAGGTGGGGGGAGGAGGAGAGTTCTGAAGTTATGGTATAATTTTTTTCCCTCTTCTATGTACTAGACTTGCAGTTAACAACATGCAGGGCAACCCACAGTATCAATACAGACAGGAGGGAAAAATGGACTGAGACAAGCCTTGCCAAGAAAGACTTGGGGGTTCTGGTGGATAAAAAGCTGGACCTGAGCCAGCCTGATGTCTTCTGCTGTCTGTTCCCACTTCTCTGGTTCCTGGGCTTGCCCAGTGCTGTTGTATTTGACTGTTCAAACAGCCCTAAGTCTAATTATTTACTAAGGCTGTACATTTTCTTGAAATCAGAACGCTTCATAATGCAAATACCTTGTTTCAACAGGCAGGCTGGCTCTCTGCTCCAATGATAATAGTAACAGACCTCCCAGCTCATCTGCCAAGTCTCTGTTAAGGGCAGGTGTCCTTGCATGGACAGTTGCTGCCGTCCAGGCATCCAGGCAGGCTCAGAAGGATGGTTGTTCACTGTGTTTATCTGCCAGTGTGTTGAAGAATGCAGAAGCCAGGGCAGGTTTCTGGTGGATGAACAGTGTGTTCAAGTTATCTTGTGTACGCTGGGATTTGCAAGGAAACTAATGATCTGACTGGTTGTACTAGTTTTAAAACAAACCAGCGGGAGATTCCAAGTCAGAACTACAATTTAATAGGAAAATTAAAATAAAGGCAGAAAACACTGGCTTAAACTGACAGAGTCAGGATACAACCTGAAACCCTGTTGGTCAGAGTGGTGGTAGGAGTCCGATTAAATGGTAGCTGCAGTCCTCTTGAAATGATAGATGTGGTTTTGCTGAAGCGATGGTCCTTTTTGGGGTTTTAGGAGTTCTTCTTCTGTTTTCTTTTTCTCTTAAAGAATTTTCCCCATATATGTTGCCAGGGGGACAAATTACTGGGTGCTTGAGAAAAACAAAAGACCTGATCTATCTGGCTACTCTCTTTCATCTGGGCTTGTGGGCTGTTAGTTCCTGGCATTTGGACGGAGAGAGAGGCTGGAAGAAATTCATCAGCACTGCAGGCTTCTGCTTTTTCTGCTGCCTTCCTTATACTGGAGAAACCCCAGGACTCCCAAGCCCACCTTTCCCTGCCCCGCTGGGAGCTGGGCTGCGGCCTCCCTGCCCCTGCTGGTTCTTCGAGCCTTCGCTACTCTGTAGCCCTGCACGTCCTTCCCACTGAGACTTCCCGGGGTTCCCACTGCAGCTCTGGAGTTTGATCCATCTCCTCTGCCACTCAGGATTTGTGCTCGTCCCTGCTGTTCCAGCCTGCTGTTCCTGAGGGTCTGGCCGGACACCAGGATCGGCTGCCATGGGGTTTGTGAAGCCTTTGTTCCATCCCTTCCCGGGATCCCAGGCCACCAGTGCCGCGTGCTCCCCGAGCTCGCTCCGGAGCGCCCCCTGCAGCCGCGGGGGAACCATCGCACCTGCCCTGCTCACCGGGAGCCGCCAGCGCCCCTGCCGGCTGCGAGCGGAACTGCACCCGAGGGGAAAGGGCCCGACAGCCGAGAAGGCTGGCACTGGGTTTGTGGTTCTGTTTGCTGTTACTGCCATAGTTGTTGTTGTTTGACTTGTTTTACACACACATATATATAATAGTAAAGAACTGTTATTCCTATTCCTCATATCTTTGCCTAAAAGCCCCCTTGATTTCAAAATCATAATAATTCGGAGGGAGGGAGGTTGCATTTTCTTTTTCCTTTCAAGGGAGACTCCTGCCTTCCTTGGAAAACACCTGTCTTTCAAACCAAGACATCCTATAGAAGGGTTTGGTCTTCCTCTGAAGGTCCAGTGGTGGTTATGTAGCTCTTGTCCTCTGGGAATCCAGTAGGTAAGGTTGCTCACGGTGTTCCAAACCTCAGAATATATCCTGGTAGGAATGCTTGGTTCCTCCCCCTGAGCGGAGCATTTCACAAAGGGATGATGTAATTTTACAAATCATGCAGTGAGACTTGATGGCCCATTAGTAGAGATAGACCCCGAGGGAGCTATCAGGGATGAGTCATCTGTTTTTAACAGTTTATGAAGATGGTAATAGAATACATACTTTTGGTTACATCTTGTATTGTAACCTAAGACACTGGTCCAGCATCTTACTGTATTAGCAGCAGTTGTCTCCTAAAGAAAGTACCAGAGGCTGACGTTAATCAAGGAATTAGTTTTCCTAGCTTTTATTCCTCACCCCAGCACAGGTAAAGCTGTTTCTGAAGCGAATGGCTCTCAAACATCAAGCAAACCAGCAGTACAGAGGTACTGGGGCAGTTTCCTTGACTATTTGGTTTTTCAGGTTTCACACACAGTAAGTAACTGGAAGAACTTGCCTGAGAACACATAAACATCACACTCTCATTGTGTAAAGTACAAATTCCTTGTCAAATAACTTCTATCTGAAGTGTTTGAGCTTGGAGATATAACCAGCCAAGGCTAAAGGCCACCAAGGTGGCTGTTGTAACCTTGTGGTCCTGTGTGGTCCTTGGCTGCTCCATGGGCTGTTTTCCTGAAGATGCTTGTGTTGATTTTCTTGTTGGAAGCTGCTCCTCACCTCATCTGAGTGCAGCTCCAGCAGCCCAGGGTCCAAAAGCTGTTGTATGAGCTGTGTTGGTGGGATTGATTCGCTCTGGCATGTTTGGTAGCAACTGTTATTCATCTGCCTTACCTGTTCTGTGCTGTGTAAGCCATGATCTCTGCAGACTTCTGGAACAACAAAAACTGGAGATGGGATGACCTCAGATCTTTCCAATCCTCCATTTTCCCCCTGTGGGGGAAGACTTGTTCCCTCCACTAAATTTTCCTGTAGTGGCTCCAGTTTTCAGTGAGTGAAGCACAGGGTTTTCATAATTTCCCTTGGGAGCCTGACAGTCTGCTCACCATGAGAGATGTTTTCCTAAGCCTCCACCTGATCTGTTTCCCTCCTTGATTGCAGCTTCAAACTGGAAGAGTGGTCAGCAAGAAGCTGCAGGTGGTTAATGCTCATCAAATGAAGTACTTGAACTCTTTCAGGGTTACTTTGGTTCATGTTCTGAACAAAAAGGCTTGAAAGGAAAATGTTACAGTGCCACTTGAAGGCTGACAAGAGTGAGCACTGAGGTCCTTCTAGGACTTACAGGATAGGTAAAGGTTTTAGTCTATAGAATATAAGCATTCCTTCAGGGATGACCTTCCCAGCTGAAATATTGAACTACATGGTCAACTAGATGTGGCAATTGCTGGTTTTATTTTAGGCTTTGCTTGTGCCTAGAACTGAGTCAAGAAGCTTGATTTTTCTTAAAAAGTTGATGATTTTCCCATGGATTGCCTTCTCTGTTATCCTATCTGGGCTGCCAATGCTGTATAACTAGTAGATTGACTGTAATGCTGAAGTAATTCTTAAAATGTTGTCTGCTAAATAGATCAGTCATGACAGAAAAAAGCCATTTTCCATGAAAGATGAGTGGGATCAGACCCTGCATACACTCAAATGAAGGGAGAATTAAATTCCAAAGTGTGGCCATGCAGGCAACAAAGCTAGAAGCAAATTCCATGTCCCCACTGAGAACTACAGAAAGATTTAGGGCAGGATGGAAAGCTGGTAGTGGTTAAGAGGTCTGTGGTAGGGTAATACATCATGGGTTGGGAAGCTCTGGGTTTTTTGTTGGATTGCTTGGGAAGCTGGTTCATGAAATGAGCAGTGGGCTCTTCAAACTAGGGAAGCAAATAAGGATTGAGCATGCACAGGTAAAGATGTTGCCCTTGCACCTCTGTTGGGGAAGCGGAGGGAGATTAGTTGATGTTTCCTCGCAGCCTCACACCACACACCAGTCCTGCCAACTGTGTGCAGAAGGAGGAATTGCTGCTTCCCTGGGGAAAAGTTTTCAGTGCTCTGACTGGCTGTGGTGGGGAGGAGGGCAAAGCCCAAGAGCATGACTAAGGGTAACATAGAGAACCAGCCTCCACACACTGACTCACCCCATCCCCACACAGCTTCCCTCTGTCCTCCAAGAATGTTTAATAATGCAGCACACATGGCTGAGATCACCCTTCTGGCAAGTGCCTGCTGTGGTGTGATACCAGTCATCTGGCAGCCTAGTATCTACTGCATTCTCCAAGGCAACAACTCTCCTTGCTTTTTGGAAGCTCTGTGTATTCCTAAAGAACTTTTCAGAATGTTATCTGGGCACACCTGTGAAGGGAGCTGCTAGTTAAGAGAGGCCAATGGGTGCATCCTGAGTGTCCCTCCTGGAAGAGTGGTTGGAGCATTTATCAGGGGCTAGGGAGCAGCTGGATGCACCTGGGCATGGAGCATTGCTTCAAGAAAATGCCAAGGGAAAAGCCCTTGTACCAAGGGGCAGCACCTGAGCAGCTGGGGTAGCATGTGAGGTCCCGGGGGAAACTTTCAACTTTCCCCTTTCATCTTGCCAGTCCCTCTCCAGAGCCCCCAGAAAAGAGGGGTTATTAGGAAAAAAGGGGTTTAAATTGAGGGAAAAAACTTCCTTTTCCATAATTGTCTGTGTTCATATTCAGGGGGAATCCTCTTGCCCTGCAATTGTAATGGTATCTGTTGAAGGAAACCCTGCCTTTTCCATGCTGTTAAGGGTATCGATTGACAGGGAATCCCCATTTTCCATTATTTTCCAGTTTAAATAGAAGGGGAAAACGTTGATGATGCTATTTTATAGGCTTGAACTGAGGGTAACTACCCCATTTTCATCATCCTAAGGTTTAAATTGAGGAGGAAGCCCAGTTCTCCCTCCTTTTTAAGGGTTTGAATTGAGGGAAAAATCCCCCTTTTTCCATCATCTGATATCTTTAAAGTGAGGAAACCCCCTCTTTTTCCAATATTTTAGGGGATTAAATTAAACAGGAGAAGCCATGTATTTGCCATTTTATTGATTTAAGTGGAGGTAAACAGCCCTCCTCCCCCTCATTTTAAGGTGTTCAGTTGAAGGAATCTCCCCCTTTTTCAGCATTTTAAGGGTTTAAATGCAGATGCATTTCAAGGTGCTTCTACCCATGCCCTGGTACCAAGTCTCTACCAAATTCCAGGGAAGCTGCACTTGCAGTAGCGACTGAAGTGAGAAGCAATGGAAGCTGATCACTGTCTACTTGTTGCCCATCTTTACCTCGGTCCTCTGGAGCTCCAGGTTACCAGACAACCATCACCTTTGCTTTTTCAACAGCTTTGCTGAAGGGCTACTAAATGTGGCAGTGGGCTTGCTGCAGCTGGAATTTATTTCTGTTTCTGGAAGCTTCTTATTGTATAGTCTTCAATTTAACAGTTCCTGTGCCAGATTAATTGTACTGAAAGAAGGCAAATGAAGCCAAGAGACTCACCCAGGATGGCCCAGGCGCCTGCAAAGCACAGGTTACAAAATGCCAAAACTCCATGTTACAACAATACTAAAAGCTCAGGTTATGAAAGACCAAAAAAACCAGCCTACAGAAATACCAAAACAATCTAGCCTACAAACACACCAAAAACTGAGGTTACAAAAAACTAGATTCCAAAATGCCAGCAACAGCACCACTGCCAGCAGCAGCAGCGTCTCTCTGGACAGCATGTACCTGAGGCAGAACTGGATGAATGAGTTACTACTTCTGCTTCAACATAGTACACTCCGTGTGGTCTATTGGCCATGGCTTCAGAGGGAAAAATAGAAGATGTCAAGAGGACAGATTTATTGTAGAACGGTGATTAAGCTTGTAAACTGTAGCTAAAAAAAGCCTTTAGAATTATAAATAGATATACTGAGTGCTTCCAAATACAATCTTAGGTTCACCTGCATCTCTCATGGTGTCTCTCATCTCTTCATGTATCACAAATATCAGAAAAACAGGTTTCAAAATCTCAGTTTTAAAGTATCAGCATACCAAGTTCCAAAAGACCAAAGTAATCCAGTTTCAAAATAGTGGAATACCAGTTCCAAAATACCAAAGTAACTCAGTTTCAAAACACCATGTTCGGAAATACCAAAGAAAACAAGTTTCAAAATACCTGAACAACAATTTCAGAAATACCAAAGTAATCCAGTTTCAAATTACCAAGTTCAGAAATACCAAAATATTCCTGTTTCAAAATACCAAGTCCCAAAGTACAAACCTAACCCAGTTTCAAATTGCTGTGTTGCAAAATACCAAAACAACCCAGTTTCAAAACAGCAGAATACCAATTTCCAATATACCAAAGTAAACAGTTTCAAAACACCAGAACAAGTTCAGAAATACCGAAGTAAGCCTTTTTCAAATCCCCATAGCAGCAATTTCAGAAATACATGTTTTAAATGACCAAGTTCAAAAATACTGAAGTAATCCAGTTACAAAATACGAAGTTCAGAAATAGCAAACTAACCCAGTTTCAAAAAAGTGGAATACCAAGTTCAAAAAAACCAAAGTTACCCAGTTTCAAAATACCAGATCAAAAAGTTCCGAAATACCATAGTAACCATTTTCAAATTACCAGAACAGCAATTTCAGAAATACCAAAGTAACCAAATTTCAAAATACCAAATTAGGAAATACCAAAGTAACCCAATTCAAAATAGTAGAACATCAAGTTCAGAAATACCAAAGTCACTCATTTTCAAAATCATAGATTACCAAGTTCCAAAATACCAAAATTGCCCAGTTTCAAAACACCAGAAAAACAAGCACAGAAAGACCAATATAACTCAGTTTCAAATAACCAAGATCAAAAATACCAAAGTAAACCAGTTTCAAAATACCAAAACAACAATTTCAAAAATACCAAAGTAACCGAAATTTCAAAACAGTAGAACACCAAGGCCTAAATTACCAAAGTATCCCATTTTCAAAATAGTGGAACAGCAAGTTCAGAAATACAAAGTAATCCTGTTTCATATTACCAGAACAGCAAGTTCAGAAATACCAAAGTATCCCAGTTTCAAATTACCAAGTTCCAAAATACCAAAGTCACACATTTTAAAAGTTGCAGAATACCAAGTTCAAAAATACCAAAGTCACCCAGTTTCAAAGGAGTAGGATACCAAGTTACAAAATATCAAAGTAACCCAGTTTCAAAATACCAGAATAGTAAGTTTGAAAATTCAAAAATAACCCAGTTTCAAAATACTGGAACAAAGGTCAGAAATGAGAAAGAAACCCAGCTTCAAATTACCAAGTTCAGAAGTACCAAAGTAACCCCATTTCAAAATAGTAGAATACTAAGTTCCAAAATACCAAAGTGTCTTGGTGTGAAAGACGGGTGTCTGCCAAGAAAGGAGGGAACCTGGAGAATATGACACCCCCACCCCCCGAATTATCATAACTTTGAAATTAAGGGGCTTTCAGGCAAAGATATGGGAAAAGGAGTAACAGTTCTTTACTAGTATGTATGTGTATAACAAGACAAACAAACAACAACAATGGCAGCAACAACAAACAAAAAGAAAGGGAAAAAAAAGCCAGAAAACCCAATAAACAGATTTCCCTACTCTTTAAGCAATTTCCCCTTTGGTGTAGTGATGGTCACAGCCAGCAGGGGTGCTGGCGGCTCCCAGTGAGCAGAGCAGGTGCGATGATTCCCCAGAGGCTGCAAGGTGCGCTCCGGTGTGAGCTCGGAGAACACGTGGTTAACAGCAGACTTGACTGAGATGGGAAGGGAAAGGGGCTTGCTTTACAAACCCCCCAGGGGCAGTCAATCCCGGTGCCCCAGAAGGACCCTTGGAAGTAGCAAGCTGGAATGGCAGGAATGAGCAAAACCCCGGGGTGGTAGATAAGATGTATCAGAAACTTGGCAGCTGTAGCTGGAACCGCTGGACATCTCATCATGCAGGGTTGCATGTCTACAGTGTAGCAAAAAACCCAGAGCAGTGGGAAAGAAATGGTAGGGGGGCTGGGCAGTGGCAGCCTGGCTCCTGAACACGGCAGAGAGAGGCTCCCTTGGTGGGGAGAAGGGGCTCAGGGATCCTGAATTTTCCCCTGAGGCACCATGAATTGCTCCAAACTGAGCCTAAAGACACTTCGGAGACAGAGTCAGAGAAGCAGGCATTTTCTTTACCCAGAGTCAGGTGTGTGGGGCATCGCTCCTCCTAACACACACAAAGCACTCCATACAGCACAGCATATGTGTAAAATACATGAATATTCATAGCATTCCTTGGGATAGGAGTGGTTATACAAATTACTTCTCAGAAGCCATTAACATCATTAGCATACATGCCACACAGGCGCTATGTACCCTGGTGGTCGCACTGAGGAAGGCTCCTCTTCTTCCTTGGGGGTCTTTCTGATGAAGGCTAGTAGTCTTCATCACAATGCGCCTTTCACCTTTCTCTCTGGAGCATGCGCAGTCCTTTGTTGGCTGATTCAGCGGTTTCTGCGCTGGTTTCAAACAGGTTCTGTTCCTCTTATCTTGACAAGGGGGCATTGTGTTTCTCTTATCTTGACAAGGCTAAGGCGCATCCTACTTCTTAGGCTTGTGATTAACATTTGCTGACTCAATAATTAACTCATGCTTACATGAGTTAACTATTGATCAACCCCTCTCAATCTGAGCAGATGGTGAAAAGTACCTCTTTCAGTGAGGTTGAGTGTTAATAAGGTCCCAGTGCAACATCCGCTCTTATGAGCAGACCTCCACTCACGGTACAAGAAAGGCAGCAGGAGAGAACTCTGCAGTGGTGACGAGTTCTCCCCACAGCAACCGCAGCCTCTGTCCCCTCAGAATGCCAAGACCGCAAGAGAGGTCTAGCAGCTGCCCCAGCCCCGTTTTTCCCAGCCCAATTCTCATGGTATCTCTGCTTCTTCGAGAGAAATCTTCAGATGGAAGGAGTGCAGCCAAATGCCCTCCTGCCCTGAGCTTGGCAACTTCTTTTGTCTCTCTTAAGTACCTGGTTATTGTCTCCTAGCAACATATGGGAGAAAATTCCTTTAAAGAAACAAAAGGAAGAATCCTAAACCCCAACACAAAGTAACCCAGTTTCAAAATACCAGAATACCAAGTTCAGAAATACAAAGTAATCCAGTTTCAAAATACCAGAAATACAAGTTCTGAAATAAAAAGTCATCCAGTTTCAAAATAGTAGAAAACCAAGTTCCAAAATACCAAACTAACCTGGTTTCAAAATACCAGAAAAGCAAGTTCAGAAACACCAAAGTCGCCCAGTGTCAAAATACCAAGTTCTGGAATACCAAAGTAACCCAGTGCCAAAATGTCAGAATACCAAGTTCCCAATTACTAAAGTAACCCAGTTTCAAAATACCAGAATACCAAATTCCCAATTATTAAAGTAACCCAGTTTCAAAATACCAGAATACCAAGTTCCAAAAAACCCAAATTAACGTGAATCAGGGGGATGGGGAAGCAGAGGTTAAATGATCTAATAAGAATTCGCTTGTTAGAAGCAATGCATATAGCTTGCTCAGCACTTACTGTGCATACCAAAGCAGGAAGAGAAGATAAGAGACTACCGATAAGGCGAAGGAATTCTGACCAGAGATCCTGTTTTTAACCTAAAACTAGCTCAAACCAGTCTTGAAGTTTGGGCTTGGGCCAGGGGCATAAAGAGCACGTGCAGGGAGGAAAGGTGAAAAGTTCAGGATGAGGAAGACTCCTTACTTCATCTGAGGAAGACTCTTATTTCATCTTGGAGACCCCTGCCCACCACCACCAGACGACACTGCGCAAGCGCAACGTGGATGTAAATGACTTTTGGGCTCATTATAATACGAAGCAAGGCTAGGCGGGGCTAGGTGATGAATATGTACAGGCATATTGGGAAACTTAATGAATATGGAACGTGTAACCCGATAACCAAGCTGAATGCAGCTGTCTGCATGCATGGCTTTGGAGGAATTATCCCCCTTGCATCCCAGCACTGGAGTAAACATACCTACTTTACTACTTATTCTAAGCAGTGGAGTCTTTTCCGCACATCAAACCCAGTTCCAAATTGCCAAATTTCAAAATACAAAGCTCACAAAAGTACCACCTGAGGAAGCTGTTACTGCCTGCAAGTTCAATGGCACCCATCAAACTACCAGCACACCCCCTGCTATCAGCACTTTTCTCCTCAGCTCTCTATAGTATCTTAACTTTTCAGTCTCACAGTGTCTTGGGATGGTTTATTATCCCATCCCATTTTTGGGGTTTTTGATCTATTTTGTTTTGTGTCCAGGGGTGGCAGCTGTCCCCACCCCACCCCCCATCCTCTCTGGCTCCGGGGTTATCGTGATGAATGGGAGCCAGGCCGGGGCTTCTGGAGGGAGCTGGGGAGGGGACAAGAGACAGCCTCTCTCTTCCGGCACGGGTGGTTCAACTGGACCGATATATCAGACCAGAAATCCTGCTGTTTCTGTGGGGTTTGCCTCCTTTTTTTTTTTTTTTTGCTTTGGCCCAGTGACTGAGCTTGCCGACTTGGCTTCTTTTGCTGCTCTGCTGTTGGGAAGCCCAGAGCCACTGCGTGTCCCTCCAGGACCTGGGAACACCCGCTTCTGGCCAGGGGCTGCTCCTCTGCTGAAACCTAAGTGGTATGTAACAAAAAGTTAACCACAAGTAACATTGTAACAAGATGTGCAGGTAAAGCAAGCAAGATAGCAAAGCCAGTGAGATAACATGTGCCATCAAAAGCAAGACAGCAAGTTTTAATGGAACTTGCAAACTGCAAAATTAGCTAAAAACAAGTTAGACTGAAAAACAAGAAGCACCAGCCATGCGCTGAAGACAGAGGAAAAAGTTCAAATGTGACGGAGACTATGGAAATCTTTGTCAAAAGACCACCAGAAGACTGACAACCACCACAGAAGGAACTGACACACACATGAAAGCAACAAACTGATGACACAGCTTTATGCAAATATGAATATGCTAATGATATGTTGTAACTGTGACACTGCATGGAAGGACTTTTAAAATGCAAGTGAAGGTTAAAGAAGATTGAGTGAGTTTTTGGTGGAGAGATCCCCCTCACTCTCTGCGCTGAATAAACAAATACCTGCTCTGTAGCTGTCTGACTAAAGAGTTTTATTTTCTAGCCCAGTTTTGGGTATCACCACATAGCCTGGACCCAGCCAGCACTGGTGAGAAATCCCAGGGGCCCCTTTCACTGCCGTGTTCCTAAGCAGAGCTGCTGCTGCCCAACCACCGCTGTGCCCATGCCATTGCTTCAGGTTTGTCCTACACAGTAGCTTTTTACTCTCTGCCGCCCAGGAGATCCTGCCATTCCAGCTTGCTTCTCCTGAGGTTCCTGCTACAGCTGCTTTTGCTATCTGGAGGTGTCTGCGCTTGCGCCACAGCGCTCCCTGCAGCCCTGGGGGAATCACTGCATCCCTCTGCCCAGCCGGGAGCCACCAGCGCCCCTGCCGGCTGTGACCGGAACTGCACCAAAGGGGAAAGTGCTGGTGGCCAAGAGAGGCTGGCACTGGGAGTCTGGTTCTGTTTGTTGTTGCTGCCGGTGTTGTTGTTTGTTTGCCTTGTTATACACATACATACTAGTAAAGAACTGTTATTCCTTTCCCATATCTTTGCCTGAAAGCCCCTTGATTTCAAAGTTATGATAATTTGGAGGGAAGGAGATCATATTCTCCATTCCAAGGGAGGCTTCTCGTCTTCCTTAGCAGATAGATACCTGTCTTTCAAATCAAGACACAGAGTCAGGATCCAAACGGAACGTCACCAGGGACTGCTCACACAATAAAGGGACCAGGACAAAAAACTCAGCAGCTTGGCTTTTGCATTCCCACTGCAACATTTCGACAGCTCTAACTGATGGAACCGCCTACTGGGAAAAGCCAGTAAATTCACTAAGACCACCCAATGTGGACATCCAAAATGAGTTTCTTTGCCGAAGATGGGAGCTACAAGCCCATCTCAAAAGAAATAGCATCCCCTCCTCCAAAATGCAAAGCATCCAGGGACTGATCCTATACAAAGCTTCTGGAGCAGTGCTACTGGGCATTACCTACCCACGGCACTAGATCAGCTGCACACCAAGATTCAGCGTAGCTGCTTACCGTGTCCAAAAGACGTGTGCTGCCAGAATTCCAGGAGACCACCTCTGAAAAGTCCCAAATTGAATCTTTCAGGTGACCACGTTCCAAAGATGGATACCTGTGGTGATGCAATACCTTCATTTTATTTTTATATAAGTTTTCTGTACCCCAATGGTTCATCCCTACTTTCCCCACTCCTATTCCCAGTTGGTTTGCCCTAGACCCAAGCTGCTCCCCCGGTGCTCCCTACATGGTTGTTCTCCTCCCCTTGTTCTAGCTCTTTCCCTATCAATCACCCAAACCCCTCCTGTTGTTCCCGAAGGTCCAGTGTCCATCATCTGAAACCTCCCAATTTACCCTTATATGGTCCCCGTCAATCCCCCGAGACCCTACCCCTCTAGATACCTCCCCCTTTGGAAATCCCCTAAACCTCTATGCCCCATTGGGGCAGGTGCTCCCTTTCCCTCCTCTCCTTGAGGCTATTGGCCCAAGGAAATGTCTATCCTCGTCCATATCCCTCCCTTAGAGATTTCTATTGGTCCCCAGTTAAGCCATCCCCATTGTAACACCTCCCTGTATAAGAGGTTCCCTGAAGCTGCTCGAGGCTTGTCTCCTGGGAGTTGCCTCCAATAAACTTGGATTATCCCGTGTGGCAAGCCTCCTTGCTACTTTTTATCCTCTCCCTCGTCTGGACCGCTGACAACCACTGTGCCTGGAGCTTCAGCTCCCCTGGGCAGAGCTGAACTCCTGAGGAGCAGCTTTAAAGCCAAGAGCCTCCAGCTGCTCCCCACTCCTGTCACATACCGCAGGAGCTAGCCTGGGCAGTGGTCAGTGGCAGTCATTGCGACAGATACCGACTCCATAATTGTATAAACTGAGCCAGTGCTTCCACACCAAATATGCCAGGACAGAAGGTTGCTGCCACCCTTTCCCTCCACTAGGCAGCTTCTTATTTGCACATGAAACACTGGGGCTGCATGATTTCCTTCCCATGAAAATGCATTGCCATTTTTATTCAGGAAACTAACAAGAAAAAGTTTCATACCACCTCCAGTATAGAATATGTCCAGCAATTGCTCCTACACAGAAGTGGCCAGGACAGAAATGTCTTACTAGATTATTCCTCCCCATGGTACCTTAACATCTGCTACAGCAACACTGGCACTACATCCTTTGCTTTCGCATGGAAAGGCACTCCAAGTCACTTGGCTTTGCCTTGCCTTCAGTACCTTGCCTAGTTTTTCCTCGCCTACACTTGCTCTGCCTTCCCTTGCCTACATCTCCCTTGCCCTGCCTACCACTCCTTTGCTTTGTCTTGCCTTGCCTTCCATGCAGGCAAGGCAATGCAATCAAAGTGTAGGCAATTCTAAGCATGTCAAAAAAGAGGTTAGGGAAGGCAAGAGCAGTGAGGGAAAAGCAACAGGAGTGTTAGCTGAGAAAAGGCCCAGAAGTTGTAGGTAGGGCTGAGCATAGGAAGTTAAGTCCATTGATGGGTAGGCCAGGCAGGGACAGGAAGGGCTAGGCAAGGCAAGGCCAGGCAAGAAAGGGACAGGTAAGTCAAAGCAGGGAATGCATACAAGGCAATGCGAGGCAAGGGATGGGTAGCCAAGGCCAGGCAAGAAAGGGACAGGTAAGTCAAAGCAGGGAATGCGTACAAGGCAACGTGAGGCAAGGGATGGGTAGGCAAGGCAAGGCAAGAATATTATACATGTATATAGTTGAGAGATATAAATCTGGCCATATTATGGATGGTGTAGAATAAGGTGAGGATAATAATATGGCTACAAAGCAAGTCCATGGAGCTTCAGTGTTGAATATTTGATAACACCTACACAACCACTGTGGGAGTGTGATTTCAGAAGGGAAAGTGGCAGAGGCTGGAAGCGGAAGGGTTGCCACTCTCTTGGCCAGCTCTCAGGCACTGCCATTGCAGGGAGAGAGAACCTGCTGGCACTGCCACAACCACTGCTGCAGCAGAGAGGAAGCCTGCCTGGAACCCCACCATGGTCACAGTCCAATCCAGGAGTTGCTGCTCAGCAACTCCTGGTTGCCACTGCCAACTAAAGAGAGCCTGCCAGCACTACCACCCCCACTGCTGCAGCACAGAGAGAAACCTGCCTAGGACCCACCACAGCTGCGGTCCAGCCCAGGAGTCACCACTTTGCAAACCATCTTACAGTTGTTTCACAATTGCAGTTGCCTGGACTGCATCACCCAGCACGGTGGAGGTTCCGTCCCTTATTTCCACTGGTTTTTCAGGTTTTTTTTTCCCTGGGCTAGAGGGAGGAAAATGGTTGCTGCAGGGGCCCTCCACCATCTTGCCTTAGTTGCTGGGGGGGACCACGTGGTGGTCAGTAGTAGGATAATGCCTGTGAATAGCCCCTGTGGTGTAACCTAGGCAACACAGAGAAACATGAGCTCCTATTGTGGGACGCTTAGTTTGTTCAGTGGTGACCATCCTTTTTGGATGGTCATCAATGGTGAATGAATGGTGTAAACCATTCTCTCTTTTGTACAATCTTTTATTAATATCATAGTATTTATTGAAATTTCTTCAGTAAATTGTGGTTCAAATTTATAATATCTCAGTATTTTTTCCTCCAATATCGAAAGGGCATGGCTTGAGTGGCCTTAATTTCCCTGCAGAGTTTTAAAACAAGCACACGCATGACTCAGATATATTGAGGATTATATTCCCTAAATTACACAACTACCTGAGCAATACTGGATATGTGGAGGACGAGCATTTAAATATTTACCCTCAATGAGGAATGACAAGTGTACTCCAGGTGCATTAATACCACCTGCCCAAGTTAGAATCAGTTATCTTCAGTGTTCCAGCTCTCTGGTACAGCGCGGCACTAAGTTCACCTGCATGTAAGTGCTTTTACCCTGTGGTTAGGGCTTGCTGAACTAGCAAGAATGATTAGGAATGTGTCACTAAAATTAGAAAAAGCCATTAATGGAAGCGCAGAGAGTATTGTAGCCTACAGGAAGAAATCCAAGTAGTAGCACAAATGGTGAAACAGAGTTGATGTGCCTTAGACTGCTTGTCAGCAGCACAGGACAGTGCATGAGCTGTACTGAAGAAAAGCTGCTGGCTTTATGTCAATCTAGACTATAAAATCCAAACTGATAGGATAATACACATTGAAAACTATTGCACTGTCCATTGCAAGACAGGATTTTGCCCTCAGTCTGTGTGGCCAACCTCTTGGCGCTCAGACTTAGGCACAGGCCTGTGTCCTGGTTCCAGCCAGGACAGGGTTAATTTTTTGCAGTAACTCAGAGAGGCATGGCCAGAATCCAGATGTTATTCTAGATCACCACTTGTCATTGTCAGGGACAGGAGAAAGGGAATATCTTCTGAGATGAAGGGGTTCTTTTCTGTTTGAGTAAGCACGGTGCCTCTTCTGAGCCAGAGGGAGCAGTTTGGGTGGCACCAGTTCTAAGCAGGAGGGAGCAGTTGGGGTGGCATGGCTGCAGTCTGGTCAGACTCTGGTGAACATTTTGCATGTGAATCACTCTCTCTTTTATACACTTCTGTTATTAATATTGTTGCTGTTACTGTTTGTTTTCTTATCTCATTGCTGTTCGCAGTAAAATGTTCTTATTTCAACCTAAGATCTTTGACTTTTGTGCCTTCAATTGTCCTCTCCAGCTACGACAGGGGAAGAGGAGGGGGAGGGAGGAGTGAGCAGTGTGTGTTTTTTTGTGGGAACACTAAATTCTGGTATATGACTGTTACCGTTAAGTAAAGCTTTATAAAGGGAAGGCCTTCTAAAATCATGGCTCAGGTCTGTTACTTCGGCTAAGTAGAAAAGGACTGTGGGAAAGAGACACAGCTGAATTAGGGGTAGAAAAACATGTTCTATAACCATTGCATGTTCACATCATGGTGTATGGTGGTTGGTTGAATTATGTTTGTTATGCTTTAAAACTATGTAACTGATAACCGGCTAACTGCTTTAAAAGGCTGGGTTTTTGCAATAAAGCAGCTCTCCTTTGCACCTGCCTGGGGACTCTACATCACTATGGACCCTCACCGACATATGACTCAAACCAGAACAATTGTGAACTCAAAATATTTTAGATGTTGTGTTTGCTGCCTTATTGTGCTTTGTAACTCTACCAGTTTGAAAACAAACCAGCGGGAGGCACCAAGTCAGAATAACAATTAAATAGGGAAATCAAAAAGATAAAGGCAGAAAACACTGGGTTAAACTGACTAACCCTGTTAGTCAGGGTGGTGGTAGCAGTCCGATAAAATGGTGGCTGCAGTCCTCCTGAAGTGATGGATGTGGTTCTGTTGAAGCCGTGATCCTGTAGAAAGGGCCTGCTCTTCCTCGGAAGGTCCAGTGGTGGCTATGTAGCTCCTGTCCTCTGGGAATCCAGCAGAAAGGTCTCTGTGGTGTTCGGAATCTCAGATTGTATCCAGGATGGAATGCTTGGTTCCTCCCTCTAGGTAGAGCATCTCACAATGGGATGATGAGTCATCAGGCCAGGCGTTGATGGGCTCATTAATAGTAGTCCAGAGGGTGTTATCTCTGAGTCATGCAGCATGGCATTGATGGGCCATTAACAGAAGATAGTCCGGGGGGAGGAGGCAAGGAAAACACTGCCCCACCTGGTTTCAACAGCTCATAAGAATGGTAATAGAATACACTGCAACCCAGGACAGTAACTATCTGTGTGTTCACAGTGTTGTATAACATTACACACTCATCGTCTAGGGAAAATATTGAAAAGCATAGTTCAGCCAGAAGGAAGGCATGTATCAGCAAGAGTTCAACAGGGACAGGCTGTATGCACCCCTTGGGAGCAGGAACACCAAGGGAAACATGAAATTACATCAACCGTAACTTTACTTTTTCCCACCTTTCAAAGAAATCAATATAATTAGAGCTTTAGTGGGAAGGGAGGTCAGAGAAGAATCCAGCTTAACTTTCACGATAAGTCAACAGGCTGACCCTGAACCAACTGGGTGATTGTCCTGCTCTGCTCTGCACTGATGTGGCCTCACCTCGAGTTCTAGGGGCAGTTTTGGGTACCACAGGACAAAAGACGACATTAATTTATCAGAGAGTATTGAAAGGAGGGCCACAAGGATGCTGAAGGATCTGCAGGGGAAGCCTTATGAGGAGAGGCTGAGTGTTTTGCCAATTTACAGGAATGATTTAAAGGACACAGACACCAATGGAAAGAATGGTTATTTTAGTATGAATATTAAGGCAACACAAAAGTAAAATGATACATTGAATAAAACAGTGCGCCCAGCTTTGGCAACAAGGAAAAATAAGCAAGGTAATGCACCTAATCATTACCACATGAGTGAAAGGAAAGAACAGTGATTAAGAAAGATTGCCTAAACACTTTACCATCATCCAGAGTCCATGTTCTCTGGGGAGCCCCATTTAGCAGTGAGGACCTGGAGAACCCTTCCCAGCAACTGGGAAAATCCTACATAGTGTGTCCACCCATAGGGGAGGTCTCTGAATTTGCCCCAAAAATGGCCAGATTTATAGGCCCAAATCAGCAAGTCAGAGTGACTTGATATACTTTTAGTGCAGAACCACCTGGGTCTGATGGCACACTTCCCATCCTGCAGGACCAGGGCTTGGCCAGAGCCCAGACCTCAGCTGGGTTTCCCCTAAAATATCCTACAAGCAAGCCTATTCATGTCAGTTGTGAAAATTTCTTAAAATTACACATTTCTTGCAGATAATTACTCAAGGTTACGTGAAAGGGTCTAAAGCAGACAGTTTGGTGTTAAACAGTTAGCATAAGCATCTCACTCATCTATTTTTAGCTAAATAATACTGATGGTGTCAGTCACATAATACCCAGGTTTCATCTTGTAAATCAGCTCTGACTGAGGCCTGATGCTCAGGCCTCAGTACATATGATGTCACTTGGTTTGCTCAGCCTGGAAAACCAGAGATTGAGGGGGAGACCTCATTGAGGTCTTCAACATCCTCCCAAGGGGCACTGAGAGAGGGAGGTACTGATCTCTTCACTCCCGTGACCAGTAACAAGGCCTGAGTGACTGGCTGAAGCTGTCAGGGAGGATTAGATTAGGTATCAGGAAAAGGTTCTTACCCCTGAGAGTAGTTAGGCACTGAACAGGCTTGCCAGGGCAGTGGTCACAGTACCAAGCCTGTCAATATTCAAGAAGATTCTGGACAACACTCTCAGGCACAGGGTGAGATTGCTGGGGTGTCCTGTACATGGCCAGGAGTTGGACTTGATAATCCTGATGGGTCCTTCAACTCAGGATATTCTGTGATGCTGTGATTTTATGTGCACTGAATGATTGTCTTGAGCTGGTTTGCACTGTTCATCAGAGCTTGTCTATAATATCTTCCAATTTATTTCTGCAGTCAACCTCAGGGCATTGACAGACTGATCAAACACAAAGAGTTTGAGGAAAACCCTTCTATGTCACAGTGTCCAAGGCCAAGTTTGGATAGGGCCCTGAGCAACCTGACTTAGTGAGTAGCATCCCTTCCTACAGGAGGGGTATGGGAACCATGTGATCTTGAAGGACCCTTCCAAGCCAAGCCTTTCTAGAATTCCATGATTATTTTGTGGGTCACTCAGAACAGATGAGATCCACCAACTACTGAAAAAGTTGGCCTGCCTTGTAAAAACAGATTCCTCAAAATACCGATACGACTTTAACTAAGATGGAAAGACCGCAGGAAAGAAACCAACCACCTCTTCAAAATACCTGTATTTATTACATCAAAACTCAAAGTCCAAACAGTACACATTTTTTCTTTTCCATCTAGGTCATCCCAAATGTGACAACAGCAAGTCAAAAATGCTTGTATGTATCCAAACAAAACCATGGAATAAAAGTCCAATAAAGGTACATTCATACAAAAGTCATATGATCTTTAATCAAATGCAATGTAAGTGGCATACACAGATTAACAGGTACAAAAAGATAAATGCATAAAATAAAAGCTAGGATTTTATGTTTCTTGTGCCTGTTGTTGAAATGCAGAACATCTCACTACCAATAACATGGAGAGAATAAAACATAGCAGCATTAATTCCGATTTCAGTCCTTATTTACAGAATTTAGATGGTAACATTGTAGAATATTCTTTCTTTCATAAAGAAAGAAACTTTTTTATTTTTTCATTAAAAAATACCTTATAAAAGCTGACTATTATCTACCATTACTGGAGAGCTCTGCTGATGTCAGTGGGTATCAGTATTCACAGTTGATTAACCGACTGCTGTTCTACATTTCAGGCTATACCTACAGTGATTATATCAGTCACTTCTGAGAGACAGTAACTCCTCTCTTACCTGATCACCTTTCAAAAGGGCCCTTCACGGATTTTCCAAATTTCAGTGCTAATGCTGACTGCAGCATTAACACAGCAGGAAAGAAATAGTACAACCAAAGGGGTTTTTTTATTCTTCGGATTTTTTTAATTTTGCCTTGTTTGCACCTGAGGAAGCTTTGTCTGTTTCAGCTTGCTTTGCAGTTTCAGCAGGTTTCTTTTTTAGCCTTTGCTTTTTGGAACGCACCAGGTCTTCACGTCCCAGTTCAATCATTTTTGCTTCCCATGACTTCATTTCATTCTCATACCGAACCTTATCATCTTCAGCAAGCTGCAGGTATGGCTGAAAGAAAATAAGGTATCAAGAGTTACAGAAGGGTCTTTTTCTGGAAAACTGCTGCAACACAAAGGTGACTTAGAACAACACCTGTGCAGTGAACAGACCAGGCATTTGCTTTCACCTCCAGCTAATTGGAAAAAAAAAAAAAAATCAAACTTGCAGAAAAATACAAAGCTTTAGCACTAAATTGCAGTTATATCAACAGCTGGCCATCCCCTGAAGAAGTTGTTTATTCAGTACTGCTACTAACAGTTAAGGCTTTTTTATTTGGGCACTAGTTTGAGAGAGCTGGATTATGTGAGGCACAGGAATATATACTGCTGTAGAATTATTTCAACTTATTTCTCTACAGTAAGAACATGAACATAGGGTGTGTCCTAGGTACACATTAAAAACCACCTGGAAGAAGAGCATTCAGGAGGAAGGACAGTAGGGTACAGAATACTTGAAAATGTCAAGGTTTAGTTCAGATTTCAGTAGAGCACCCCTCCACTTCTGATTTGCTCATCTACAGGTTCGTAGTTCAATACACTGAGAAAGCTGGCAGAAAATTATCCCCCAGACAACCAAAGCTAATAGATTACCCTGTGCACATCACTTGCAGATTTCTGTTGCTTTCCCTTGTAAGAAGTCTTTCCATGAGCAGCAAATTCTTATGCTGGTTTTTAAAGATATTGTGGACTATTAGAAAAAAATCAAATTGTTGCATATTATTCCACCTTCTTTTCTAGATATTAGTTAGCATCCACTTTAAGGCACACTGAACTTCTATCCCACTGACTCACATGGAATAAAGGTAATGACAATCTTTTTCAAGATGCATGAATATCTTGGAGTATTTTCCTCAGTATTACATTTTGAGCAACTGAGTTCAAGATTTTGTACGAATATATCAATTTTGACTCCAGTTTGTAATTCTGATTAGATCAGAGCTTCATCCAAATCCTCTGACATACCTGCTTTTGGGAAGTAGACAGTTTTTGCCATGTATCAAATAGTTTCTTCAGCTTTGCCTAGGGAATGCAGAATATGCAATACATGAGGGCTATTTTAGGAGTAGACTGACTTCAGAAGGGTACAGATGAATGCTGCACAAGTGAAAGCCAAGCATAAACCAATGCAAAAAAGCACAAAGACACAAATCTTGCTTCCCCTTATTTACTCTTTTAATGTAAGTAAACAATAGAGTTCAAAACAAGCTTCTGGGCATCATCTGAGCCACATTTACAGCCTGGGCCTCAGCTGACTGGAGAAGCCTGCCTTGTACATGGAAAACTGAGGAACAAAATACATCCACCATCCTGACTTACTGACTAGATGTGTAGGGTAAGGAACACATGATGCACACAGGGCAGGTCTCCACCACTTCAAGTGCTATAATCCACCAGTAACTTACATCACCCCAAAGCAAAGTTTAGTGCAGAACTTGTGAGTTTGCTGAGGAACTCCTGCATGTTCCATACCACCAACTGAGCTGTAGGAGGTAAAATAACCTGCTACTGCCAGAACAGGAGCACACCACCACAACTCTTAGAAAAACTATTCTATTTCTACATCAAAACAAAGAGAAGAATAATTCTCTCCTTACAAAAGGAACAAATGAAGTCTGTAACACTGAAGTGCAAAAATTTTAAGGCTGTATACCCACACAGCACTTTATACAGGCCATGTCAGTAGTACAGCCTGATCGCCACAGGCTAAAGAAAATAACCTAAGCAATGCAGCATCGAGACACTGAACTACTGAACAGTATCTTTGAAAATGACAGAATTTAAACTACATTTTCCTGAATACAATGGATACATTAAAAAAACCCCCAATTTTTCCTGGCTTACCACAGGTGAAATTCCCTCACTTTCTTGAAAATTTTCTGACAGGAAAATGTTAAAGCCGCTACGAGCTCTTTTAGGTTTTCCAAGCAGATTCAATTCCTTTAAAAACAACAGAAGAAGTTATTCCATCTACTAAGCATGCATTTGTTCTAAATCTAAACTTAGCATTTGTCTTTATATTTTATACAAAAATCAAACACAAACTCTTTCTTTGGAGTTTTATTCTGTAAACTAGACTATATGTCAAGATGCTCTTCGTGCTTTTCAAGACTAATGCTACACTACAAAAAGCTAACAACTTGAGTTTTCACAAGTTGTTGAAAAAGCATTTAAAACTGATTCTTACTCCAGCTAAGTCTTCCAGAAACCAAAGACTGTTACTAAATTCAACTCTGTAATAAAGTAATGATGACAGGTTTTCTATTATTCTTCAGTAAGGCTTCCGTTTCTGGTGTGAAATACTGCCTGCGTGCAGAGAAGAAGGCAGACACCTATCTGTGTAGAGGTGAGAGGCTGGAAGAGAACTGGGTTTCTGCTATCAGAATGCTTTGCCTACAGGGATGATGGCTAGAGAATGAAAGTACAGCAAGTTCTAGATGCAATTACACTTCCTGTTTTCTCCAGTCCTGATACTCCCATTGGAGCCTAGGTGCTGTAAATTAACATCTGCTCAGGTATTAGATAAGTCAACTGAATTCCTTGTGGTGCCATACTCTAAAAAGGGTCAGCAGAATCATTTAGATAAAAAACTCCCTCTAAATAGGGGCCTTTTAAACCAAATTTGTTTTGCTTTTGCCAGTTAGGGCAATGTCACACCAGCAGTTTAATTCACAGAAATAAGTAAGCAATATGTAACCCCTTTGATTTTGCCAGACAAACCATAATATTGTACCTTTACAGATGATTCTAAGGATTTATACATAAACCAGACAAAAGGGAATAAGGAAGATGATCCTTATGAATATAATAGTAATGGACACACACAGATGTCACAGCAGCAGCGATACAGTGGCAGAGTCCAAGAAAGGAAGGAAAAAAGGCTACTTCAAACAGCTGCTACCTTGTAGGGGCTAATGAGGGAACAGACACAAAGTCTTTGTGAAAAGCTATTTCTGGATGTCTTCCCATCCAAAGAGTTGCTGGTCCAAATGTCTTTTACTGCCTATCCTTTCTCCGGTAGCTCAAGAAATAGGGAGAAAAAAGCATAGAGAAGCCACGTCTAAGCACAAAGATATGTGCTAGTTCTGTGCTCTTCACGCACAGGAAAGCCACTAAAACAGCTGCTAACACCAGTAATTATTTTAGTCCAGGGCATTCTGGGGGGTTTGTGCTTGTTGTGCGTTTTCTTTTATTCGGAGTTGCTTTTGTATTTCTAAAACATGCTTCAACTCTGCTTTGTATACTAGACAAACAGACTTCAGGTTCCTTGAGAGAAAAGAAACCAGAACTTCAAAATACTTACTCTTTTTGCCCTGATTGATCTTCTCTTTGCCACTTGTTTTCTCCTCTCCTCTTTCAAAGCTGCAGCTTGGGCTGGAGTCAGTTGGGCTTTATAAGCAGCCATCTGCTCTCCATATCTTTTCCAGTCTGTCTTTCTTGCTTCCTCATAAACCTATGGCACAAACCACCACCAGCCTTAAACAAATGCTTTCAGTCAGAAGCACTTGACCATTAGACAAGCTAACGTTTCTAACCTATGAGTAGAAAAATTATAGACTGAAAAAAATTACCCCAGAACATCAGATTTTCATATTTGATTCCCTGTTCTACATTTCAGAGACACAAAGGGAAAGGTACACAGCGTGAGAAGTCCAGAAGGGATGTGAGAGCACCTCAATTCTTTTGAACAAAGATATTTCCTTTAGAAAACGGCACTTAGTTCCTAACTGCCTCTAACTGTTAACTGCAACCAAGGAAGAACAACCATTACTTTGCTATAAATAGCATTTAAATTTTGCAAAGATCAGCAAGCCCTAGAGTTGCTTCACATTATCCCTTGAAACTGCCACTCAGAGAAACTTCACTACTTATGACTTAATTTGCTGACTCTTAAAGAAATTTACATGAAGCAAAAGAAGTTGGTCCTTTCATTAAAACTGAGGTTTCACCTAACTTATACACAAGAGGAGAACAACTTTACAAAACTTGTATTATACATGTAATGCAATATTGCCATTCAAAAAGGAGAAAGAATTGGTCTGCAGCCCCACAGCTACATGGAGCGAGAACTGTATCATTTCTCCAGCAAGAGATTAGAACTGTTAAAGCCAAGGTCATGTACAAGTGCAAGTAGCAAAGTATCTTCCTTTACTGGGTTTGCATGGCCAGATTTTGGTGTTGAAGGGGGTACGGGAATGGTTCCTATGAGAAGCTGCCATGCCTGATGGAGCCAAGGCCAGCCAGCTCCAAGAGGCACCCTCTATTGGCCATCAGCGATGGTGGTGGCACCTCTGAGATAACAGAGTTAAGAAGGAGAAAAAGAAAACTGCACAACTTCAGCCAGAGAGGGCAGGGACACACACCACGTCAGAAGAACATTTCTACCGATCTTAAGGTCAGGGAAGGAGAGGCAGGAGATGCTCCAAGCACCAGAGCTGAGGTTCCCCTTCAGCCTGTGGTGCAGCCCACAGTGAGGCAGCTGTGCCCTTGCAGACCATGGGGGAGCAGAGATCCACCTGCAGCCCATGGAAGAGACTACACTGAAGCGGGAAGATGCATAAAGGGGGCTGTGACCCCATGGAGGACACACAATAGAACAGCCTATTCCTGAAGGACAGCAGCCCATGGAAAGGGACACATGCTGGAGCAATTCCTGAAGAACTGCAGCCCATGGGAAAAACTCATATTGAGAGCAGTTCATGGAGAATTGTCCCCTGGGGGAGGGCTCCCATGCTGAAGTTTTCCCACTTAGCAGGAAGGAGCAGGAGAAACAATACATGATGGACTGACCTCAGCCTCCATTCTCTGTCCTCCTGCACTGCTGTCAGGAGGAAGTAGAGAAATTGGGAGTGATGTTGAGCCTGGGAAGAGTGGGGAATAGGAGGAAAGGTGTCTTAGGATTTTAAGTTTTTACTTCTCATTATCCCACTCTGATTTGATCGGTAATAAACTGATTTCCCCAACGGAAGTTCATTTTGCCCTGACAGTAACTGGTGAGGGACCTCTCCCTGCTTTATTCCAACCCACAAACTTTTTGCTGTATTTTCTCTCCCCTGCCCAGCTGCGAAGAGCAGCTGAGAGTGGCTTTGGTGGGCACCTGGCATTCAGCCAGGGTCTCACTACACTTCCCTTGATTTATTCAAAGCTCCCAATTCTCCCAACTGTTTTGATGTCTGAAGCCCTTTGAAAACAAACCCACCAACCAAAAAAACCCACCAGAATAAACAAAAAAAACCCACAAGAGACACCAGACCAAATAAAAATCCACCATCTGTAGAGTTCAAAGTACTCAGGGAAAGGATACAACCTTACCTGCTTCTGTGATGCGGGTAAATCCTTCCATGCACATGCTAATTTTTTAATCAATTCCAGGTTGCTCGATTCTGTACATTAAAATGAGAAAGCCCAGAAATAACGATCAACATTGTATCTCTAGTAAGGTTCTTCAGTTTTTTCCAAAGAAAGCTGTCACAAGTATCATCTTCCTGTACAAATGCATTTTCCTCCTTTCATAAACTACCTCACTGTGGCAGTTAAAGGGCATTGCAGTATTTGGGGGATGGGGAAGAGTCACTGCTCGCCTGGAACAAAACATGCAGTTATGAACTGAAGCACCATTTCAAGGCAGCTATTATCACTCCACAAAAATTTCGTATTTTTTGTCTTTTGAGCTGGATCCTTTTCTATACAATGCAAAATGGTCTGAATTTGGAGGGCGGAGCAGGAGAAACCAAAAGTAAAATTTCCAGTTCTAACTTTTTTAGCAAAAAGAGTCTGCTGAATTCTTCATTTGAGTATAATGTGACTTTATCCACTTAATATAGCACATATACTTTGATCTTTATTATCCTTTACTTACAGTATTATTTAAAAGAAGTTAAAAAAAAAGTCATTTCCTTCTCCAGCAAACAAAATTACTTTAGTCTGCTTTGGTTTTCAGCTGACTGCCTTTGCCTCTGGCTCTTGCACTATGGTGATGAGACCTCCTGCCAGACTTGAATTTGATAAGGGAAAAAGAATAATTAAAAAGCAAGCAAGCAACCAACCAACCACAAAAAGGCACCAAGCAGACAAACCCCAAACAAACCCAAGTGTTCTGCAAAGAGGATATAAGGTCTTCTTTACAAGAAAAATCCTTTACAGGCTTTCCCTCTACTTCACAATAAAAGAAAAAACAGATGAGCTTCTCTCCTCCCTGAGATGTAAAGTTCAGCCACCTCAATGGTGGAAAAGTGTAACTAAGCTCTTCTCAGTAACCTGACTTTCAGAATTCTGGAAAAACAAGACAATGAAAAGGTTTTAGTGCAAGTAAATCGGCCTTAAAACCTTTGAAAATATGATGCTATGACCACTGATAACAGAAAACAAATAAATTATTGGGTTATTTTTGACCATTACCTCTTTTGGAACAAGGAAACCCCAAACTCTCAATTTGTATATAAGATCCAGTATGTTTATTTGCAGATTATTCAAATTTTGGAAATGTGGAAAACACTGGTGTGGTGCATAACTACTCTAATCAGTTACCAACCTATGAGAGTGGAACTCTTGAACTGGTGAGCTAAATAGGATATCAAATGGTTTTCCCTACTTAAATCTTCCTCAGGATTTGCCCAATATGACCATAGTTCTTTAAACATTTTAACCTTCAACAGTATTTCAAAACCAGCATATCTATTCTGCAGCTCTCTGGCAAGAGTCACTGCCTTGCCTGTAACTGAAGTTTCTGATAGTAAATCAAACATATTCACAGAAAACCATTTTCCTCTAAATACATTTACTTCTTCTCCCATATACAGTAATGCAATCCAGCATCTGTAATTTTTCAACTACTAAGCCTCAAAATAAAATCATACACAGCTCATAATATCAGCAAAAGTGTACTTCAAATATATGAAGTCCAAAAATAATTGAAAACCATAAATCATTGTTAACATGTATTACCTAGATGAGATATTTCATCAAGCATTTTTAAAGTTACACACGCATGTTCACTTTTTTGACTTATGAAGCACAGAAGACCAAGCAGGCACGTGCAGGCAGTGAGTATGGCTATGCTGGATTCACCCCGGGAATGGTACGGATACACAGATGAGTTGGATCTCCGAGATCACGACAGCTTAGATCGTTCCTGAGGTTCGCTTTTACAAAGGGACGGGATGTTCCGGCTTCCTGGCTCACCCCACTCTGGGGGGCGGCGGTATCTAAGCCCCGGCGCCCAACAGCGCCAACCGCGGGCCCCGCCTCCCCTCAAACCTCGTACCTGGGTTTTTTTCCCTAAAAGCCGGACGGTTGTCTATCACAAAACGAAGATAGGCGGTGAGGGGCCGCTTCGGGCGCTGATTCGAGCTGATCCCCCGAGACAGGTACTGCTCCGCGGCGGCACCGGCCTTGGACACAACGGCACCGTCGAGGAGGGTCCCCGTCCCCCACTCCCGCAGCCCCGATCCTGTCCCGCACCGGAGGAGCCGCCGCGCGCCCGCGCCCGCGCCCAGGCCCAGGCCCAGGCCCAGGCCCGCAGCCCGACCCAGCAAGGCCGCTGCCGCCGCCATCCCAGCCCGCCGCGCCTGCGCGCGAAGAGCGCGCGGTACCCTGGGACAGCGACGCGGAGGGCGGAGCCAGGGTGACGGCTGCAAGGTGACCCCCCGCAGCCCCGCCCCACGGACACACGAGGTTCTGAACCACGGGCGGGCGGGTTCATTGTGTGCGCGCGCAGGGAGCACACGCAGGCATAAACTTGTAATAGATCAGAAACTAACTGGGCACTAAGTAATTAAATCAGTTGATGAGGTGTGGCCAAAAACTAACCCCACGGCTTCACTGTTTTCTTCGCAATGGCAAGCTTTTGGGTGCTGCTTTGTCTGAAACAGCAGCCGCCACAGATCCGACCAGTTCTCGGGGGAAAATGAAGATTTACTTTTTTTTTTTTTCCCCATCGTAGTAAACAGCACAGAATGAAGTGACCTTTCAGCCCCGCCCCTGGAAACAGAATTTGTATAAAAAGGGTTAACGGAGGAGCTCTGAAGGTGCAGTAGCAGAGATGTTTCTCTCTGCAGATTAAATCCAACCCGTTCATTGCATGACTGAAGTTTAAAACAATGTATTTATCATTTCATTCCGATAATTTCGAAATCAGAAAGGCTGAACTGCTAGGAGTATCATAAGAATCAAAGACATAGCTTCACACCTCTAAACTAGCAGGATCTTAAGACAAGTTCCTTTTTTAATACTTACATATGCTTAATATGTCTTACACATGGGGGTTGGTTGTTGGTTTTCAATCCTCCTACCAGTTTCATATTGTGGTGGATAGTCATTCCTGCATGCAGGGCACAAAGACCAGAAACATTTAACAGCTAAAATGCAAATGTTTTCAAACCGCCCCTAGCACAAACTGATAAACCAAAAGAAACCAAGTCAAACTTCCAATATCACACAGTTCAGTACAGATATTCCAAAAATTTAAATAATTTCTAGTACAAACAGATTACTACTTACCTAGATAAAAAAACAACTCTGTGAATACATTCTGATGGTCAATTTTCTATGATCACTGGAGCACAAAGTACAAATGATGTCTTTGTCTTCCTAGCTCCATTGTCCTAGTTCAAGTATAATGAAGCACTCAGTAACAAAAAAAAAAGCATTTATTCAGCTTGCAAAATGCAGTGAACAGAGGTATTTTAAGGTTATTAGAACCACTCTCAATTGAGCTGCTGTTTCAAATATCATCATTACATTACAGATAAAACTAGCACAGAAATTACATTTTCCCATATGTGACCAACTAAAGGTCAGTAAATTAGCAAACACAAAGCTAATATTCCACTAATAGAAATAAAAGCTCTGACTGTGCATACTTACCACCCATACCCCAAATTCCACTTCGATGTATGTTCGAATAAAAAACAACAACCAAAAAAAAGCCTCAAATCAAATATACTTGTGCTCTTAAAAATGTATTTTATGATGACAAATTTCCCAACTGCAAGTCATTTTTCTTTCATGTGCAAGATACAAAGAAAAACATTTTGTCATCCTTTTTTATTTTCAAATAAGCAAGAAGAATGATCGTAGGAAATCAAGAATTCTTCTGCTTTTAATCTATGTTTTAAGAACTGATTGCACCTGTCCAGCAATACTGGTTTTCCACATGCATAGTCTGAAGCAACTGAAGTGCAAGTTAATGGAAAAGTTACTTTCAGGTGTGAGGAGTTTACTGTAACATTCTGATATTGCAAATACACAACCTTAACAGACTCTTGTGATTATCTCCTCCATAGATGAATATTGGTGTGGCATGGCATTAACCTAATTGAAATCCTATATCCAACAATGGGCATAGTACACTAAATCCACTAGGCTAGAGCTAGTATAAAAATTAACTGCAACCCAGTTCTAAGTAGTACATGATGCATGGCTTTATTGAACATTCTGTCTACAAGACACATACACACTACTGGCAATTCTCTGTTAGAATGTTAGAACAAGTACTTTAAGGATATGCACGAGTTAAGATTAAAAAATTAGCCAAGGAAAGTAGAAAATGTATTTTATTTATATGGAAAAGGCTACATCTGGATTTGTAAAAGGTCTGTGATGGTGTTATGTTGCCTACACATCAAAAATCAGTTGTGAATAGCAACAAAACATTACATATCTTTCTACATACCAGTGCAATTAGTTCACATTGCAATGAAATTGAGTATGCAACAGAATCAAAACCAAGTGTTTCTCCATAATCAGCATACAAAGATTTAGAGCGCAAAGATCATTTTAGGTTTTAAGAAGTCTGCAGTCAGTCTTCAGAATATTCTAATAGGTGAAATACTCCAATTATTTTCACTATGAGCAGGTGTATCTTGTCAATACTGTGCACAAGCAAGTCTAAAATTAAATGACTTACATTGTAAATATTGTCTATACAGTAAAAAAAAATACAAATTATGTAACAGAACTAACAAAAAGAAACTTAAACACAGTTATGAAACAGACCATATACTTGAATGACATACATACAGTATTCATCACATGAAAACAGCTCTTTTTCCAGCAAAAATAATTTGGTTGATTTACAACTGCATTATGGATCTTGTAGTCTGAAGATGCAGGTGTCCAACTCTTAAAAACTATAATAAATGTCTTCTGTAAAGCATACAAAGAGGATAAATATTCTTATCACAGTCATGAGGTTGTTTTTGGAAGTTTGCTCTCCCTTGCTCCAGAAACACACTTACATGGGTGAAAAAAAATTCAAGGGGTGTCACACTGAAACAATAAACTGTGCTCCATTTCCTTCTAATTTTGAAAAAAACTAGAATTTACAGTACTCTGTGGTATATGAAAATGTCTTCAAAACTTTACATTGCATATTTCTGAGTCCATTCTCTTGCATGTCTGTTGTATCTGTACGTGCAGAAAGAAGGCATTACAGTGAAGAGCTGTTAGTGATACATTGACAATGGCCACGTATTTACTTAATATAGGTGTTATTGAGCTTTTCACCTCTGAGCATTGAGTCAAAGAACATTAAAACAGTCTAAAAGCCAAGAAGTATATACCCACTACACATTCAGTTTCTAAGGTCACCTATCAGCTATTCAGGCTCAAACCCAACTTCATAGGTTTGCATTAAATTGTGTAGCATTGTGCATCCTTCATTTGTGTTTCACAGGTGGTTCCCTTATTTGCACCTTAACAGGAATTTGTTGTCAATTACTATTAAAGGCATATGCTATTATGAGTCTAACAAAGTTTACACACTTTAGTTCCATAAAATTCAGTAAAATTAACTGGGATTTTATTCTCCATTCTGCACTGCCAGCTGCATTTCAGAACTCGAAAAGAAAATTTTCCAAAAAGCATTTTTTACTAGGTTTTAAGTCTTGGGTCTTTTCCTTCTCGTATGAAGCTGATTATCTTATAATTCCATAATCCCAAAGGTAAATGTCCTTAGAGAGTTGATAACTTCCCCTCTGGTCCTTATATTTGCTACATTCCACTCTTCAGACTGGATTCACTTTCTTCTGAGTCATCCAGAGAGAAATGCTGACAAGTTTTTAAACATTTTTCTTAAGATCAGTATAGCAACTCATGTACTAATTGGTTTTCTTCTTAAGAATATGCTACCATACGAGTCTTTGCATCTTTACTTAATAAAATACCCATAGATAAATGCTCAGGGGTAACCAGCCATATCTTTCATTTCCTAAATCCAAGACGAAACAAAAAAATTTAATAGGTGATCATCATAAGAAGATAAAGCTATAGTCAAGACTACACATTTTCTTACTTTCCCTAGCAAAGATAAAATTTTGAGGTTTGGAGATAGAAAACCATCCCTCATTCACTTCCTTCACAAACAGGAGGCACAACAGCTGAAATCACTAATAAGTAGGTGGGTAGAAAAAAGTTGAGCCACAAATGGGGAGAAGCTGATGCTCAACATCCTCAACTTGAACACTATCTACTTTGCAGAATGAGCTACAGAGTTCAAGCACTTGAGAAGTTACATGATTTGACTATACCAGACACTGAACTGTCAGAAAAAGGCCACTTTAATAATTCTCAGTCTAGGCAGAGAAATACTAGACCACAGACTTCTGTGTAACTTCTACATCATTCCTTTGCTGTCTGCTGCTCAAGGTAAAAGCAATACTCAAATCTTCCTGAATTTGTGACATGGGATGAGCCACAAGCCCCTGCATACACTGCAAGAAGTCTTCAGTGGCTCAATACTAAAAAATAGGTACCAAACAACTCAGTCAGTTCAACAGAAGATCAAAAATCCAGAGGACTGCAGTAGTGACAAATAACTCATATTTGGGAAAATGATTTTTCATGCAATAAATCTAAGACGTTACACAAAAGCACAAAGGTTGTATGTAACTAAGTACAAAAAATTAGTTACCAACAGTTGTGTGTGCCTACAGTTTTCTAGTTGCCATCACCATTCTCAATATTTAAAAGGCTAATCCTGTACAAATCTAGGAAAAGAGTATTGCTAAAGCTAATATAGAAGGTGCATAGCAGATAGCCATCTGCAAGTACAACACACACAATTATTTATGTTATACTCACTTTTCCTTGTCTGACTTGTAGATCTGTGCAATATCTGGTACTAAAGGATCATCTGGATTAGGATCACAAAGTAAGGAGCATATGGACAATAAAACTAAATAAAAGAGACACTAGATTAAGCAAGTTAGTTTGCTTCATTTCTATAATCCTTTAATATATCCCAGTACACTGAAGGAGGGTGGTAGGAGGGAATTGGAAAAAGAATGCCTATTAGTATTAAGCTGTCATTTAACAGTTCTGTTCAGAAATGTTTATACAGCATCATTTTTCTAGGGCCTAAGTAAACAACACCTGATACAAGCCTAGAGAATTTGCAACCCATGGACCTGTACCTTTTGTAATGATCTCTCTCCCAGATCATAGCCTAGGAACATTAGCCAAACTACAGACTACACAGTTACCTGTAGATATTTGCTCAAACTATGCCTTCCATCTGCATTTATTTAAAGTAACTAATGTTATTAATATTACATTGCCATGCAGTACTCTATTTGTCCATATCCTTTTCCATTTCTGTGCTGACAGTTATTCTCTCAATCATAAGAACATTTTACCTAAGTGTGACTTCCATTTTGGGAAATACTTGATCAGCATTAAATACAGGTATTAACTTATAAGTTCATATTAATTTCCTGGTATTGAACTAAAGATGTTTGATTTTTTTCCCCTAACATTTTCAGGCCATGCTTTTCAGGAAATTTCTGTTTTTATACTCAGAACTAACATGCATACAAGAGCACACAGTTAAATAATTCTAAATATGTTGTGAAAGGGAACTTCATGATACAATAAGAATCTGCTGTAAAATACCTTTTTTCCCCGTGCTTTATCTTGTTACCAAAGAGCCCACACGTATTTTCAGAAGTAGAAATTTCAGCCACTTAAATACTGACTTATTTTAAGTGCCAGTAACATTAGAAAATCAGGTTAGAATACATGGTCACACCTATCAGAAGTGCTATAATATGCTGTAAATTTTCGATTCAGTTAAAAAAAGACCAGAAAGGAGAAAGTTCCATGAGTCACTGACCTAATTTCCAGTTTGGAAAATACATAATATGCAAGCAGGTTAAAAGCATATCAAATCGGAACACGAGACCAGCAGACTGCTCACTTTATAACCAAAGAAATGCTCAACAGGTAGAGATAGAAAAATGCGGAAGATCTAAAAACTTTACTAATTTTCAGTTGTAGATGCCAAGTGTTAAACCTAAGTGCCAATTTTCATTTGCTTAATAACTAGAAACAAGACAATTTTTGGATAGCTATAAAACAACTAATTTACATGAAAAAATGATACCAGTTACACATTGGAGTAATTCATGTCTTCAGCAATGACTTCAGGAAACAGTATTAGATTTTATACAGCTTGTGAGATTACTGCACAGGCCTGTAAGCATAAGAAGTTGGTTTTCTAAGGAGGTACAGTAACTGGACTTGCATAGAGCAATTTCCATTGGACAAAGACTCACAATTTTTTCTTTGCTTGTACACCCAATGCAATGACACTTCTAAAAAAGGGCACATAGTTCAGAGAGCTCCCAAGTACATAAGATGTGATACAGCTTGACCTTTTGAGCCACATGAGAAATTTCTGTAATATGACTAAGTGTGCCTTAGCATTTTAAAGACGGGTGAGGAAAAACAACAGCACCCACATTTTAAGCAGCTTTTGAAGTGACACAAAAGAACTGCTTAACTGTTAGCTCAATGTTACAAAAATCTATAGTGCTTGTTGGGGTTTTAGGAGTTGTCCTGATTTTTTTTTTCCTCTTAAAGGAATTTTCCCCATAGGTGTTGCTAGGGAGACAAATTGCTGGGTACTTAAGAAAAACAAAAGAGGTGGCCACTCCTAACGCTGGAGAGGGAGGCTGTTTTATGTAGGCTGCTTTTCCTTCTGCCAGAGAAACCCCAGGATCCCCAGCCCGCCTTCCCTGCCCTGCTGGGAGCCGGGCTGTGGCTGCCCTGCCCCCACCATTGCTCCGAGCCTTCACTACATTGTAGCTGTGCTCGCCCTGCCTGCCCAGACTTCCTGCGGGTTCCCCATTTGGATATATCTCGTCTGCCATCCGGGATTTGTGCTCATCCCTGCGGTTCCAGCCTGCCGTTCCAGCCTGCTGTTCCTGAGTGTCCAGCCAGACACCAAGATCGGCTGCCCAGGGGCTTGTGAAGCCTTTGTTCCATCCCTTCCCCAGGACCCCAGGCCGCCAGTGCCGCGTGCTCCCTGAGCTCGCTCCGGAGCGCCCCCTGCAGCCACGGGGGAACCATCGCACCTGCCCTGCTCACCGGGAGCCGCCAGCGCCCCTGCCGGCTGCGAGCGGAACTGCACCAAAGGGGAAAGGGCCTGACAGCCGAGAAGGCTGGGACTGGGTTTGTGCTTCTGTTTGCTGTTACTGCCAGAGTTATTGCTGTTTGTTTGACTGGTTATACACATATAGATATATAATAGTAAAGAACTGTTATTCCTATTTCCCACATCTTTGCCTAAAAGCCCACTTGATTTCAAAATTATAATAATTCGGAGGGAAAGGGGGTCGCCTCTGCCGTTCCAAGGGAGGCTCCTGCCTTCCTTAGCAGACATCTGTCTTTCAAACTGAGACAGTGCTCAAATTTTGAGAAAGTTTAACTACAGGATGAGAATATTTTAATAAATCTTTTACTGATGACTGTGAAAAGAGCTACATTCTAAAATATTCATCTTACAAAAGAATGCAAACCACCAGAACAAATTATCTCATTTTAAAATAAAGTGAAATTAAGACCTTAGTCCACACAAGGATGCTCAGGCAAAACCCAAAGAGTCATCAACAGGCAATCATGTAAGCTCACACAACATCAGTATCAGGATTTCACTTGTACTTCCAAGTTGTGATTTTGATGCCCTGCTCATCAGTTTCTCCTCAGTTCAGCAGGCACTGAAACCTATCGCATTTCAGGCTAATTGGACATTTATTATCTTACCCAACTTGGTTTAGAACATTTCTTTGCTGTGCATGCATCTTTCTGTAATGTGACACTCCCAATAAACTGCACAAGATCTTGGATCGTAACAAGAATTCCAATGGAATTTGCGTCTTCTGAAACATGCAGGATAAATGAGTTCCCACTGCTACCTTTAAGATAGGGCAATAATACACAAAAAAGTGCCATGGCAGTGTATGCAACTTCATAAATGCATTATCAAATCAGTGAGTTTACCTTTAGAAACAGTCAGAGCTGGTGACCATTGTGATCTCAAGATATCAAGACAAATACTCCCATTACTGTTTATGTTTGGGTGATATATTTTTGTGGTAAAAGCAATCTGTAATAAAAAAATAAATAGTAACCAAGTAACATCAGATTAGGGTTATTACATTTGTAATCCTTAACATTATCCCTTCCTTTACAGTCATGCCAGATCTGCTAACACAATTTTTTTACAGTCTTATCTGCATCCATGATGAATATGTATACTATTGCTCACCTTTCTGGTTTAACTTCCAAAATTAAGCCTCATAATAAACTTTGACCAAAACACTTTCTTTCCTTAAAAGAAAAGACTTACCTTTGGTGGTTTGAAAGGATAGTCTGTTGGAAAGTGTACTGTGAGAAAAAATACTCCCCCTTGATAAGCACTATCAGGCTGAGGAAAAAACAAAACAAATAAACCACGTTAATATATTTCAGCTGTTTTGGCGCTTCCCTTCCAAATGTAGGTAACCTCCTAGAGAAAATCCATTTTTTCCTCAGCACACAGCCCACTATGGGCCATAAACTGGGAAGGCACAGAGGGAACTGAACCCTCCCACTGGCCTGCAGAGCTACAGTAGAGCCAACTGTGGCTACTACTGCAGCAGCACAACACAGTTACCAAGCACTGCCCTTCTGGGGAGAAAAAGAGAGGGAGATCAATAGCTTCACTGCAATGAGGAGAATACAAAAACCAGAGCAGGTCCTCCAAATCTTGTCTCCGTGCAAGACCACAGCTGCTCTGATCTTCCTCCATCCTTAAGCTACAAACATACTTACCTTAAGAAGTGGTTTCTCTTTGCAGATGCAAAGAGTGCGATTTTCCAGCATAATTCAGTTCATCATGATGATATCAGGGAGTTTTAAAACACACAACATCTTTGTGGCCTGTACAAATCTGTGAACATGCATTTTGTTAGAAAACATGTGCACAGGTTTACATCCAGGTTGCACAGAGTTAATAGAAATAATTTTGTTGTATTCATCTGTTGAAGAACTTTCATTTTTATTAACTAAAAAAGTGAGCTGGAAAGTCTTAATGCTAAGTGATAAAGAGCAGTTCTGCCATTTCTGGTTAAGGGAAAGAAGAAAACTGCTCTCATTACATGGTTTACAACAAGAATGTAGGAACTCAATCTCAGCAAGGCCGAAGATCAAGGTTTTGGGTTTCCTTATGGAAGGAAAGGCAGACTGTTTTTAAGTAAAACCTTTACCTCGGAAATTAACAGTTTTAGAAATGACTATGTGACTGTAAAAGGCAAAGTTACAAATGGTTCGCTAAGCCATGTTGCCTTACAGGCTCAAAGTGCAGAGAGGACTGCATAGTAAGGCAGGTTATATTACCATCATGCTAAGTCAGCATTAGGTGACCTCAGAAGATTGCCACTCTACTTCCAATTAGGTTTGAAAGGACCTCTTGCTTGCATACTAAATGGATTTTTCAAAGTTAAACTAAGCTGAAGATGAGACAAGTTCAGTGTCAAAAAGAAGGCAAAGTGAAGTCACTCTACGTTTTATGAGAAAGGTATATAAAACAAGTTGATGATACTCATAGACAGAAGAGGTGACCCTACTTCTGCACATAGGAAGTGAATTCTGAAGGTAAGCTTTAGTCCTATGCTTCCCTTGGGCCATCAGGAAACATACAGAATGTGGACCCCTAATTTCTTTTGTTATCAAGATAAAGGATTAATATCTGAAATCTTCTGTTCCTGTATCTCTGCAGATATGGCTGAGAAAGGTTGGCAAGAAGATGCTCATTCTTATCCTTAACTAGAGACATCCGAGGAACTTAAAGCAAAGAACAGAATATTTTCCACTGTAGAATATCAAAGATGAACTGCAAGCTGGAGAAGAAAATGGAATTTAAGCCAAAATATATGTGCCAGTATTTCCTTTACTCATGTCATCAGAATCATTCAGGATGGAGACATTATTGGTGGCAACCAGCATATAAGTTTTTGTTAACTCTTCGTCGCTGCTTTGCCATTCACCCTTTGGCAGTGCAAGAGAGCAAGAGTCAGAAGGCCTTGGTATGTGAAACACAGTTGTTCAAGAAAAAGGTCAAAAGCATTAGTATACTACAGAAAAACAGTTGCTGCTGGACCATGGACAAGTTGGACAACAGACTTAGTTGTTGTGACTGATCTTTCACTACTTCAGAACAACTGTGCTGAAAATGGAGAACTAGTATCAAAGCAGACACATTTCCACTTTTCTCCACGATTTAATGCTGCATCTTAATGGATTAAGTATTATCTCAAAATTTCACCTCACATAGTGACTCAGCTCACTGTCTGAACTAGAGATTCTTCTTTCCAAATTATTAGATCTGAAAGGAAAACACTAGGAATACAAACTCCTTACCAGGTTATTAAGAAGCAGACCTTCCCTCAGATCATGCTGTTCTTTATTATTTTCTTTGCTAAAATTCTTCTCAGTTTTCCTTTAAAACCTTCTGCTGTTAAGCTTTTTTGTCATTTCTTACGTCATTACCTTGACAGGAGTTGTAATTTCCTCAACTCAAGGAAAGCACCTTTCTCACACAAAACCCAGCAAAAGCACCCCACTGCCAGCCTGCAGTTCACAAAAGCCACATGCTTTTGCCAGAGCCACATCACGGCTATTGAATAAAATAAGCTCCATCTAAAAGCCCAAAAATTACCCTCTGCAACTCTGCCTTATTTACATTTACCAACTTTAATATTAGATTTCACCCACTCTTCCTCCTTTCAGATGGATGAATCTTCCAGAATTGATCTGACCATCTATGAAAAGCAAGCTCTTTACTGTGTAGCCCCCATCACCAACTCAAACACCACAGTTGAATAGTTAAGCACCTCTAACTTCATGAAGAAGATGGATTTTTGAAGAGTTACAGAAAGCAACTGATACCAGATTACTAAGAACAGTATCACCCTGAAGTTTCAAGTTATACACAGCACAGCTGAATGTGGCTGCTGCGTTTACAGGAACTCAAACAAATCCTTCCATACCAAAAAGAGAAGCAAGGTGTAGAGGGATTCCTTGTGGAACAGGGGCATATGATAGCCCAGGAAAGTTTGGGCACCCCAGGGCTGCTGCAGGGGCACCCCAGGGCTGCTGCAGAAGCACCCCTGAAGGGCCCTCAGGCTGCAGATAGGCCAGAAAGACAGCTGGCTGCAGGCAGCCTTGAACAGCCTTGGGAAAAGTTACATGCTGGTCGGCTCCCCTGCTGCCTAGAGGCTGTCCCGTGGGAAGAGGGTGTGAAGCTTTGTAAAGTAGATATAAGTGAGTGTAAGTAAACAATAAAGGAAGAACGATGCTCAAATCATATCGGTGTTCGTATCGTGACTTTGGCCGGCTCCCCTGCGCTCGGACCCCCCCCCCCCGCTAAACCTGGCGCCCAGAGAAGGGACTCGAGTGCTTTTTGCATTTAATGCAGGTTCGCTTCAATGTGGTAAGACTCTGAATCATCATATTGGTGGTGGAGCCTGGGGAACCAGAGCGGGTGGTCTCGAAGCCGAGTAAAGCCGGAGGCCGTGGCTTGTGTGCCTGCAGGTAAGAAGCCATGGAGTACAAGGCAGGAACTCGTCTCCTAGCCAATATTCTCTCTAAGAGAGGTGAGACTATAAAGGATCGAGATCTTAATGCCCTCCTTACGTGGGCCCAGGAACATGGTTTATTGAGATACACTTCGCTTTTGTTTTCAACCGAAGCGTGGTGGGAAGTTGGGAATGAACTGTGGCTGTCCACGATTGAGGGTGGAAAACAAGGGAAAGAAGCTAAAGCTCTCGGATTAACTTTGAGAGCAGTGACTAACACTCTTGCAGAGATGAAAGCAGAGAGGACAGTGGCCATGGCCGCCATAGAAGCTTTAGGGAGTTGCGGCTCCAGGAGTGGCGGCTCCGGGAAGGGAACAGACGGGGGCCTTATGAAGCCGCGGTCGGAGACCAGGGCGGACTGCAGGGTTGCACAATTCTTTGGGCTGACCGCGGGTAGACCGATTAAGGGATCAGCAGCATCCGTGCGTTCCCTGTGGGAGTTGCTGGATGCGGCAGGGAAGGAAGTTACCCCTCCGAAGTCTGAGGGAGAAATGGCTGCAAAGATGGAAGTGCCAGTGCCCGACCCAGGGGGCAGGGCACAGGCAAGCAGAGAAGAAATGAGGGGTCCTAGCTCCCGGCCGAAAGTGGCGGCGTGCCCCCCCATCCCCCCGCCGGACAGCGGATCAATGTCTGATGATGAAGCAGCCTCTGCGACTTCGTCACCCGCAGAAACAGCACCAGCCAGGGGTCAGCCCCAAGAGGAGGAGAACCACAGAGAGATGATGCAAGAAGTAATCAAAAAGCTTGCTGAATTGTCTACACGGCAGGACACGCTAGAGTCCAAGGCTTGCAAAATTACACCTTCAGCACCATGGCATCCCGTGGACCTACCGGTCAAGATAGCCACCAGAACTCCTACGTTCCCGTTGGGACGACCGGGCACAGTACCTACGGCCCCTCCCTTTCCTGCGAGGGGAGGTGCAGCCATTGCCTCCATCAGCCCTGACGGGGAGGACTGACCCATTGCGAAGGAGATGGAATGGAGTTATTCATGATGCAATCATTGAGGGTGACTGGAATGTTGTGGATGCCCTTGCCTGTCCTGTACAGATACAAGGGGACACTGCAAAGTGGGAACCCCATGACTGGAAGCTCTTGCAGCAAGCCAAGCAAACGGTCACCATGCATGGCTTGCGGTCTGAAGCTACACGAAGCATTCTGCAGTTTATCTTTACAGCAGATGTCCTGTGTCCTAATGATTGCATCAGCATTGCACAATTGTTGTTAACCCCTTCACAGTTCCTGCTCGGGAGCGGACGTGGAAGCAGCTAGCACAAGAAGAAGCTAGTAAACACCAAGGTGACACACAAGACTCACTGTATGCGATCCAAGCTGACATGCTAACAGGGAGCAGAGCTTATGGAGTGACGGTGATGCAGCTGACCATGCCCACCATCATTCATCAGTTGTCACAGACTCTTGCCCACAAAGCCTTGTTGTCAGTACCTGAAAAGAAGTCTCCCTCATATGCAGCAGTCCGACAGGGGCTGTCAGAGCCATATGGTCAGTTCATCGACCGTCTGTCAGCAGCCTTGAAGGATGCAACTGACCTCTCTGAAGAGCTCCAAGAGCAAATAATGTTCCAGACCCTTGCCTTTGAAAATGCTAATAGGCAAACTAAGACAATTCTTGCCATGCTGCCCCAGGGAGCAGCAGGTGCTACCTGTGCGGAGCAGTCATCTCAAACAGCTGCATTTACCGCAACACTGCAGAATGTCCTGCAACAACAGGGACAAGTCATCGCCGCAGCACTGACCAGAGGGGTGCCCAGCAGGTGGTGCCATGCTACGCATACAGGACCCTGAAGCGAGAAGGCGCAGTCAGCATCGGCTCCTGAGGAAAGTGATGCTGCTACTACAACAGCTGGAACTCTGGGACCTCTGTCCTGACAAGCCTTGGGAGAGGCTGCAGACGCGGCTGAGTGAGGGGGCTGAGAACTCGCCAGATCCACCACTCTCCGTAGCAGGGGGAAATAGCGAGACCCTGTGACGAATATAACAGCTGCCCTGGGTGGTTGCTAGGGACCTGTGGGGGGTGTCAGGGAACCCTCTCCGAAGGCAAAACCAAGAAGGGGAGTTGTGTAAATTCTTGGGTATAGCACCAGACCCAGAGTTTGAGTGGGGAATTGGTTTTTGACTGTCTTGAGACAAGGGCATTGGTGGACATCTTCGATCGGCTGTCCGCCCATTTAGATCGAGTGAAGGCAGTTAATTTGGCTAGCATCTATGTTGTTACCTGGTGCTTCAGCAGCCAGGGCTCACGCAATTTAATTAAACTTGCTTGCTGGGCGAGGGATGAGCTAAACGTAACTTCACAGATGCTTGACGGGCTAAGCACAGATGTTACTAGTGTTAGGCATGCAGTATTACAAAATAGGGCAGACATTGATTTTCTACTATTAGCTCATGGCCACGGCTGTGAAGAGTTCTAGGGTATGTGCTATATGAATCTTTCTGACCACTCTGTCTCAATTCACAAGCACCTCTCTGACTTCCAGAGGGGCCTACACAACCTTCGGGAGACAGACGACCCTACTGGAGATTGGCTTAAGGGTCTGGGTATCACCGGATGGCTGCGTACCTTGGTAGTAGAAGGCTGCCGATTGCTATTTGTAGTTATATTAGGCTTAATAGTATTTGGGTGTATTTTTTTCTTGCCTTAAAGCAGGGCTGAGAAAGATCATCAACCAGACCTGGGTTGCCCAAAAAGAAAACGGGGGATATGTAGAGGGATTCCTTGTGGAACAGGGGCATATGATAGCCCAGGAAAGTTTGGGCACCCCAGGGCTGCTGCAGAAGCACCCCTGAAGGGCCCTCAGGCTGCAGATAGGCCAGAAAGACAGCTGGCTGCAGGCAGCCTTGAACAGCCTTGGGAAAAGTTACATGCTGGTCGGCTCCCCTGCTGCCTAGAGGCTATCCCGTGGGAAGAGGGTGTGAAGCTTTGTAAAGTAGATATAAGTGAGTATAAGTAAACAATAAAGGAAGCACGATGCTCAAATCGTAATCGGTGTTCGTATCGTGACTTTGGCCGGCTCCCCTGCACTCGGATCCCCTCCCCCCCCCCCCCGCTAAAGCAAGGTCTTACATTTTAATGGGCATGATTCATATACTTACAGGTCCCATAATAGTTGCTTGCCAATGAAACACTGAAAGTCAAAAGATACAACAATTAGAGATTTTCTGAGCCTTTTCAGAACTGAAATGTACTGAATGTACTAGAAAGAGCTTACAGTCATCTCCAACAGGTCCAGCAGAACAGTGGGCTGGTGGGTCTCGCTGCAGATCACTTAGTTCCTGCAAGAAACACAGAAATATTTGAAAGACGTTGGGGTTTTAGTTTAGTCTTAGTTTTTTTCCTGTTAAAGGAATTTTCTCCCATATGCATGTTGCTAGGGGACAAATAGCTGTACTTAAGAAAGACAAAAAGGGAGTGGGGCGGGCCTGGCTACTCCTTTGTCTACACCTGGGTGTGGGGTCAGTTCGCTCTGAGCATCCGGAGAGAGAAGCTGCAGAGAAAGGAGCTGCTGCTTCTTTCTTTTTGGCCGTTCTTTTCTTCCTGCTGGAAACAACGCCGGGACCCCAAAAGCCGCTTTCCCTGCCCTGCCCCGCTGCTGCTTCGAGGTTTTGCTACGCTGTAGCCCTGCTCACCCTGCCTGCCTGGGCATCCGTGGGGTTCTCCCATCTGGATACATCTCCATCTGGATACATCTCCACCTGGGATTTGCGCTCATCCCTGCCGCTCCAGCCTGCCGTTCTAGCATGCCGCTCCAGCCTGCCGTTCCAGCCTGCTGTTCCTGAGAGTCCGGGATCGGCTGCCATGGGGTTTGTGAAGCTTCTTTGTTCCATCCCTTCCCGGGATCCCAGGGCACTGGTGCCGCGTGTTTCCCGAGCTCGCTCCGGAGCGCCCCCTGCAGCTGCGGGGGAACCATCGCACCTGCCCTGCTCACCGGGAGCCGCCAGCGCCCCTGCCGGCTGCGAGCGGAACTGCACCCGAGGGGAAAGGGCCCGACAGCCGAGAAGGCTGGGACTGGGTTTGTGCTTGCTGTTACTGCTACAGTTATTGTTGTTTTGTTTGACTGGTTATATACATACATACATATATATATATATATATATAGTAAAGGACTGTTATTCCTATTTCCCACATCTTTGCCTAAAGGCCCTTGATTTCAAAATATAATAACTTGGAGGGAAAAGGGGTTATATCTGCCACTTCAAGGGGGACTTCTGCCTTCCTTAGCAGACACCTGTCTTTCAAAACCGAGACAGACATGAAAATCCATACCACTTGACAGCATCTCTTCAAAAGTGGGAACACAAACCAATTTTATTAAACCTGTGGGCATTTTTTGCGGTATCTTGATTAAACAATCAACACTTGAAATGCCCATTGAGACTGAAAAAGTTTTTTTGCCAGATGGCCTGGAGCTAACATTGTGCTAGAAATTAACATCTGAAAGAATTTAAGAGTTGCAACCAAGTTCATAGTAACGTCAATGTACTTGAAGGAGACAAAAAAAAAATAGAGTTTCTTGATTAGCCTGTAAACTCACTGTTTAATTTAGTTAGAGGCTAATCTGATTGTTCTCTTAGCTTTTGATTCTACAAAAGTTTTTGTATTGTCCTAGTCTATGGACATCAGCTGAGCTAAACTGGCTCATAAAATCTTTGCAGCCTGCCTGGAGATGATATACGAACATAATGTAAAGGGTCCTAACTAAACTGGGAACTAAAGGAAAAATATTAGCTCTACACCTTATTTATCATACTTTGATTCAATTCCCTGCAAGCCTTTTTTTTTTAATTACTATTAAAAACCTCCCAAGTTGAAACATATGCACTCAGAGAAGCTTTGGATGGTCAACTGATTTTTTTCTTGTGCAGTAGTCCACACAGTCCCAAATAATTTAAAATTATTATGTGATTATACAAACCCAGCTCAGCTTTTCATCTGATTTATCATCACTGTTTCAAACAGAAAACAAGATGGGCAGTAATGTTAGTTCACCTTCCTTGTTCAATTCAATACACTACTTTTGATGTCTGAACTTTTACTGTACTAACTTTTTCCAATTCTAGGCTGATAGGAACTGTGCTGCAGGAACTTTAATGACTACGTGCAAGTACTTCCTTTGAACTAAGTTGAAAGATGTGTGTTAAATCACTGTTTGTAAATAACTCACTTCCTTACTCAAAACATCTGCATTTAAGTCAACAATAGACATAAGCAGGTCTGTGAGTTTACCTTAAGAAGTAACACCAGAAACATTTCCACTCAAAATACATTAGTCAGGGCAACTACTTACAAAATCAAGATTTAAACTGGAACTACGTTTAACTCAAGTGTAGAATTGGTGTATTTAGTGTGATCAGACCTTACATACAATTCGAAGGGTTAAAAATCTGCACTTCTTGACTGCTGTGATATATGTTTCCATTTATGACATCCAGTAAATATTTTAACTCAATTTACCATGGACCTGACACCTAAATTCAGCCAGACTTACAGGTTCACTCTTGACCCTGAAATCAAAGAAGAGTACTGCACCATATCTTACTACTGCTCTGAAGTCACTTCTCACAATCCTTGTAATTGAAAACAAGAGAGACACTTCTTTCATATACTGAAATAGCTCAGATTGTCAATTGGCATTACTTGTCTGCACTTTAACTTTATTCTGTTGGTGACACTGTATGCTGATCCAGAAACAACACTCTGGGCTAGACTTTAACAAATAAAGGCACTTTACAAGTGCAGTTCCCGTTTTAATCAGAGGATTCAAATTTCATTAAGGAGTGATTCAGAGAACCAGCTATTTATGCAAAGCCAAGCCACTGCCACTACACACAGGGAGTCAACAAATCTCAAGTTTCCAGAAGTCACCAGAGACAAACATAACCAGCAGCAGAGGTGTTATAGGCACTGTTTTCTCTAATTTGCAACTCAAGATCTAACCTAACAAGAGAAGTTTAAGTCTTGTACACTCACTAAAAAAACCCAACCAAAACCAAACAGCTACACTACACTGTGCTAAAACTCAGAACTCAGACTAACAATCATGCATTTTATAACAGCCATTGTTGAGTACTAAATTCAAGGCAGTAACTGGAAAAATATGTAGATTAAACTTTTCAGAATGTCTCTAAAGTATATGCAAACATTCCACATGCATATGAGAACTACCAGGCAAATTTTAGAGTTGCAAGTCTGTAACAGTGCTTTTGTTGCTAGATATATTCATCCAGATCTTTATGTATCACAAACCCACACAAACTGGTTTTCTTTCATACGTACACATGTATTTAAGAATTAACAGAACTGGGGAACACTCCTTGGGTTTACACTTCAATTTGTTCAGGCTAAAAAGGCACTGACATTTGTTCATGATTAAAAAAACCCACCCAAACATTTTTAATTGTACATGATGAGACCCAGAACTATAAACTCCTGTTATTACTATTTCCTGACAATGAAGAAAAGGTTCACTTCAATCAACTTCACCAAATGAGAGCAATGTTCACAAATACATTTGGAGAGCTTTTGCAGCTATGAAACATAAAACCAGACCAAACTTCAAAATCAATAGAGCAAATTCAAGCTGTATTTTGCAACCATATGACACCATAGTGAAGTTAATGTGGTTTCCATAGAAACTTCGCGGCCAGCACTGCCAGGCATGGTCACAGAATGCCTGCTAGTAGCTGCTTGGCAGTGGCCAGAGACTTGGCAGCAGCTCTCCCCGCTGCCCTGCAGCTATCCCACCACTCTTTGCAGCTCAAAGGCTGCGGGCAGCTCTTCCCACTGCCCCATGGTAACATGATCCAACAGTATGGACAGTTTGAATATTTACATACAGAAATTCAGATGAAGCTGTGATAAAAACGAAGAACTATTCAGCTTTATATTGTTGATTATGCTGTTTAAGCTTCGATTCAAAGCAAAATTATCTGGAGAGCTGTAAGATTTAGGCTTCAAGCTTTCCTACACCTTTTAAAATGGTGCAAGGAGACACTCAGATGTCCCTGAGTCAGACTGACCTGCCAGTGCCCAGAACTGAACACTGCAGAACAAATGTGAGGCTCCTCTAAACACATGTAGAAAAACTTCTTCATGACTTTACATATTCACAAAAGAATGAGATGTTGAATACCAGAATTCTTTATACAAAGCACAGATGATCTCTACAAGAAGGCCAAAACTTTGCTTTGTCAAGGGACAAGGCTGAAGACTTAAAAGCTCAAGGTGCTGAAACCTCATCAAGAAGTGCAAGATAACTGCATGTGAGGCACTACACAATCAACTCTAGAGATTCCCCTGTAATTTTAAGTTAATTGGTTACAGCAGCTTTGTCCAAGTTTTATGGATTATTATATTATTATGTAGCTGCATGACGCAGGTCTGGTCACTTCAGGGGTCTGTACAAATACTTTTAGTCACTGGTATAAAAAATGCTGGTGAAAGACATGTACACATGCCGACAAACAGGATCTATAGCTCAAAACAGTGCAGATTCATTTCCAAAACAGAAAGTCACCACTATTAATATAGTGTAAACTGGTGCAAGATCTTTTATGAGAATATACAAACCCAAAATTCTGTCTGCAAGAGATGCATCAGAAGTATGAGTTATTTCAAACACTGGTGAACATCACATCATAAAAGCATCTCTCAACAGCTCCAACGCATGCCACACTATCCCAGTACAGCCAGGATAAACGTGTACAGACAAAAATACCTAAGCTAGGGACAGTGGTAGGAATAAATCTTCTAGTCCTCTCATACAAAATATTACAAGGTACAATAGAATACTAATGGTTACCATACTACTGGAGATGGGCAAAGCCTCCAAATTACCACCTTCCCTTGCACAACAGACATTCCTGAACAGCTCTGTAGGCAGCATGAAGCAAAAATTCAAGTTTAACAGCTGTAAAAAACAGGCTGTGGTAAGCTATAAATGTTTGAGACATTTCCAAATGTGCAGACTAATACCCATGGTCAAAGAATAATGCAGGATGTATTTCATAAAAGTATGAATTTGAAGACTGCAAGGCCATTTTAACACTTACATGCTTGGTTAGCATCCAGGCCTCTCTCCCAAAAAGCTATTGGAACAACATTGCAAAGGATACTTTGGTGACAAGGAAATAAATGTTCTCAGCATAGCACTCAGGGGCACCCACTGACTATGAGCATGAGTAGTTAAAAAACAAACAACAACAACAAAGTCCTAAAAATGTCTTCTTTCAGTCTAAAAAAATTCAGAAAAAAAAAGACTGCAGATTATCTGAAGACCAAAATAAACTCCAGACAGCATCACTGAAAGCTATTTTCATTCTCCAATCAACACAAAACCACAACCAGAACCTTTCTCCACACTGTTATTTAAAATACAGGTTTTTATTTGTCAGCTGTGTTCTTAATTTCTTGCACAAAATGCACTATAGACCACAGACTCATTTCCTACCAACTCCATGAGTACACTAATGCTTGGAACCATTTGTCAAAAAAACCCACAGTGATCACACTAAGACTTAGTTAATTCTCTGGTTCTTCACAAATTTGGTAAATATAAGACACATATTTATCATAAGATTTATTGCTATAATGATTAGCCAGTAATAAATATTTTATTTCCATACATTGTTATAATGCAAAAAAAAAAAATAGTGCTAAATATGTAATATCACAGCTGAGGTTTTAAAAGCAAATTCAAACATTTTATGTTAGAGTCAAAAAAGTTTCCTCGTTATGTCCATTACCATCTAAAGACTACAGGTTTAAAGTCAAAATCTAAACCACAAATATCAATAATTTTTATTTGAGTCGATTTACAATAACAATAGTTATTTTCAACATCAATTTTCAAGTCAGTATATCCTGTTAGCCTAAGCATATATGAAACACATACTGAAACACAGAGACATATAGTTCATTGAAATAAATAAATGTTTGAATGCTTCTGCTCTTACTGAGTCATAGGAAAAAAACAATCAAGCATTATGTACCAATAAGAGAAAAACAACAGCTATTTTTAAAGCAGTGTTCAAATCTATCTCCTTTCTGGTTTCAAAATGTCTTCTAAAATCTCTTTAAGTCCGATTTTTTTTAATGCCTGTAACAAAAGTATGTACTGGTTTTGTACAAGACAGCCTGAGCATTAACAAGCACATCAAACTCCCACTAACACTGGAGGAGCACCCAGGTACAGGACTTACGATGAAAACAATCCCAGCTGTGATATGGAACTAACAGGACGGCAAACTCTGCAAATTAGGTATGTGGACAAAGAATTCAGAACAAGAACCCCAGAAAAACGGTTCTGCATAGGACAGATGGGCAGAACTGAGACCTACACACTATTCTGCAGAACCTGACAGTCTGAATTATTTTCCACCTTGCACAAAAGTAATGGTATCTCACTTTCCAGAGGTGGCAAGAATAAAGTCTTCTTTGCACAATATTCCTTCCCAACTAAAACCTACACTATTTGTTTTGCCTTCATCATTTGCAATATCTGGAATTTACAATGCTCACAAATATATGTTACTCTTTCACTGCCCCAAGGAACACCACACACAGTGCAATCGAACTTTTTTGACAGTGTAGAAATACAGTGCCTCTCTTATACAACGGCAAAGCAAAGCACTGACCAGGTAAATGAACACAGGCTCCTCAGCTTATGATGAGTAGAATCCCCTGACCCTAAACTCTCTGAGGAACTCTGAGATGACTTTGTCATGGAGACACTGCTGACAGCTGTGCCTGCAGAGCAGGGCTTCATGTCCTCACCATTCTTCCACCTCCAGCACTAAGATCAACATACTTCCACCATGTGCAGTGATCAGCTTCGTCACTGGTTACTTAGGTGCCCATTTTTAAAGAAAGCTCCTGTAGTGGTTTGGTCCAAAATACTCACTACTGTTTATCTTCTGTGAGATAAGAATTAGGAGAAATGCAAAGCAGGCACCAAACTTGAAAGAATATAAAGAAGTTTATTAACAGACCTAAAAGAAGAAAAAAAATTATACCACCTTCAGAACTCTCCTCCTCCCCCCACCTTCCTCCCTTCTCCCACTGACAATGTAAAAAGACAACCCTTAAGATGTTCAGTCTGTTTACCACTTCCATAATAACCTTGTTCAGTCCATTTAGAAAGAGAAGTCTCTTCTTGCTCGTGCTATGTAAACAGTATCACAATGAGACAGCCACCCACTTCCAAATATTGTTCAGTCCATTTAGGAAGAGGAGTCTCTCTGCTCGCACTGAGTCCCTTCCCCCGACTTGCAGCTTTTCCCGCAACTGCTTTTGAGGATCGACTCTTGAAGTTTTTTGGGGTACAATTTTAACGTTGAGTCGTTCAGAAACAAAAACAGAGGCCCTTCTCCTTCCCTGGGAGCAAAGGGTCTTCATCATCTTCATCATTAGGACTATGTCTGGGAGGATCTCTAGGAACTGAGGTTTCTCCTATCCCGTTTGGAGCAAAAGTCCTCATCTGGTCCATCTCTCCCTGTCCAAACTTCTCATGCAATTACAGCTGCGTCAGCATCTGCCTATCTCAGTGCAGGTGCTTTTGCTTATGAGTTGAACACTCCACCCCCCATATCTTCATGAAATTACAACGGGATACTCTGATATATCATAGCTTCACAACAGAATTTCAGCTTTAAGCATCTCCTCTCTCTCTCTTCCCTAGGGTTTTCAGCTCTTCACAGCAATAAAAGGGTTAATCTCACCTCGGCCTTGCAGCTTTGCAGCTGGAATGTTGAATTTTTCTTATCGCAGTGGAGAGGGGGGAGAGCCGAGCCGCTCTGGCTGCCCACGGCAAGGCAGTGGGGGGGGTTCCACGGCTGGAACAGGTCCATGGCTCCAGGATGGCCGTGGCCCGGCCCGGCCTGGCCCAAGCAGGGCCTGGCCGGGCCCGCTGGCCCCCACACGGGGCCCACAGCCACCTGTCCCAGTGCCAGAAATGAGAGAGAGCTTGGGGGGGAGTTTGCCTATTCTTAAATGTGGATCACAGAGGCAGTCACAACTTTAAGTGGCTTAAAGAATTGTCCATATTCAAACTGGCCAGCTGATAGGTTCTATCAGGTCCCAGAGGAAGCTGTAAGCATCCCTTAGCAAGGACATCCCTTCCGGAACTATGCTTGCTAACCTATGACAGCTCCCAAGCGCAATACGTCTTTCTGTAACTGGGGTACAGTCTTGGAAGTTCACATGCTATCCTCCTTTGAGGAGTCCCTTGAGGACAATCAACCAAAGGCAAGATGCAATGACACAGATCCCAATGGCAATACTATTTAGAAATCAGTCCCAACCAGTATGACAAAAAAATATGTTTACTAACATGTCGACGTATTGTAGCTTTGCTTCCTTTGTAGGTGGTGTCATACTGAACACACAAATTATCAAAATTACTGTGAGCAAACACTCAAGCTTGCCACCAAAGTCCCTTACCTTTGTTAAAGCACAATTCTGAACCACCTAAACCCGCCCAAGCTTAACTTCAGACAGAATGTCTAGACTGACAAGCTCCCAAGCAAAACCACTGTGTTTGCTGACAGTGTTTTGTTCTCCAAAGAATTCCTCTAGGCACTCGGCGAAACCACAACATTTCCTCTACTCCAGATCTTATCCCTTTCCTATCCCTGGGATTCAACATAACTATCAACCTTTACAGCCAGTCTGAAACACCAGGAAAGTAGACGAGATAAATAGATGAGATAAACACACCAATATACAAATACATTTCATCTACCATTAAACTTCCAGTTCTGTGATTTTTTGGGGAAAATTTATGTATTACAGACACATCAAAGCAGTTTGTCTTTTCAAACTTCTCCCCTTCATTATAAGTTTCCATTTGAAACAAACCTATTTCCTTGCCATTCCCTTTCCTCTTCTACTTCCCCAGAGATAGGCTGCTAGCCAAATCCCTCTAGTAGAATTTTTTTCTTCCCCTGGAAAGGCAGCAAAGAGTGATGAGGGTAGTTAACGAAAAAAAAGAAAACCAGCAGTAGTCATTTCTGCAGCAAACTAGAAGCAAGCGGTAACTAGTTCTGAGTTTAATCTCAACTCTTCTTGGAGGTCCTCACCCAGTTTTGGGTAGAAGTTATTGTCTAACCAGAAAAATCTCATAGCACCTTGCAGTCAGCAGGTTGGAAAGCATCGCTTCATTTTGAAAGAGTAGAAACAGAATTTAATAAAGCAATCATGATGAAAGATAATTTCATAAAATGTCTAACCATAATTTCACATCTATCAAAGTTCTTAAATGCCACATTAAAGAAAATTGTGGCTTTCCAATATGTATGAACATCTCTAAAGCAGAAAGAAAAGTTACACAGGGAATGTGATAAAAGTATGAAGAATAATCCTCTTCTAGCAGGATCTCATTTGGAAAGCCACAAACCACCACTCCATCTCAAAAATACTAGATTACCAGACTTTCCTATTTGTCTGTTTGCTTTAGCAGAAAGAAGCTGAACAAGAAGTGGAAAGAGATAGTATTTAGAATAATCGTTTTCTTGAAACATGAAGGTAAGGAGATGTTCAATAAGAGGTGGGAAATTAAAATGGCAACAAAAGGCAAACCATTCCTATAATATGTAGAAGCACAACAAAGTTATTGCTAAGGAAAACCACTGCAGTTATTTTTTAATATTTGATATAATGGTCAAATGCAACATTCACGACAAATATGTGATATGAAGGAACAAAATGTCCCTTAATTGCACTACCTGTAAAGGCATAAGCTTTGCAGCATGAGACAGGACTACCAACTTCTGGTAGAAATCCATCCAAATAAGTTGGTACCTACTGTAGGGTATCCCAAATCTGCCTACTGTGGGGTTAATCGGTCACTATAAAATCCAATTTCTGCAATACCAGCTTCCGAGAGCAAAAGGGAATCCTGAACAAAAAATTATAGCACCGTCACATAACCAGGATAGCACTAATGCCGACTAAACATGGCACATCAACAGCAACCAAACACCACGGATTCTGTTTCACGGCCACGGCACTAACCTTAACTCCCCTCCTGCGCTGGTCACCCTCGATACCTCTCTGTACTGTACAGTGATCAGCTCAGCCTTGCCAAACAAAAGGAAACTAGGAATTCACAACTTGAACCAGGCAATTTACAAATATCAGCCCAAAACACTACAACTGGGATACGTTCAAAGGTCAGACCAAAAACTATGCTGACATCACTTCTTAACCCAGGCAACAGCCTTAGCACAGTGCGGACCAGCCGTGCAAAACGGCAACGTAACGTTCGGGAGACTGATGCCCCAGCGCCTCTGCTAAAGACCCCCCATTAGGACCTCGGCTTTCTCCGCTCCCGCACGCCACTTGGAGCATCGCGGCTGGTCCACAACCGGCGCGTTAAAGCACCGACTCGGGATGCGGGGCCTTCAAAGAGGCAGAGAGTCCCGAAACCATGAGGCGGCCGACGACAGCCCCCCTTCTCCGCCTCACACCCACTCTCCTTCCCCGGCTGCCGGCGAGGGAAGGACGGGTCCTGGCGGAGAAAGAGCGCGGCAGCGGCTGCCGCGATGCCTCTCGCTGAGCCCGCTCAGGCCGCCGCCACCACCTCCGGCAACAGGGGGGCGGCTCCGGCGACTACCCTAGGGCGGGGGGCCCTTTCTGCCCCCTCCCACGCCTCGGCCCCACTCACTTTCTGTATCCGCTTCAGGGCCATGGGAAGGCGCGGCGGGAGCTTGGGGCGGGAGCACGGCCGCGGCGGGGCGGGGCAGACGGCGGGAGCGCGCGCCGTGGAAGCGGGAGGGGCGGGCACGCAACCGCCGTGCCCTTTGTGTCTTCCTGCGCCTGCGGAGCCGCGGCCGCGCGCGGAGCGCGCCGGGAAGCGCAGTCCGCCGGCAGGGCGGCGCGCGCGCGCCCCCTGTCGGGCGGCGGTGCGCGGGTGCGGAAGGCTCGGCCGGGCCCCCGCCCTTCAGGGTATGCGAGGCTGAGTGGGAAACAGCGAGTGTCTGTGTCCAGTGAACAAGGGGGTGAAAATCGCGGCCTCCGCCGGCACGCGGAGAGATGAGGAACTGCATACAAGGAAAATGTGTGTCGTATTTATGACTGTGTGTGAGAGAAGCAGAAGACGTGTGGGGTTGAAAAGGCTGTTGAATAGGTTATAGAATCATTAAAGTTGAAGGAGCTAAGATGGAACTTGTGTGGAAAAATCACGCTATAAAAAGCCAGTGTCCATGGGTGAGGGTATGAGTGTTAATATCTTTGAAATGCAGCTTAATGTCTCTACCAACTTCAAGCCACAGGTTTCTTACAGAACCCAGACAGTTTGACTCCTGAAACAGACAAATGGGTCCATACAAGCCTGAGTTTCTGAACTTTGGGGGAACATTACACATTCAAGGGGGGTAGTATGTGGTAGGCAGTTCGGGAGTCTATACCTTCCTAGTACCTCAGCCGATGGGGAAAGCAAGAGGGCAACACGTGGCCGGGAGTTTAGAGTAAAAGGAGGCTGTATCCTCCAAAACCTCGAGAGAGAAAACCCCACGGGCATATGCCCCAGTGGACTCTCTCCCTTTATTCAAATAAAGTTGCAGGACTCCTCTGTCTTCTTTGTGGACACTGCCTTTTCAAAGTGTGGCTTTTCCGCTCAATACTTTAACAATCTAGTGCTAGTCATCCATTTAGAACTTGATGCCAGACTTTAACAATCCTGCCATCAGTTACCATGAAAGCCGTGGCTGCACAATTCTGCAGGCAACACAGCCTCAGTTACCATGAGAGCAAACAATGAGGCCACCCCCTTGCAAACGGGTCAAACGTTTTAGCTCTAGAATTCCTTTGGCACAGCCCTGTTCAACATCCACATACAATTCAGATTTCTTTTCTGAGACTGGCTAAAGTTTTGCTGTCTTTCTGGTGTCCATACCACAGCATTGGGGCTATCTTAGTTTAAAAAGTCATAGAACAGAAAGTCATTAATCCAGGCCCTTCAATACCCTATTAATCCTAAAAATTGTCACAGCTCCCCTTCAGTTCTGGGCAACAGCACCTCCAAGATTCCCTGGACCCCCTTGGGCCAAAACACTCCAAGCCTTAAGTCAAAATGCGCCCCAAATATTCAACCTTTCTCTCCATCACCTGTGCCCTCCCTTCAGATACTCCAAGTCTCCCTCCAGCCAAAAAATTTAAGCAATTTCACAGTGGCTTCCCCTACCACTTCCTCCCTTTCTCCCAGTAGGAGGGAATCATTCACATATGGCAATAACCTAATTCCTGGGGATGAAGTAAATTCTTTTAATATCTTGCCCAAATACGACCAGTGCTTCACTGTATCCCTGTGGAAGGACCATCCATGTATTTACTATTTTCCCTTCTCCCTTAAAGGCAGAATACTGTTTACCATGCTTTGTAAGTAGGCATCCCCAGAAAGTGTCTTTTAAATCAAGTACTGAATAGAAGTGGTGTGAGGAGGGAACCTGGTTCAAGATGGTATAAGGATCTGGGACCATGGAGTGCCTGGGTTTAATAATCTAATTTATTATTCTTTGGTCCTGCACCTATTCTACAGGTTCCATCTGATTTCATAACTGGCAGGAGAAGAGTGTTATAGGGAGACATACATGGCTCCAAAGACCTGCCTTTAACAGGGACTCAGCAACAGGCTACAACCCTTTCCTTCCCTCCCTTGAAAGTGGGTGTTGCTTTTTAGACACCCCTTGTCCTAGTTGCCTCAGTAACTTGGAGAGGCTCCATATCCATATTTCCCTGGGACTGCCCACACTTCTGGGTTCACTTTAGCATAAGCTTTATCAGGTAATTTATGCAGTGTCACAACAGTGCTAACCTCCTCCTTACCCCTCACAACACTAACCCACATTCCCAACTCAGTCATCAAATCCCTCCTAGTGTCAGGAAAATTAATCCATGATGTCAGAGGTTTATGTCAAAAAGGAGACAGAGGAGTCCTGTAACTTTATTTGAATAAAGGGAGAGCCTATGGACATTTTCCAAGGGGTCTCTGAAGTTTTTGGGGACGCAGTCTCCTTTTGCAGTCTAAGTTCCCAGCCGCATCGCCCTCTTCCTTTTCCCCATTGGCTGAGGTATTCAGAAGGTGCAGCCATCTCAAATCGCCTACTCTATGCCCCCCTCTAATATGCACCCCCTTTTTGTTATATAAAAGAAAGAAAATACCTGTAAGTCTTTGTTCTTTTCCTCTAGGTTCAGGAATTTAACATGGCTTTGGCTGAGCAACAGTCTGTGTTGATTAGTAACATTTTCTAGAACTAATAGCTTCTGTTACTTCCCTAAGTTCCTAGTCCTATTTGCAAACAGATTCACAAGGTCTGTTTGTAAAGACACATTCATCTTATTCCTTTCACTAGAAAACCACATTCACAACTAGGAACAAACAGAAACTTACGCATTTCAAACCCATCCCCCACACTCACCAATAGTGGTTGAATAAAATGCATGCGCTCATCTTTCCCATTTACTCCCTGAAAAATCAAAAGAATATTTGGACTATTGTCCCCCACTTTGGCATAAAATTCAAAGCAGACTGAGACACCCATGTCTACCAGGAAACACACTTCTTGGTTCAGACCCACCCTGCATGTTATCAAGGGCTCCAGTGGGGTGAGCCCCTGGTTGTAACAGGAGAGTCAGATACCCTTAACAATCCATTTCTAATGCTACCTTTATCTTTTCCTCATACCCTCTTATATATACCTGATGTGCCTTTCTAACCACCTCCTCCAGGGGCCCACTCTGCCACCTCTCTAGCCTGTGTTCCCACTGTTTGTGGGCTCTCACCCTCTGTTGAGGTATTGGGAGTTCACCTGTTTTTTTCCCTCTTGAGGAATTTTCCCCATATACGTGGCCGGGGCGACAAATTGCTGGATACTTCGGGAGGACAAAGGACCTAGCTACTGAGGGTGTGGTCCAACAGGCTACTCTCTTTCACCTGGGTGTATGGGCGGTTTTGTGCTCGGCATTCAGATGGAGAGAGAGGCTGCTGCCATCTCATCAGCACTGCAGGCTTTCTGCTTTCAGCTGCCTTCTTTCTACCAGAGAAACCCCGGGATTCCCACACCCACCTTTCCCTGCCCCCACCACTGCGTTTGAGCCTTCGCTACTCTGTAGGCCCCGCACATCCTACCTGCTGACAGACCTCCCAGGGTTTCCCACTGCAGCTCTGGAGTTTGATCCATCTCGTCTGCCACCCGGGATTTGTGCTCGTCCCTGCTGTTCCAGCCTGCTGTTCCTGAGGGTCTGGCTGGACACCAGGATCGGCTGCCATGGGGTTCATGAAGCCTTTGTTCCATCCCTTCCCCAGGACCCCAGGCCACCAGTGCCGCATGCTCCCTGAGATCGCTCCGGAGCGCCCCCTGCAGCCGCGGGGGAACCATCGCACCTGCCCTGCTCACCGGGAGCCGCCAGCGCCCCTGCCGGCTGCGAGCGGAACTGCACCCGAGGGGAAAGGGCCTGACAGCCGAGAAGGCTGGGACTGGGTTTGTGCTTCTGTTTGCTGTTACTGCCAGAGTTATTGCTGTTTGTTTGCCTTGTTATACATATATATATATAAAATAGTAAAGAACTGTTATTCCTATTCCTCATACCTTTGCCTGAAAGTCCCTTAATTTTGAAATTATAATAATTCGGAGGGAAGGTGGTTGCATTTTCTTTTTCATTTCAAGGGAGACTCCTGCCTTCCTTGGCAGACACCTGTCTTTCAAACCAAGATACCCTCCCAGAGCCACCGAACTTTCTGCAAGATCACTCACCTCTCTGGTGACCCAAACAAAATCCCCTCTTAGGCCAGGCTTTGGTGACAGATTGTGTGTTACACCGTATACCAAAGCCGGTCCCTATCCTGCTGCAGTGTCCAGATTGCACCCCCGCAGCACACCTGTCCAGGCCCCTGCACTGCTCTCCCAGCACCACAAGCTCTGTATAACACTGGCTGCCTGCGCAGCTCGGCAGGCAGCCCAACAGGGACAGGAAGACGGACAAGACGTCCCGCAGCCTCATGGGGACAGGGAGCCACTGCCTGCAGGTGTGGGGGCATCAGGCACTGCCCGGCACTGAGCCCACAGCTGCCCCACAGCCTCAGCTTGGTCCCACACCTCCCCACAGGTCCCCAGCCAGTGCCACTGGTCCTGCACTCTCGCATCTGGTCTTGGCATGCCTCACCATAGAGAAACCCCCTTAAATCCTGAGTAGTAAGTGGACAAATCCAAATTCTCCTCTCTGGCTCCATAATGACTTGAGGAGGGGTGGGGGGCTGTAAGAACAATACCTCCCTGTTTTCCTTATGCTGGAAGCCGGGAATACAAAGGACCTGCAGCCAGTAAGGCAGTGAATATCCCGATCTTCACTGTTTCTCTTTTCTTTCCTAATCACATAGTCTCCCACTACTATTTGCCTTAAACATATTCCTCCACATTCTCCTTCAACCAATCCTTTCCCAAACCAACACCATCCATCCCCTATTGCTGAGACCGTTTCACAACTCCCCTTGTTGCTCCCTCTAGCCGTGGCTTGCTGAGACCCCTTCTCAACTTTCCCATACTGCCCTCTCTGGGCATCCATGTCCTTAACTACCTCTAGGAGAATGCACAAACCATCTCAACATTCTCCCAAAGGACCCTTTGGAGGTATTTCAGGATCACCATCCCTATAGTCAAGACCCTTTCTTGACTTTCTTTTACTGCCCCCTATGGCGTTCTGTCATGTATTACTCCCTGAAGATCCCACTGTACTCACCAGTGAGATTTTCTGTGGTCCTTTCCTGTGGACTCTTCATGGACCCCCTCGGTCTGTCACTCATCTGTCTCCTGGACAGTCTCGAGAACCCAATCAATTTTTCTGCTGCTGGCCAGTGTTGAAGGGAGCTGATCACTGAAACTGGGTGAGGCACGCCTCCAGGTCCCCTTGCCATGTGCCGCTCCCAGATGGTGGAAGGATCCCGGATGAGACCCCATCTTGTGAGGAAAAGCCACGCTTTGAAAAGGCAGTATCTACAAAGAAGACAGAGAAGTCCTGCAACTTTATTTGAATAAAGGGAGAGAGTCCACTGGGGCATATGCCCGTGGGGTTTTCTCTCTCAAGGTTTTGGAGGACACAGCCTCCTTTTACTCTAAACTCTCGGCCGCGTGTTACCCTCTTGCTTTCCCCATCGGCTGAGGTACTAGGAAGGTACAGACTCCCGAACTGCCTACCACATACTCCCCCCCTTGAATGTGTAATGTTCCCCCAAAGTTCAGAAACTCAGGCTTGTATGGACCCATTTGTCTGTTTCAGGAGTCAAACTGTCTGGGTTCTGTAAGAAACCTGTGGCTTGAAGTTGGTAGAGACATTAAGCCGCATTTCAAAGATATTAACACTCATACTGATATGCAGAAAAGACTCCATTACTGGAATAAGTAGTAAAGTAGGTATGTTTATTCCAGTGCTGGGACACATGGGGGATAGCTCCTCCAAAGTCATGCGCGCCGGCAGCTGCATTCAGCTTGGTATGTATCAGGTTACAAGTTCCATATTCATTAAGTTTCCCAATATGCCTATACATATTCATTACCTAGCCCCGCCTGATATTACAATGAGCCCAAAAGTAATTTACATCCGCGTTGCGCTTGCGCAGTGTCGTCTGGTGGTCATGGGCAGGGGTCTCTAGGATGAAATAAGAGTCTTCCTCAGATGAAGTAAAAGATCTTCCTCATCCTGAACTTTTCACCTTGCTTCCCTGCGCATGCTCTTTATGTCCCTGGCCCAAGTCCAAACTTCAAGACTGGTTTGAGTTAGTTTTCGGTTGAAAACAGGACCTTTGGTCAAGCTTCCTTCCCTTTATCAATAGTCTTATATCTTCTCATCCTGCTTTGGTAGGCACGATAAGTGTTGAGCAAGCTGTATGCATTGCTTCTAACAACTTCCTAGCAAATCATTTAACCTCTGCTTCCCCATCCCCCCCCAATTCAATACCCTCATCCATGGAATTGTTTGTAAAGGCATTAGCACACATCTTTCCTATTAAGTCTCTCAGGAAAATTAATCCACAAACACCAGAGGTTTATGTCCAAAAAGGAGACAGAGGAGTCCTGTAACTTTGTTTGAATAAAGGGAGAGGTCATGGGCATTTCCCATGGGGTCTCTCAAGTTGTTTGAGGATACAGCCTCCGTTTTATCTTAATTTCCCCACCGCATTTCCCTCTCTCTTTCCCCATTGGCTGAAGTACTTGAGAGGTACAGACTTCCCAAATTGCCTAGTAAAGGCCCCCTTCTAATGTGTACCACCCCCCCCCCTTTTTTTTTTTCTTTTTCCTTGTGTCTCTGTTCTTTTTCTCTTAATCCAGGGATTTATCGCAGTCTTGAGTGAGTAACAGTCTGTGTCAATTAGTGGAATTCCTATGGCATTTATGGTTTCTCCCATTGCTTCTTTCACCTCTCAGTATCTGGCTTTATCTACAGCAGGCCCATGGCTTGTTTGTAAAGACACCCCCTTCTCATTCCTTTTATAGTCCAACCATAAATTAGGTGCCAGAGTAGCGAGTACTTAATCAGGTATAGAACTTCAATAATACTTTTTTAAAGGTAAAGAATAGTAATTCTCACATCAATACCCAAGCTTATGATGTTCGAGGGGGCTGTCACTCAAAGGATATAACTTTTCAGCTTCATCTTTCCACAACTACACAGGAGAGGGCTCATACAGCAATCTGTCCTAAGCTGTTGGGCACTCACAGCACCACTAGCAGAAGAGAACGGCAAGGCCGCGCCAAGCCAGTGTCTGCACAGAACGCACAGTGGTGCCCAACACCCATTTTACAGCTGCAGAGGCCTCCCTGAGAGCCCTGTGCCGGACGTCAGGCCCATGACAGCGCGCGTCCGCTCCTCGTTCCTCCGTCGTCCTCGTCGTCCTCGTCCTCTCCACACTGCCATCCCACACATACCGTACCCTCCACCTCTCCCCTAGCCCCTTGCTTTGCCGGAAGGCCTTTGAGGCGCGGCCCCGCGGCCATCTTGGGCAGTAGCGCGTGCGCAGTGCGGCTTGAGAGCAGGAGCGATGGGGCCGGGACAGAACAGCGCCTTGCGGGGTATGGCCGGCCGGGGGTTTGAGGTGTGACCCGATCGGGGGGCTGAGTGGGGCAGGGTTGGGGGCACGGGACCGCGCGCGGGCAGGACTGGGGGTGCCTCTCGGGGAGCGGCTCCGCCCCGCGGCTCGTGCCCCGCCGGACCCCCGGGACAAAATGGCGGCCCCCCCCCTCCCCGTCCCGCGGGATGCGGTTGGTCTGGGGGGGGGGGGGGGGGAAGGAGGGACGGGACGGGACGGGACGGGACGGGACGGGACGGGACGGCACGGCACGGCACGGCACGGCACGGCACGGCACGGCACGGCTTGAGGCTCCCCTCTTCTCCCCGTCCAACCCCGCTGCTGTGTGAGGGCCCGGAGCCGCCGAGCGCCGCGCCGCGCCGGGCCCGGCCCTTGTGGGTGCTTCGGCCCTCGCAGCGGGCTCTGTTGCTCTCCGGGTTTTATCTGTAGTGGGAACTGCCCATTTCAGACACCTCTGTTTTATTTTTGCCTTTCCACCTCTTTGAGTGAAAATTCCATGGAAACCTGTAGATTTCAGAGGTTTTGTCTACCCGATACTGTACAGTAGAGGTAACGGTGACATTTGCGCTGTGTAATGATTGACTTGAACTGTGCCTGAGATAGCGTTGTGTGTTTTAAATGCTTTAAATATTGCACAACCGGACAGGATGAAAGAATTGGGTTGGGTGGAGGATAGAATAGAGAGCTGAATTACCTAATTTTCTCTAAAAAATAAGCTTCACGTGCATGACTGGTTTCCACTTGTAAAGCTGCTCATGGTTTATATCCTTAATTCAGCAGGCAGATAGTTTGGGCTTGGGTTTTTTTCGGGGAGTGGGTGAGGGTGGAGACTGCTGGTACAGAGGATGGTGGCAAAGACTAGTGATGGCTGATACAGTGATGGAAGGCTATGCTTGTTAAAATAATCAAAGCCTTGAGGATGACTTGGTAATAGCTCGCATCCAGGTTGTGTTCCCAAGGGCAGCTTGGTGTCATTTATAATCTTGCAAGAATTAGAAATTGAGCAGAAAAATTTTGTGGAGACGGGAGAAGAATATACTCCTAAACAAACTGAAAATATCTAAGAAAAGCATGGGAGCAGCTGATGGGACTAGTCTGGAGGGTGCTCTGTTTAGGAGGAGACAGCATTAGGTTATTGTGATTTCTGACAAGATTAAACTTGATCAGTGCCTTGTGGCTGGCAGGTTACAGCTCTTCCTCCAGCTGGCATGTGGCTGATAAATTTTGAAAATCATTTATTCTCTACTGAAAACTAGACACCAGAAACTTTCCATATTTTTGTGAGATGTAATTCGTGGTAGCAGTGGGGGAGTTAATAGCTTCTGGGCATGTTTGCCCTTTGGAAGGTAGTGAGTAGCACAGGTAAGGCTTTTTGTTTGAGAGGTATGATTCTTTGCAGGTGTGGCCCCACACCAACCACATATCTGATCATGGTGACTTGTCTTTTACTGCTTATTGGTGAAACCCAACAATATTTTTCCATCAGGTAGCCTCTTTACCATACGGTTTCAGTTAAATTAAACCTGCCAGTCATAACCCCAGTTTTTGTGGATGCTGTGCCTGGTAGAAGTGATTTTGTTGGCTTGACTGCTTGGCTTTTACTGTTAGGCTTTTTGTGCATCCAGTTAACCTGGATGACTCTTCAGTGAGTATCATGTGTTTCTCCAGCATTGCCTTTTGTTGTGGGCAGTGACACTACTGGACTGTCATGAGCAACTCTTGCACAATAATAATCTCTTCATTGGCAACGAAATAAGGAGAAAAATGCTTGAAAGTTACAAGCACTTCTAGAGACATAAAATACAGTTTTTCATGTCTTGAGTTATTTCTCTGTGACTTTTGAAAAACATGAATATTTTCTAAGCAGCAGAGGTGACTTGAAAATTGCCTCGAAGGACTCTCTTGGACTAACTTTGTCAGGGTGTAGCTCTCCCCCATATAGTTGCTAGAATGTAAATTGATCTGGGTTCTTAGCAAGGATCAAGGTGGAGGCAAGACCACTTCAGTTTCTTAGTGCCCTTCTCAGTGCAGATGGTAAATGTGTGTTTTCCTGTGGATAAAATCTCTCAGAGCTCTCTAGCAGATCCAAAAACTACTTCTGTAGCCTAGATCTGGAAACATCCGAAGCAATGTTACAGATGTTTAGAGAAATAAGAGAGGAGAAACTTTGATCTAAATCTCTTTCATTAGGATATGTCCAAAGAATACAGAAGACAATAAATCCCTGTCAGTGTCTTACTGCCATTCTCATCTTCTGTTTTTTTTGGTTTTTTTTTTTGTTTGTTTACTTCTGTGCATTGCCTGCTCTCTTGGGACTTCACTCTTTGAATTTGTTTCCTTCTTTCCATTTCTCTTGCCATCTCTTCTCTCCTTTGTGTGTTAATTTTTCTGGCAATTTTAGCCAAACTTTTTTCCATTGTTTAGTGTTTACAACACAGAACCAATTTTTCTGCCATGTTACACAGGCCTGTTTCATCTTGTCTTGTAACATTGTGGTTTTGTATTATGCCAGAATTGGGAGTTCTTTAATAATAACAGCTTAAAAGTTGCTCCTACTGCTTTTTATTTTAAGAATAAATAAAAACCCCTTGACACTCCACATCAGTGTCATTCTGTTAACAGATGCCTCATGCATGACCTTAAGAGTTTGGCAGCAAACTGTTGAATTGGCACCAGAGGTCTCTTGAAACAGTTCAGAGTATTTAAAATTATCTGAAAAATGTTCTTCTTCCAGGTGCATTTTATGGTTAAGTTAGTTAAAAAGATTAAATGGGTGTTCCAGCTTTTCCAGATCTGTATGTGAAACAAGACAAAACTTACTGCCTCTGAAACCTTGTAGGATGATTTAAGGGAGAGTCTATTGAATAAGTTCAAATATTTCTTCTAAATTTTCATGATATTTATTAAGGCAGTTCTGGAATTTAAAGAATAAGACTTCTTTAAATGTTTGATTTAATGCATTATTGGTTGATACAATTTTCCATCCTGAAAGGGGAAAAGAGAAGTGGCTCCAGGGAAGTGATGAAAAAAGGTAATACAGTAGAAAAGACATTGCTCTAAGAAAAAATACCTGAAGCTATTATGTATACAACTTGCCCGTGTATGTAAAAGGTGACTCTGGCCCGTGGGAGAAGAACTAGAGGATCACTGCATGATGAGATGACAATTTAATTCATGATCTCTGTTTGTTGAGCTGGATCTGATGTGCACGGTTATGGGGGATGGCCCAAGGGATGTCAGAAGGATCTGGGTTGGCTGCAGATGTGCAGAACAGCTCTTCTGAATGTGCTGCTGAATTTTAGTACAGACTTCTCTTGATTGTAGTGAGGCACAGAAATATTACCAATTTTTTTTTCCTCTTTTCATTTGCTAAGTTGACTTGGACTTTTGGATAGGTACAAGTAAAGATGAGCTTCCTTAAGGTGCAGCACCTTAAAAGGTGCTTCAGTTACAGGAGCCGTCTATGGTCTTCATTAAAGTCACTCTTTCCCCTTAGATTTCATAAGAGAATGGATATGGTCCCCCTGTCCCCTCATCACTTATTTAAAATGTAGGTGAAGATTTGATCCATTGGCAGTGCCTCAGTAGAAGCTTGGGCAATCCTTGTAGTTGCTGCTTTCCTGGAAGCCACGCAATGAGCAGTCCTTGGTTTTGCTTTTGCTGTTGTAGCTGCACTTGACATTTCATCAGGGGTCACTTCCAAGTTGTCAGCTTGTCCCCTGAGCTTGCTGAGCACCTCCTCCTGCCACAGCCCTGCTCCAGTGAGACAGGGCAGGGATCCTGCAGTGGCTTTTCTTGAGAGAGCTGCTGTCATGGATTTAAACTGTAGCTTTTCTTTTGATTAGTTTGGGCTGTTGTGCTAAATTAAAGCAGATTTTCATAGAATCCTCTCTTAAATTTCATTTCCTCACTTCTTTATCAAAATTAGCGCATTACTCTGGCTACTCTGGGGAATAAAGGGTGAAAACTCACTGGATGAATATAAAACAGCATTCACAACATGGTTTCTGGGGCTTTAATTGTTTTAAGGAGTTCGGGAGTAGGAAAACATGCCTGCCCTAAATTCTTCCATGTTAAAGATGATTTTCTGTATCTTAATACCACTCTACTGTTACAGGAAGTGTTTGTCACTCGTTTACAGGGGAGGTCTCAGTGTATGTTGGTCTCTTGTGTGTCATTTACTAAGAAAATGAACTCTGAAGGATTTCTGTATCTTTTACTCCTTTAGTAAGACTCTAAAGAAGTGCCTGCCTTCCCTGATCCTTCAGAGCTGCAGACACTGTACAGGTAGTTGTCTAATTCCACATGTTGCTACAGCCAGATGCCTGTGGGTCGGTGTGGTGCCTATGAGCTAACACAGTGTTTTAGCTGAGGAAAGAGCTTGGTATAGATTTTAGGAAAGTCTCTGGACCAGGGACAGAAAACCTTGATACTTCGAGTCCAAGCTCACAGTGGAAATACAGCAAGTTGGTCATGGAAAGCAGCAAGAACTAACAAAGGTTTTTGTTTATTCCTAGACTTGAACGTAGTGATGTCTTTTGCTCCAAAGATGCCATCTCGCTTAGCATCTTACAAATCCAATTGAAACATAGGACAGGATAGAAATTCCCAACTGGAGACTGTTCTAATTTTATTAAGTTCTGTAAATGTGCTAAAATTTAAATTCCTGTTTATTCGTCTGTAAACAGAACTCGCAGTACATGTGTATGTAGAAGTGGTGGACAAAAAGCAAAGAAAGAACAGCCACTTGTTACTCTGAGACAAAACAACTGGGTCTGGTGCTGCAACCCAAACCTTTGGGCCAAAGTCCAGCATATTTTCATGAAGCAGGGAGAAAACAATAGAGCCACAAAAAAGTTGGAAAACTTCTTGCAGGAATGGATGTTATACTAAGAAAGACTGCAAAAGTTGTGTTGGTAAATAAAGGGAGGAAAAGTGAAGATGAGAAGTGGTAGAAAGAGGATTTTTAAATGAAAGTTGTCTTGTGGAGATTCAGGACTTAATCTAGTTAAAATAAACAGGTGCTATGATTCTTAAACGTAATCATTTTGGATCCTTGTTCTTTCCTCTATACCACAGTAGGGATTTAATCGAAGATGGCTTTTGTTACTGGTGGTAGTATATTTAGTAATTTCCCCATTGCCAAACAACTGGTTTTAGTTTTTTTAGTTATAAGACGCATTTTATTAAAAGCTACTCAGCGCCCATGCCTTGGGGGGGACAAACCTGGTTTTGGGTTGTTGGTGCTGACTGTTCTTCTTTAGTGACTTTCTTGCAACTGAAACAAACAACACAGTTTTTTTGCTGCTACAGGATGTACTTACCTGGTTTAATATCTGAACTTTGAAATCATGTACTACTGATGTTGATATGAGAGTGTGCTAAATAGAAGAGTGGAAAAAAAACCTAAACCAGAACCAAACCTAAAACAAAAACATGAAAACTCTTGCCAGGTTAATTCTCACCCTTGTGTAGAAAGGACTTGGGTGAAATAGATCTCTGATCAATAGGAAAGAACATGTTAACTAGGTGAGTGTCAAAGGAAAATACTCTTCTAAAGTAGAAAGTTATTACTACAGAACAAAAAGATGTGTTGGAAAGTAAAAAGGTGTTGCTGCAAGCATAAAGACATTTACTGCTTAGTAGTTTTGATAGAATGTTGTGTTCAAAACCTGATAGTTTCTTTTTTTTTCTTCTTTTATTCTAGTTGAATGGATTGCTGCAGTGTCCTTAGCTGCTGGAGCAGCTGCTGTTGGATATCTAGCTTACAAAAAATTTCTCTCTAAAGACAAATGCTGCAAAGCAATGGTGAATCCCCATATCCAGAAGGATAACCCCAAGATAGTCCATGCCTTTGATATGGAAGATCTGGGAGACAAGGCTGTGTACTGTCGTTGTTGGAGGTCTAAGAAGGTAAGAGAAGAGTGAATGGTCCAGTGTTGTTCATGTGCATGCATCTTCCAGCAAAACTATTTTTAAACTGCTTTATTTAGAGGAAACTAATGTCTTTTCACCTAAACTATTCTGCATTGAGATGTAGCAGTATTCTGATCTGTAGAGCTATGCAGATTTGTGCTGATGCTCAGAGTAAAGCCTGCAGATCAATGCTAATAATGAACAAAATGTTTTTGTAGCTCTGAAGAAGACCTTTTGAAAAGAAAGCAACTGTCTGGAGCATGGTCATGAATGACAGATACCATTTTGTGTGCTACCTGTGCTAATACTGAGGCTTATCCAAAACTATTGGCCTGTTGCCAGTAGGAGCTCAGGAAACACAGTCTGTGAGGACCTTAAGCACCTTTTTTTGGAGAAAGTTGGAAGCTTAGAAAGTATCTTGCTACTAGTACATGGTGTATGCCAGTGCAATCACAGTGGCATACTTTAAGCTCCTATTTTTGAGCAACTAAAAGCTGGGCCTAAATAGTGATCCAGCTTGCTTGCATTTGAAGTTGGGTTGCCTCAATTGCCTTAAGTTAGTGGTAATCTACCCTCTCAATAACAGTATCTCAGATTTAAATCTGATCTTAGAGGTGTGTGATACCTGATGTAGCTGAGATGTTTATACTTTATCTATAATGGTAGTATAATGGGATCTGTAATGAGAGAAAACAAGATTGCATGATTAATCCTGTCCATTTACCACTGGTGCACAATTAAAAGCTTTTTTAGAGGATGCCAATGTGTGGAGACTGAAATAATACAGAACTTCAGAGCCAGGTAACTGCCTTGAAATCTAGCTCTCTCTCCTCCAGGGGGGTGAGTATTCAACTTCTCAGGTCTTAAACATTGGTCTTATTAGGCCAAACTCAGCAATTTCCAGATGTTGTAACTTCTGGTTCTTGCTGTTGTCAGATTTGACTTCATTACCTTCCAGGTAGCTCAGGAGCTTACACATTTGTACCTTAATTTGGTTTTACAGTGTAACACTGCTAAGGATTAAACAGCATTATGATTTGATTCTGAAATAGTCTTGTGGAGGTGGCCTTGTCTTATTTATTGTCTGGAGTCTGAACTGAAAAAACCCCACTTGAAGCCTGGTGTTTGTGCTTTCTGTTTCCTATTCAATCTTCTAAACAGAAATGGAAGATAGTGTCTGGTTCTACTGGTTGCATTGCAGCTCCTGCCAATTGTTTGCTATTGTTTGATATTACCCTTTCTTTAGTGTGAAATAAAAACCTTAAGAAGTACATTTTGGCATATGTTTAAGGGGTGTTGTCAGTTTAGGAACATATTGCCCTACTGAGTTAGAATAGAAGTAGATGGGGCTATAATGAGTACGTTTTTAGAATTCTGATCTGAAAGGTCTTGTAAAGGCATTGAGGAGGTCAGTGGAAATTTTGGAAGGCATTTGTTTTCTTTTACTGCTGTTGAACGATGAGTATTTTAGTCAACATGTTCCACTTCAAAGGCTGTAGTTTCCAGTTTTGTTGCCTTCCTCTTGCCTTGATGGGCTGACCTTGCAGCATGGGTAGCATAACCTTTATTATGGTTTGTGTGCTTCTCATATTTGTTATTGCCAGGCAGTAATAAAATACATCATTCTCACATGCTTGTCATCTTTGGAAGTTGTCAGCTGGCATTATCTGGCTCTTATAGTTCTCAAACTGTTAAAATTTGTAATTACATGGTGTCAGAATGTGGAATGTGTATGTTTTCAATGCAGGAATTACAGTTACTTCAAATGCATTAAGTATCTGCTGTGTTTTTGTTAAATAGGTGCATATAAAGGCTAGAAGAAATGTCCTTTTGTATAACTATGTGCACTTCTCATGAGATTTAGGCTCACCTGAGGCATGAGGTTGGTAGAACCAGTAGCATTGGGAACTACAGAATGTTTCTGTTGCACTGATGATGTGCATGCACTTAGAGCTGACCCTGCATGGTGTTCCTCCTCTACAGAGAATAACAAAACAGTTGGACTATACCAGAGTATTTTGGAGTAACTCTTGAAAAAAGAGCAGGATTATGTGCAGTTGTTTTTGTTTGGGTTTTTTTTTCTGAAATAGTGCACTTAAAAGGCTTTTGTGCTGGCCAAAGTCTCTGTGGAAGGTATGCGTTTTAAAAAACCACATGTGGTATATTGAAGTAAGTTTGTCTTGGCACGTAATTTTCTGTTAATAATAAATGGGTGGTTCTTTGAATGACCCTTTTCTATTCAGTGTTGTGCTCTGCAGGAGCTTAATAGTTGTCCAGTTTAGTGAAATAACCCAGTGCTCAAACTTACCAGTGTAGAGGCAAGAATTTTGTCTTTAAACTGTAATTAAAGTTAGAAAACTTGTTTTCTTACTTGTCTTCATTTTTAGGTATGAGTTGGGGGAGGGGGGAGTTAATTTGCTGTCTTTTTACAATGACCTCCAGCCTCTGTGTCTTCCAGAGAAGTATTAGTCCCCAGGTTGTGGGTTGAGGAGTACTGCTGCAGACTATCAGCAGAAATAGTGATAGAGAATCCAAACGTGTTCAGTGTCAAGAGAAATCAGCTCAGCTGTCCAGATCACTGTACAGTTCCCCTGCGGTTTGAGCTTTGGCCACTATTGCTAGTCTGCTTTGTTCTTAATCAGGGATGAACACATTGTGTCACGGCCAATATCCATCTATGCAGTATCTGGTCTTCAATGTGACCAAGTGGGTGTTCTGGAAGAGTGGTGTTTGGTTTGGTGTTTTTTCCTGAGAAGCTTAAGTCTGGTGTACCAGGCCCTGAGAGCCAGTGTTCTGAGACCAGCTGACCAGTAGGATGAATTCAGTGCAGTCACCATTGGTAGCTGTTAAAGATGTCTGGATGCTATCTGAACCTAGGAATCCCACCATTCTTGTTGCTTGAAAACTAGAAGTGATGATGTTCCTGTAGCTGGACTTTGGGTTGCCTCCTTCGGGCTTGTGAGATGTTAATGTCTGATGGAAGCTGTGTTGTTGCTTCTGTGAAGACCAGTGGACTGTGGTGTTGCATGGAAAAACAACTGGCCCAGGAACATCTGCTGTTGAAAGCTGGTCAGTGTCCCACAAACATACATTCCTGTTCGCTCAGATTTTGTCCAAGTATCTGTCACTACTTACTCATTGAGTCACAAGTGACTAGTGGGATGAGAAAGTTTCTGCATGAATCAGCTTACATAAGCATTCTCTGAATTTGAGGTTTCTTTATTCAGAAATATCTCCTGCCATATCTTTAGCATAGGTTTTGACACTTCATTACTGTGAAAAGCCAGAAGAAACTCCCACACCTCACCTCTCTCCTTCCCTCCCAACGCTACCCTACAGACCAGGTGGAGTTATTTTTAAAGCTCTGTTTATTGTTTCATTGTATTGGTTTTGTGCAGTACTTTGAAATCTTTTATTCTAACTAAGCATGGGTTATAGGGTATTAACCTTTTTCAAAGGCTGTGACTGAAGTAGGAACATTGAAATCAGTAGAATGTTGAATAATGACTGTGACGGTACTGCAAGAGAACAGTGGTGTTGCAAAGGCAAAAGCTGACTAATGCCCATCTTAGAGTCTCACTACTTGAAAGCAAACAAAATTGTAACTGAATGCAAAATATTGATGTGTGATTTCTATGATCGTCTCCAGAGCTTCCTATGCAGAGGAGGTGTAGCTCTGAAAATGCATCCTTGAGAAGTGATGGGGTCCAACCTCACTCTTACTGCCTCACAGAATGTCTTTTGGCTCTTCCATGTGATAAGAGCTGCCCAGGAGCAGTAGTTATCACTGCTCTGCGACTTGAGCAGTTAGAGCTGCTAAAGGAGTCCCTGTAATTCTTGCTGTGACCAGCCTGTTTTAGGGTGTGGTTTGTTTGGGGTTTTTTAATGGAACAAACACATCTTCAAATTGCTTTCAAATGATGTGGCTCTTAAGGCCAGCACTGAGAAAGCTTGGGGCAAGGTTGAGAGTAAGGTACTCCAGGTAGGTTACAGCTGAAGGTCTGCTCAGGCTGTAGTTTCTTTCTGCTCACCTGATGCAGGAACACCAAACAAAGTGGAGTTTGGTGGCTGCTATTTTAGAACAAGCCTCTTGTCTGCTCTGCACTAACAAGGATAAAGCTAGTGTTCAGCCAAAACTCAGGGAGACCTGAGATGGTGGCATAAAAGTTGTGGTCTGTGGTTTCAGTGGATTTAATGAGAAAATGCCTAATAAACTTTCAGCCTTCTTAGTTCTGACTCTGGATGTACTTTAGATGTGTTTATTCTTTCTTTTTTCAGTTCCCACTGTGTGATGGCTCTCACACAAAGCACAACGAGGAAACTGGCGACAACGTTGGGCCTCTGATCATCAAGAGGAAGGAGGCGTAGAGTGGACAGTAGAAGCTACAGAATCAATGTCTGACAAATCCTCTGCTCTCTTGTAGCTGGGGGAAAAAAACACAAATTCTTTGTCATATCACTGAAGACTTCCCAATGTAGTATATACATCAGACTTCAGCATGTGTATTTTCTCTGGTGCTTGTTGTCTTTCAATCACTACAATGCATAATTTACTAAGTAGTCATGGTTTAAATTTTTTGTCCTGTAAAGTGTGTGTACCCTCTCACTGAGTGTGAAGCTAAAATGATGCACAGAATGTACTTCATCAGGAAATAGGTATTATTTTCAAATACATGTGTATTGAAACGTAGATACTAAAATCCTGGAGAGGTTTGAAAGTCACAGAGCTGGATAGATGTCCATGTAGAAGGCAGTGGCAGGGAAGAAATCACAGTCCCATCTTAATCTCTGATTATGCTACATTTTCTGCAGGTTTCACATTTGGCCTGTTACACTACTGTCCTCTGTGGCTTCTGTAAAAGAACAAATTCAAAATTGCTAGCTATGGACAGGCAACAGAAAAGGCTGAAAGTAAGATGGGGCTAGAGAGCAACTTTACCTTTGCTTTGCAGCAGCATTGAAATTTGACCCTACTTCCATTTGGTATCAAGAAAATACTATCCAAATTGCAGACCTGTATTTAGAGTAGGATTAGGAAAATGGTCTCTGAGAGCTTTCTTAATAGATGAGTGGAATGACACAAAGTGCTCCAAGAGTGATGAGCAGGGGGTGGCAGGGTTGTTTTTGCTGCTAGAAAGCCTTAGTTTCACTTGCAGTCTTGCAGTGTAGCCAACTTCCCCAGACAGGATGCTTCTGTGGGGTGGCTATGCTGATTAATTCCAGAAGCTAAAATAAAAACTAAAACCCCACCCATCATCACCGTCTGCTTCACCATTGCACTGGCTGGTTCTGGAAAGCTCTTCCCGATGAGAAGGGAGGAGGCACATCTTTCTTACTATGTGGCCTTAGGCTCTATGTGTCTTAACTCCTGCCTGCCTGGGCTGCTAATGTGGTTCAGCTGATTTTAAAAAAGAAATCCTGGCATGGACAAAGAATGGCTTTGGAAATAGAAACAAGGAGGGAGGGAAGGATGTCAGAGAGAGCTCTTACCCTCCTTACCCATGGCACTTGTCTTCTTGTCTGGCATGGTTGCATTAATGGCTGTCATGTTGGATTCCTTAAATAGCTTTGATTTATTAACATGCATATAACTACAGAACCCAAAGAGTGGGGCAGCAGGGGGCAATTTTGTACTAAACGCAGTCCATTAGTGTAACTGCAGCCTACATAAGATTGAGCTCTGAATGTCCTGGGACAGAAACTACCTCAGGGCTAGATGAAAGGCCTTGTTAAGAAGCTTACATTTTAGCCTAGACCCTTAGGGATTCTTCAAATGATCGGGGCAGGAGAGGTTCTATTTATTTTATTAAGAGTGGTTGGTACAACTGGTTAAAACTGAAGATGTTTTGCATAGTCTCTATGTGAGACTTTCAGAGGCTGAGGTCTTGGCCAACTGGTCTGAATTTGGGCAGAAGGCACAAAAAGTAAAGAAGGAAGCACAGGTAGAGAAGGGGTTTGCAGGTGGAGTGTCAGAGTAAGGGCACTACTGTCCAAGAGACCTCTATTTGAAAGAAGTTGCAGTCAAATATGTTAGTTTGTCTTTCCTGTCTGTCTTGAGTGTGAATACACTTGATATTTTTTATTTTGCTGAGTACTAATGCATATGGAAAGTTGTTATAACCTTAAATTATCAAATACATTGCTTTTATCCAAAGCAAAGTAACTTCTGTATTATTAGAACATGACACTGGATATTTCTGTATTTTTGTCGAATTACACATTCGAGCTCATCTTAATTTCAAGGCTGTAAAGTCTGTGTTATCATGGGTATGCTCTTTGTGTAGTGCTGTACAGCAGTGCTGCTGTAGTCACGAACCTGTGTCGGGTGGATTTTTCTTCTGAGACTCCTTTTCCATCAAAGCCTGGCTACTCCTGAAGGAATAGAAATTCAGTGTTAATGGTCTGAGAAATGAAGTCCTGAGGTTTCAGATGAGTCTCCTGAGTCATAAAACTATTTTGTGGAGTTTGCCAATAAAATATTTCCAGGAGTTCGGGTGTCAGGGAAGTGGGCGCCATGGAAAGTTTTTTTCCTGGGAAGCAAAGTTGCAGAAGCAGAGTCTGTGTTGATTTAAATCCTGGTGACTTTTGTTTTGGAGAAGTGTTGCATTTCTGAATGTTGATTTGAGTGTTCTTAATTAGAACACCCTTAATTGAGATCTTAATTAGAGGCACGTACGATTCCTGTACTGTACCTTATTTATGCAAGCTGTTTGAATGTGATGAGAAGAGAAACTTGGATTTGAGGAAACAAACTTACCAAGCAGTCTCAATGAGCATCACAGAGAACGCTTCATTTTTTCTTAGTACCATAATAGGTCACCATGTTCTAATGGGCAGAGTGCTTGACTGTTTCAGTGTTTTCCTAAGTCTCTTTCTTTAGTGCTTTCCTCAAATAATCTCTAGAGTATGAATTGCATTGGTTAGATTTCTACCAAGTTAAAACCATAAAGAAATGATGCAAATGTGCAGTTTTCACCTCACATTGAAACTCGTAATAAAAATGTGGTACAAATCCTTCAAAAATTAAAGCAGAGAAGAATCCTTGCTGCAGAGTAAAACTATTTCTGCTTCTCACTGTTATTTTCAGCATGTAAGTGTTGGAAGGTCAAGAAATTAAAGTACTGATTCTTAAGTAATTGAATGTAACTCATCAAAATAGTGTGAATGTCAGGTATTTGAGTGCTTCTACAGTCAGGATCCTTGAAGGGGAGAGGCTGTCAGTTACAGATACTTCCTGCAGATTTCATTGGGGCACTGTTAGTCTGCAGGCTGAGGAGGCGGTGGAGGCCAGCAGCTAGCACTGCAGCTATGCTGCTCCACCGGGTGGAAACAGAGGCCATGCAATGGGGCCTCCATCAGGGCAGTGCTGGTCTAGGGGCTTTCTCTACAGCCATGGATTTAAGGGATTTCAGCAGCAATGCTGGCTGGCTGAGCCCAGGCAGCTGGAAGTGCTGCATAGATATGTTGGGGACAAAGCAGCTTTTCATGCCCAGAGCCTCATGCACTTTGAGTCCAGGAGTTGTATTGCCAGTTCCCTGACAGCGAGCTGCAGAGCTCACCACAAGCCCTGCTAAAATTACCATTTTATTGCAGTTTGGGGCTTGTTCTGATGCTGTTGGGGTCTGTAAAACTTACCTTGTGCAATTGTGCAGGAGTTAGACTTGGATTTTCCTTTCAGTGTAATGCAACTAAAGACATGGAAATATGAGTCACTGCTGTATCACAGTTGCTCACTCCCAAGAAACGGAAGAACATTTTATAATAGGAAGGATAAGAATGTAGGCATGAAACTAAACATTGGTGTTGCAGAGGAACCTTGTCAGCTGACTTCTCCTTAGCCACCCTGGACATGGAAGTCTCATGCTAAATTTGGCTTTCGTTTCAACTCCTAAAGCTTCAAGGCTGACAAAACCCATGCTGAGCCCTCCTGACTGGATTAGGTGGATGAACACAGTCTCCCCCTTGCCTGTGGGCAGAGAGAGGATGCCCAACACCATGGCCAGGAGGCCAAATTTATGGGTGTTCACCATTGCTATTTCAGCCCAGGCAGAACATTTCATGCAGATCTGCGCTGATACATATTCAGTCCAGCAGTGTTGGATGCCTGTTCCCCCAATTGCTCTCTGCATCCAGGCTTGTTCTGTTGTTTTCTTGCATTGATGAGTGGCTTCTTTGCACTGTCAGAATAATTTTCCTAGAGCCATGATTAATTTAGAATGGGTACCAGGGGCTGCTGCTTGAAGCTCTCTGTTGCTTGTTTTCTATAGTTGTTGGGGTGTGTAGTGCATTTCTTGGCAGGATGATTTCCAAGCTGCCTGATACAGAGGCTAATGCAGAGAGCCGCTGAATAAAAACTAAATAATTTAAAAATAAACAGACAAATTTGTGAAGAGAAAGAAGAAGAGGAAAAGAGAGAAAAAAAATGTGGTGGATGGGGGGGAGCATAAGCTAGAGAAGACTTACCATCATGTAACAGTACTACATGGTAGGAAAAAGGGATAAATCAAATGACACAATGTTATGTTGCATTTCATTATACACCTTAATAGAGCCAAGCATAAAAAGTATAAAGTGGCAGTTCTGTTAGCCAAACCCATGCTTCTCAGAGGTGAAGGGGTTATGTGTTTGAGCAGACATCTGTTATTGGGGTTTTTCTTCCTCAACTGAAATCCTGCAGTACTGGACAGAAAAAAAAACATACACCCGTGCAGTGGGTCCTGTTAGCAGTCTCCTGTTCCTCCACACCCCACTTTGTAAGCTGTTTAATTAGATGTGCAGTTGTAATAAATAGAAGGAGTATTTACTGGTATGCCTCCAGAAGTCAGTAAAATCACAGTAGGTGTACAGGACTAGCAAAGCAGAATGCAGTCCACCTTTCCCATATGCAGTTTGGACTGGTAAGAAAGGATTTATCTGGCTTCTCAAGCAACTTCTGTTTCCTTCAATATATAGAAGCTGCAAAAAGGTCTCGCATAAGCACAGATAGATCATGTCTCTTGTTAACGTTTTTCCCAGCTGAATACTCAACCATCCCTCTTTTCCTATTTGATATGGCACTGCCCTTAATCCACTCTGTTCTGCATGCTTTTTGTCATGCAGACTGCAGTTTTCTTCCACTGTTTTTTATGTGTGGCAGACTTACACCAAACAAAAAGTGCCTTCTCCTCTCCAGGAGCAGCCTGTGCAAAAAAGTTTCCTGAGCATCCCAGAAATTACAGCTTTAATGTGTAAAGCATTCAAAAATCAGTTGAGTTAGCTGGCAACAGGCAGCAAAATGAGTGATACGGTCACTGACTGCATAACTTTTCTCAAATACTTTTCTACAGCTGGCAAATATCACCATACGTGGGTAAGACATGTTCAAGATGCACTGTCTGTTCACTGCCAGGACTCTTGCTCAAGATTTGGGTACCAAAACAACAGCCAGCACAGACTTCCACTGCAGTAATTATTAAATTGTTGCTCTTTTCAAACAGTGTGATCTTGTTATTTCAGTCTCATTCTTGGCTCTAACAGCAATGCAGGTTAAATTACTTTTTAAGGGTTGTGGCTGTTACGCAAATAAATTTTGGCAGTAGAATACCATTTAATAGAAGAGACTTTTTTAATGCTAGTGGGTTTACCCGATAAATAAGTGTTTAATTTACTGCAGGTGGAGGCAATCTAAGTCAGCTCTAGGGAAAGACAAACAGGCATTTAAAATAAACCTCTTGGCATGTTAATCACCTTAAATCAAGTCCTGGGCTTATGCTAAAGCATATGATGTGACTGGTGAAATCCAAATGCCATCATACATTTGTAAACCCTGAGCAATAGCCGATAGCGATACAACACTGTACTTTGAAAAAATCCCTGTTTAGAAGGACAAACTGTGTAAGCCATGAGATCAGGAGATGGTACCAAATACTTCGATCTAAAGTTTGTTTCAGAAAGAAGCGCAACTTCTTTCTCAAGGATGTCAAAGGACACGTGTCTGTCATTGCTGTTTTCTAGGACTGGAGGCAGCTAAAGCATGTTTCAGCTAGACTCTCCACAAATCATGGTTTAATCTTTTGCACTGATAGTTAATGGTATGTTCTTGTTCTCTGTGAGAGACCAGGCATGGAAGCTGGACACATCCAGTATGTGTCATGCTGAGGGTACACAGAGCAACAAAATGACACCTTTTGTCTTTCGCTCAACACTCTTCCTGCTGCTTCCCAATGTTTACTGGCTTTTTTTTGGCTGCAGATGCACACTGGGTTGATAATCTCAGGCAACTGTTAACAGCAACTTCAGGATCTCTTTCCTGGGCCATGATGGCGAGTTCCATCATCAGCATTGAAAAGCTTTGGTTTGGATTATTTTCCTCTACATGTGTTACCTTACGTTTATCTACACTGAAACTCTTACACCAACAGTGTGCCTTTTGTTCAGTTTTGTGAGATCCTGCAGGACATTGTCATTGGCATGGCATTTCACTGCCCTAAAGCGGTCAGGAATACCCATACACCTGGAGATTTTGTGTACTCTCCCTTCTGCAGGTTGTGAAAGAAGACGTTGAATAAAACCAGTCTCAGCAAACACCCACTGCTGCCTCGTCTCCACCATCAAAGCCCTTCCATTTGCCTCCCACCCCTTAACCTACTCTCAGTTCAAAAATGAACTTTTCCTTCAAATACTTGGCTTAGTTTCTTTATTGATCACCAAGAAGAAAGTAAAATCCAAGGATTCTGAATAAGAACCGTTGAAATGAGCTTCTCACTTTTATAGTCCTTGTATCTTTCTAATATAGAACAGACCTCCCCAAATTTACAGCTACAGTTCTGCTTGTAGAAAAGGTGATCTAGAAGATAGAATTAAGCTTGCAGTGATTTTTTAAATGTACCACATTATCACAGAGAGTGTAGATTGGCTTTTGACAGCACTCCCTTGTTTTCGTTCTGGAAAACCCTAGATGGACTAATTGCCAGGGAGGAGAGTAGTGTCAAAGAGTTTGCATCAGTTTGCCAGGTAAAATATTAATCATTGTGGGACATGATGCCTAAGTGACAAGGCCATAGCTAGGAAAGAAAGCAGGACAGCACCATTGAGTTTTACAGTTGCAGCCGACAAAGGTAAGTTTAGATTTTCCTTCACTTAACAAGAACTAAACAGGACAGAACTTCTATGAATTTAACAAAGGATTAAAAGCCCTGAGTGATTTTAAGAGGTCACAATACAGCAACACTTCTGCTTTGAAATGGCAAGAAAAAAAGAGCTGCAACGCAGCTACAACTTCCATGCTGCTGCGATGGTGTCTGCTTCGCATTGTGGGAGTGGGACAGGCCTCCAAGCTTGCAGGAGCCCCACTGCAGATGCTTTTGCCTGTCCAGCAAATAACTGGTTTGGGTGATGGACATTTGTTCTCAGGCCCACTTGTACAGTCCTGACCAGCTCTGTTGCAATCTGGTAGGCTGGCAGGAGCTACGCAAATGTGGCTGCCTGATGCAGGAAGTGGCTCTGTGGGCAGCAGGATCCACGTCTCTCACAGAGACCTTGTGCAGAAAACACTGCTCCAGCAAAAGAGCAGTATTTTTGGTGAGGTATGGAAGAAGTGGCTGTGAACTATGTGAAGGTACAGTGAAAAATCCAGCTGTCAGCATACTTCTAGAGTACCAATATTTTGGCGAAGACCCAGCCCCTCTAATCTGTTTACCTAATATCCTCCTGCACTTCCAATTAAGTATGAGCTTATTTCCTGTACTAAACTACTGTGCATCTTACAGTTAGTTATTAACTAGCTGTTGTGTTTGAAAAATCACTTTCTGCCTCATTTCAGCAGAAAGTGATTCTTTTGTAATCCTCGCTCAGTTTGGGGCAGCTGTGCAATCTGCCCATGACACATCCTCTCACAGCACAAACACGGGCCTGGTATTTTCTAGGCATTGTTAGTCTGTACATTGTCATCAGACTGAATGAGATAAGACTGATTTTCAGCAACAGTGAGAAAGAGTAATCCAGAATTAAGTATAGTTTTCCCAAATGCATTTTGTTGGGGGAATTGGAGGAGAATCTCAAACAAATGCCCCTCCTTTAGGAGCTGTTCACAGCCTCTTCTACTTTCTCTTGGAGTGCAATTGCACAGCCTGGAGATGAGAAGTTTCCTTGGGAATCTTGCTGGTAGTTTCAGTTTTCAGTGCAATCTCTTACAGCACCACACTATGGAGAAAGGAATTATTTGCCATTTCTGCTATTCTGTTTCACTTGTTTCATATCAGGAGAAGTTCCCAGAAAAGATTAGTGAACTCCACGTGCTGAAGTGTGAGGGTGGAATGAGTGAGTGAAGGATAGTCTCGCGTCACTTGATTTCTAGATGCATAAATCTGACTAAAGGAAATGTCAGGAAAATGAAAGACTCACTGTTTGCTTATTGCAATTAACTCATGCTTTCGAATTTCTTTTAATGCCCTCTAGGCCCACTTCTGTTAGCTGCAGGAATATCTAACAGCTATCTGTTCAGGACCAAGTGCTTGAATAGTCTTTAAATTCCAATATTTTTGCCTTTTAATTCCATTCTTTTTTCCATTGAGACTTCAAGTTCAGGCAGATTGCAGTGTTAGATGGGCACTTAGACAAGTTTGAAATGCCATCTCTGTTTTTCTCTCTGTGTTTAGACCCAGATTAGCTGAAGTGCCTCATCTCTGCAGAGGGAAGTATCTTTCTGCAAGGCTCAGATTGGCATCCAGACCTTGCAGCAGCTGCTGCTGTCAAGACTGGGAGCCTTCTCTCTGCCAGACATACACTTGTGCTTTTTTTTTCACTGTACTCCTCAGTAATTCTTGTGCAAGGATGGGCCAGTCTGTGGTATTTCTCTCCTGTGCCAGCACCCCCATGGGAAAATTAATTATATCTGAAGATAGGATCTTACGTTTGCACCCATCTGGCCCCTAATCTTTAGGGCTGGACAGTAATGACTGATGAGAAGGGGACATTCAGGAGGGAAAAACGTTTTCTGCCCAGCCCTGTTACTTCAGATAGGATCTTGCTGAGTTGTAACCCGTCTGCACCACCTTACCCAATTAAGAGTGTAAAACAAACTGTTCCATGAACAATGAACTAACAAACTCAGTTTCAATATATTTATATGTTTTTCAAGTCCTAATTTTTCCTATGACATTCCTGCTCCTTCGATACTTTAATTTCCCCAGTAAATCCATTAAATTGCCATCACTTCTCCCAACCACCTGTCACATCTCCACATCTCCCAACTATGAGATGGGGAAGAGGTGGTAAATAGCCAAGCTCACCATATCGTAGTTCCTCTGATGTCAGTGTCAATTCTTGAATATGCATCAGGCCATTTTATAAAACCTGGGGAAAAAAACTTTATCTTCTAAAATTCATTTTCCTGTCTCTGGCTTTTTGTCCCTGTTTCTGTGTCCTACTAATGTTAAACAGAACTTGATACTGACAGATAACACAGCAAAAGTACAGATCTAATACTCACAGAGATCTGCTCATTTTATAAAGAAACATCAAAAAGAAAAGGCAGTAATTACAGTCTGCTAAGTAGAGCTGATAGGTGCCCTAGTGAAGTGATAATGAATAGCCAAGCTTTGGAGTCCTGAGAGTGAATGCAGGGCCATGCATACCTTCCTCTGTCCATGGAGAGGTAAAATTCAATTTAGAGATTAATCCGTTACCAATTTAATCTGGTGTCGGGCCAGGTACACTCATCTCTAATGCAAGACCAGCACGTACAGAGAGTGGCAAAGTTCTGGTTCAGGCTGCTTTAAGGGCTCCCTAACAACTGTAAAAGTGTATACTCTTCACATACTTCGGTTGGATCTCGCTTGCAGTCACTCCGATCTACTGGAGAGAAATTGAACAAACCTCGGCGTGACAGTAGATTTATTTAAAAATGAAAAGGATTCGGGGGTATTTCAGGTTACCGAGAACTAGCGGAAGGGAACGACCCCTGCCCGCCACCGCACAGGTCTGCCGGCTCTCGCGGGGGAGCGAGGGCTGGCAGCCCGGCCGGGGGTGCCCGCGGGTTGGGGTCCCCGGCCGCTCTGCGGCTCGGGGCCGGTTCCGCGGTTGCGCCGGGCCCTGCTGCCTCCTCCAGCGTCCGCTGAACCGGCGCTGCCCGTCCAGGCCTTCTCCCGGGGCCGCGCCCCACTCGGTGCCGGCGCCAGCGCCGGCGCCGGCGCCGCCACCACCGTCACCGTCACCACAGCGGCGGTCCCACCGCGGGCCGGGCCGAGCCAGGCCGGGCGGCGGAGGCGGAGCCGCGCCTGGGGCGGGGCGGGGCGGTGGCGGTCGCTGCCCCAGCGCGGGTGGGCGGGTGGCGCGGAGCGGTGCGGGGTGATGGAGTCGCGGGCCATCGCCGCCCGCGCCTTGGTTCGCAGGGCCCGCTGAGGCCCGGCCGCAGCCGCCTCCAGAGCGCGGCCGACCCCCGCCCGCCGCCGCCAGCCCCCCACCACCGGGACATGGCCACAGAGCCCCCGCGGCCGGCGGGGCGCCCCGAGGGCGGGCGTGGGTGCTGCGCGGGCGGCGGGCGCGGCGAGACGGAGGAGGCCGAGGCCGCGGCCCAGCCGGTGCTCGGGGCCTCCCCGGGCCCCGCGGCGGCGGGAGGCGGCCGGCGGCGAGCGCTGAACGGGTGCGTGCCGCTGTCGCACCAAGTGGCCGGGCACATGTACGGCAAGGATAAAGGCGGTGAGCGACGACGGGCGCGGGTAGGGGGCGGCGGGCCTGGCCGGGTCACCCGTGAGGGGGTTCCTCCCACCCCAGCCTCCATTCATCTGAATTCTCCCACACCGGCTGTGACGGGGCGGATTTGGCTTCGATTTCCCTCGCCCCGCCGACGAAGGGGCAGCTCCGTGGCTGGCGGGGCGAGGGTCGGTGCAGGCAGGAGCGGCGCCGGGGGGCGAGGACAGGACGCCGCCGCCGTTCCCGAGCTCCCGCTACCGGGGCTCTGCCCGTATCTGTCCGCCGGAGGTGCCACAGCAGCGCGGAAGGTCGGTGCTGGGGCCTGGGGCAGTGCCGAGGGACCGGGGCCTCCCTGGGAAGGCCGGACGGGGAGCCGGTCGAGCTCCCCACTGCGCACAGGCCGTGGTTGGGGCGGTGTCACCGCTGCCAAATTTCATTCTTTTGGTGCTTTTCCTAAATGTCATTAGCCTGTCAAGACGCGATAGTTATCAGGCACCTTTAAATCGAAGGACTTCTGCCGTTCAGCTTCACTTTGTCAGGCACCTTTTTAAAAGTGGGAATTCAGGTAACAGCATGCTGGTTCTCTCAGAACATATGTCAAACACGTGATTTATCTAACGGGACCACCTGAAACTGTGGCCACCAGAAACTTCAGCAAATTATTATCAAGCTATAGTTATTTGCTTGTTTATTTGATGGTAAATCTGAACCAATGGCTAGTGAGTGCTCTAATGATACAGATACATGAGGATACAGTGTTTTTAAGTATGCCTCCACCAGCTCTAAATTTCTATTCTAATTCCATGTAGAGGAGTAAGGTGTTGGCCCTTCTGATGAAGGGGCTTTTTAACATAGGCAGTGGTCAGTGCCAAAGCAAGCGGCCAAGTTAGTGTTGCCAAATTGCATTTCTCGCCTTACCAGGATATGGCATTTGGGGCCTGTCTCTCAGCCAGACGGAAGGTACACATCCATTCAACTTGCAGTGTGCCCTCTGAGTGTAGCTATAATGAGTACCTGCTGGCATATTGCCTTTGAACCCTGGCAGTAGGAACTGCCCCTGCTGACTAGGCCAAGGGCTGAATTACAGAACCCTGTCAGCCATCAGTGAGTGAAATTACAGCACTAATGGCACTGTGAGTTTGTCTTATCTACAGCCTGCATCCATGGTGTGCCTTGCTGCAGATAATCTCGACAGAAAAGTCATTCTTCTCTGTGCCCGTGCCAAAGGCTGAACTTCAGAACCTTTTCAGTCATCAGTGAGTGGAATTACAGCACTAAGGGTGCTGTACGCTTGTCTTATCTACAGCCTGCGTCTGTGGCATATCTTGCTGCTGATAATCTCCACAGAAAAGTAATTCTTTTCCCTTGTCCCAGCTGCAGACGGTGCAATAAAATGTAGATGGATGTGCACTGGATCCTTGAAGGTGTATGTGTTCCTTGTTCATATATCGTAGCATGAAGTGGGATCAGGCAAAAAAAGGCTCACTTCAGGGAGAGCTTCACCTTTGGCACATCAGTCTTACTTCAGTTAGATCAAACAGCACACGTGATCATCTATATTTTGGGTGCCACTCCAATGGGTTAGGTAAAGTTAGCTCCACTGCATCTCATGGGCAAGACCAAGACATTTCTGCAGAGGTACCACAATGGTTGATGATCTCATCTTGGAAACTGTTTTATGGTGAAGACCAAAGCTGCTCTGGTACTCACAGCTCTCATTTTTGTAACTTGATTTGCCCTTCTGTTCCCACATACAAACAGACAGAGGACTTGGAGGTATCCAAAGTATTTTTAACTTCTTTTTTTTTTTTAGTAAAAATACACTGTAAAATTTCTTTGCCATAGGGTTCCCTCCTCCTGAATAACCTTCCTTTTTCCTTTTGCTCCCTGTGACTGTTACTGCCTTGCAAAGAAAGGCATCTTACAGGCTCTCTGCATGTGCATGTAGACGTTAGGCTTCTGTGCATTGTGACTGCCCTTTCGTTGAATGCTGTGTGCAGTAGTGCTTCCCCCAGGTAAATCATGTGTAGTAAGTAATGACTTTGGATTGTGTCTTAATTTCGTAGGCAGGTAGAGATAGTCAGAAGCTGGTGGGATATGCCACCTTATAGAGCCTCCTGCACCTGGCTATGGTTTGGTGCCTGTACCTGCAAAGTGCTTGGGGTCCCTAAGCCATTAGTGGGATTCTGTAGCTAAAGGGGCCATTCTTCTTCAGAGTGACTTGCTTGCTCATTTCAGAATGGTAGCAAGCTTTGCATCCACAGCCAGAGAGAAATGTTTGTGAGATATTTCAGGATTTTATTTTCAACATAGTTCTGCTGATTCTTCAGAAATGTTATGTTGCTTTTTCATATATTGAAACAGTACTCTTCCCTGTCTGTGCTGAAAAACCCCAGGAAGCCTACAAGAAACCCATGACCAACATCCATATGTTAGTATGATCTACAGGTGATGGTATCTCTGCTTCTTGTTGTAGATCAGAGGGAAGGTTATGGAGTTTACATCTTTGTGGTGAGTGTTGAAATATGACTCTGGTTTTCAGGCCTACCCCAGACTCAGTGACAGAGTAGTGCACTAGGTGCTCTGGTCTGTCAAGAATGCAAAGAATGAGGGAACTTTGGATGCCAGTTTATATTAAACTCTTCAAGTAATATATATCAACCCAATAGTGTATGGATTCTGCTTCCAGGAATCTTTGCCTGGTCTTTCTGCCTTGTAGATTGTCTGCTTATCAAAGCCAAAATACAGATTTTTGAGGAGCATGTGTTATAAACCCTATTTTTATGTTGTGATTGTTAATAATTCACATATAGAACATGTGCCATTCAAGTACTTGGTGCACTTTGCAGAGTGGTTTTCAGCACGTGCAAAAGGATACAGGGAGGGGGAACACAAGCTGCCATGTCTTGAAGATGTGGTAGCTGCACATGTTGTGTGGCAATATTTTTCTAGTTTTGGAAAGTATAAAAAATCCAACTTTAGCAAGAAACATGACTTCAGAGCTGTTTTACGCAAATTTGAAAAGCAAATCTTTGGCATAGCCACCTATTGAGACAACTATTCTAAGTCTGGTGGTTGTTTTAAAGTAAATGTCTTGGTCTCTAAAGATTTTGTTTAGTTTCTAAGACTGCACAACAGAGCCCATTCATAGATAATTGTTTTTAAGATGTGAACAACACAATTGCTGTTACAACTGCAAACTCTCTTTGGGATGCAAAGCTCCTGGCTCACTTTTCTGATTTCTCATGTGGTAAGTTGAAAATAGAACCTATTTTGGATACAGTTGACATTTTTGTTACCCTTCTAAGCAAAATAAATTACTGTCTGAAAAGCTAGAAATTAATCCCAGGAGAAAATTTCTTTTCCAGAAGTGGGTTTATGGTTTTCCCTTGCACTGGATCTGTACTTGCATCACAGTACACATTTCAGAGGAATGCAGTTACTTTTCTCCATTCTTGCCTACATCCATCTCTTGAATATCCTCAGATACTCAGTTGCATTTCTTCTGCAGGTATTCAGAAATATTGGTGACTGGAGAGTCATTAAGGCTGTTTCATGAGGGTATTTTGCAGGGTTTTTTTGTGCAGGCTCAATGAAGGTGTTGTCTGGCTGAGATAAAATTCGGTTCTGTAATTATGGGTGATACAAATAGTAGCATCTGATACCTTGGAGTGCTGTAGGGGTGCTACTGCTTGTAATAAACACATGCTCTTTCTGTGCCACTAGTATAGATCACAGGACATTTATTTCTGTTCTAGTAGTGCATTGAATGTGGTACTCCTTTAACGTCTTGGCATTGTTGGAAAACAATTTATGAATTATTTAAAAAGGGAGTGTCTGTGTAATCTTTTTTAGTTACTTATGGGGTTTTTGGGAGTGGAACTTTTAGTGTCAAATCTCGTTGCTGTGTGGGCCTTGGGCAGAACTACACCCAGGAAATCATTCAATGGCTAGAAATAAGAGGAGTGCAAGCAAACCTCTGCTAAGGGTTATGTGTAGGAGCTGACAATTTTGTCTCTGCTGTGTGTGCCATGGAAGCAGTACATCTTTTCAATAGGCTGTCCTTGATGGTGAAATCACTATTTCTGGGGAAAAAGAAGGCAAAAGGAAAGCTGTACCTCTTAAAACTAAGCCCTGAAGGAAATGCGTCTCTTCTAGGTATACTGCAGCATCCAGATGGGACAGTCCTGAAGCAGTTGCAGCCACCACCTCGTGGTCCCAGGGAGCAAGAGTTCTACAACAAGGTGAGGGTCCCACAGTGTGGAGGAGGCTGGCTTACTCCATGTGAAATGATGGTGTGCTTCCTGTAGAAGAACATCCTTATCATTGCAGTTGGGAAAGTACAACCTGAATACCCTGCCGTGGTATCTGTGTGCTCTCTAGAACTTTCTGCTCTTTGCATGTCAGTCCCCATGCCAGACCTACTTCACTCACAGGATTTAAGCTTGTTCATGGGACAGCAAACTTTCACAGCATCTAAGATTTTATTGAAAAGCCTTATCTCGCATCTATGTTTAAGGGGTTGTATGTTTGATCCCAACTTTCTCATGTAGCTGAGTCTCAAAATTGCTTACATCTAAATTTAGCATGTTTTATGCTTCTGCCTAGTCTGGTTTACTGCTAGAAGTATTGCTCTGTTCACTGTATTAAAACTCAGCTCCTTTAAAAAGTCAATAAAAATCAAAGCTCTCCAGTTGTTTTAACTTCAGTTGTATTTTTCCTACTGCTCATCTTCAGTTTGCTTTATCAGTAACTTTAACAGCACAGACCAGGAAAGTTGTTGTTTTCGTGTAAACAGTTTCTAGAGTTTCTGTACAGTTTCTGTACTGTCCTACCTGCCTGTGATAGTCTGTCATGTGGTTTTCCTATGTCAGATTGATATGCCATGTCTTTCCGTGGCTTATTAGGTAGGAAGAACTATAGAAATCTTCACGCTCGGTGTAAGAGGAGTCTTGAGACACTTGTGGTGTTTGGCTTGGATTTTGGTCGGTTGTTTTCTTTTTCCCTGAAAGGGTATTTATTTAAGTTACCAAAAGACCTTGGGGATTTTGTGGAAATGTCTCACATACACAAACTAAGCAAGGTGCTTTAAGTGAACCGTGTGTTTGCATACTAGCATTATTTGATAATTCTCATGATGGGACAAAACAGCAGGTCTTCAGTTACTAGGAGCCAGTTAAATGTAAATACTTTTCTGAGTTTCTCTGTGGCTCTCATTGAGATGAGGTTAAGAAATATGCCGTCCAGCCTAAGTGGTAACTTGAGTAGAAGGAGAAAGCTTGAACAGACTCCTTTGGGCACCATGCTGCTTGCTGTGCTGTAAAATCCTGAGGCAGAGACAGTAACATGCTGTCCCTGCCTAAAGCCAGCAGGCAAGAGGGGTAAGTTCAAGCACTGCTTGGACATGAACTCTCCACATCAGAGACTTTATAATTTTGCCTGTTTAAGCTTAGACACATGTGACAAGCCGTGAGCAAGACCCTGGGCAAAGTCTTTGAGAAAGGTGTGTCTCTGTTAGTGTGCTTGTTACCGTGCTGTGAAGAAGTCAGGTCTCAATGCTAGTAACTTGCAAAGTAAGCTTCTATTCTGTCTTCTAAGGCCTTGCTGGGTTGCTTCCAACACTGAAGTTTTTTGGTTATAAGCTGTCTTGGAAGCGGGTTGGGCAATTCTTGAAAAATAACAGAGAAAGGGAAAGGTATAGGTGTGATTAGTTGTGTGCGGACTAGAAGGCCTTTTAGTGGGAGAAGGGAAGGAGAGCAAATACATGTGTGTTGTGTAGGTGAAAGTACAGGAGAAAGGTCTTGGGGATTTGTTGCTTTTCAATTATTAACTGCTATCATGTTTGCTCTCAGGCAAGAACTGTCTGATGTGGGCTATAGACATCTAAGCACTACATATTGTTGTTATAGGATGATGATTGCTCTGGGTTGGGAGGTTCTGGGTAAGGTACAGATTCACATGCAGTTTGTGCTGATCCAGTAGCTCATTGCTGCCAAAAGGGAAATGCCTTTCTTCCCATTCCTGCCATTTACCTTGCACCATGATGGTGCTTTTTGGACATTTATGAACTGATTTGACAATTTAAAAGATGGCAGAACTTCCTTGTCTTGATAGTCTTCTGGCAGATTAGGTGACTAAGCTGACAAGCAGTGGGAACAACAGCAAGGCTGCCTTGCTCTGGTGACTGAGTTCAACCCATCTTGTGGGCTATAATCAAAGAGACATCACCTTGGAGAAGGCTGATGAGCCTCCAGAGATTGAGGGAAGGAGAATTTTACCACTCCTTGAGACAGAGAGTGTTTGAAAGGTGGCCAGGTACAGGAGATGGTGAGAAACAGTACAGAAATGAAACTAGTGAAATAAGACTGATGAGTCCCAAGCTCTCACTTTGTCAGGGCAAAACAGCAGGTTGGTTGGTAAGATCAAAGCAGAAGGTTGTCCATTAGTATATGTGGATTAATTGCGGCTCTTTTTTTTTTTTTTCCTTTTTAAATTTCTGCTCCTGTTTTTTCATATGTGCTTAGAACTGTTTTGTCTGTAGGTAGGTGAGTTACTGCTCCCTTTGCATCCTACCTTATGCTAGCATGAATGAAAATTAGTGCCTCAGTACCTGGGTAAGAAACAAGGGGGTTATCTTTCCTTCTGGAACAGCACATCTCCTCATGTGAAGTAACTGAGAAGCTGTGTAGTTAATGGTAGCAAGAAGATGAGCATGTCTCAGTTTCAGCTGCATGAGTCAGCTGGAGAGCAGCTATTGCAGAGCTGAAGCAGAAGTGTCTTCTAAGAACCAGGAAGTGGTATTTCAGTGTCCAGTCCTAGTGCTTGTGAGCTGAAGGCTGCAGGGAATGTGTCGTGATAGAAGATAATGAGGCATTAAGAGACAAGTTTGACTAGAACTCTAATATATTTAATGTGATACCAGGTAGATATTATCATCTGTTTGGACCAAGAAAGTCTTCTATAACTGCTGGATTTGCTTGCAGCTTGATGTGTGAACTTGACAGAGGTAAAAGTCTATGTCAGTGAATCACCAAATGTTTTTTCCCTTGCTGTTTATTGATGGCTTATTTTTTGTTGAGCATGAAGGTAGCTACTTACCAGTAGAGCCCAAACAAAATGGGGTTTTGTTTTGGAATTGGAAACTTGAGCAAGACATGTACTGCAAAATATTAATAAGTGATCCAAAACCTGCTCAGAAGTGATTGGCAGCTGAAATTTGGAAGAATTTCACAGGTCTTTGTCAAATCTGGAAAACTGCTGAAGTAATTCCTACTTGGGCTGTTTTCCTCATACTATGTTTTCAGCTTAGCAGTTGAGAAAAAATACAGGTCTTCTTTTGTAAGAGATTATTTCACCAAGTAAACCAAACTTTTATCTACTACAGCACTATGTCTCATTCTCTACTGCTAGGGAAGGGCCTTGCTATGTGTTACAAGGGAGGGGAAAAGCACAGCATGACAAGATTATCATGAGTACCTTCTATGATAAAACATAGTAGAACAATGAGCTGTTTGTACTGGTTGTTAATAGCTTACTGTGCACTGCTTAACTTCTCATTGGAATGTGACTTTCTACCTGTAATGTCCACTTGCTACTGAGTTCTGTAAATCTGAGTAATTATCAAATCAAAATAGTAAGTTCTAAATTTGGTTCCTGCAAACTCACTTTCTGTACCTGAGGACATGAACTCCTTACAAACATTGCCTGCATAACCATGGAATGTTTTAGTAGTTATTTTGGTGCCCTTATTTGTGTGAAAAAAAACGAGGTTTTTTTAACCTTGAATAGCTACAAAATACTTTGTTTTCAATAGGTGTGAGCAGCAAGAGGATGAAACTAATTGAAGTATAAGGGTTGTGTTTATTTAAGGGCTATCTATACCGCTGATCAGTTGTTTCTGTGTAATGGCAAGGCTCTGTGAGAACATGTAGGTGGAGGTACTCCAGAGGACTATTTTTAAAGGGGTTTTGGAAGGGAGCAGTATACAGTGATGTGGGAACAGGGAAATAGTGTTGTTTGAAAATGTAGTATTCTCAATTAAAGATTCTAAATTGGTAAAAGGCAGTGTGAGATTATGGTAGGTTGCCTATGCAAGCATGCTAAGGAATCCACAGAAGTAGCCAGCTCCTCAGTGTGTTTTGGGATTTGGCTTCAGCCTGCTTTATGCCAGGGCTCATTTATCTGTGCTGAAATGGTCTGATTTAGTTCAGCAGTGTTGAGAGAAGGAGGAAGCCTATCAGCCCTCCTACTGTGATCTGTTGTGCCAGCTGAGTTGAAAAATGTGAGAATAGAGTCCTTTGAAAAGGTTCGTGCAGGCACTGTATGAGGTAACCTGCTGCTTAGCTGTATGTGGAGCTCCTGTCTCAGCCATTCCAGGCTGTACCCCAGAGCACTCTGTGCTAGCATAGCTCTGTCTTCGCATTTCAGAGCTCTCCAGCATAGGGCTTTCCTTAGTTTGTCATGTCAAGAATGCAGCATTGCAGAAACTGTTGTCCTGTAGAGAGAGAGAATGCCGGAATGTCAGGCATTAAATAGGGCAGCTGCTTTTGTGGGCACTAAAGGAGAGAGATTGGGCTCCAAGGAAGGGACTCTGCCTGGCTCAGGTGAGGAAGGACATTGACCTCTTTGAGTGAGTCCAGAGGAGGCCTCCAGGATGATGAGAGGGCTGGAGCACCTCTGCACCTCAGCTGGGAGAATTGGGATTGTTCAGCCTGGAGAAGAGAAGGCTCTTGGGAGAGCTTGCATCCCCTTCCAGTTCCTAAAGGGGCTCCAAGAGAGCCTGGAGAGGGACTTTGGACAAGGGCCTTGAGGTACAGGACAAGGGGGAATGGCTTTCCACTGACAGAGGGCCGGGTTAGATGAGATATTGGGAGGAAATTCTTCACTGTGCGGGTGCTGAGGCCCTGGCACAGGTTGCCCAGAGAAGCTGTGGCTGCCCCATCCCTGGAAGTATTCAAGGCCAGGCTGGACAGGACTTAGAGCAACCTGGGATAGCGGAAGGTGTCCATCCCCATGGGGATGGAACAAGATGGTCTTTAAGGTCCTTTCCAACCCAAACTATTCTGTGATTCTATGAAAACTGAGGAAGAGAGAATTTACAGTTGTTATCTTTGCGACTGTGGTTTCCTACAGGCTGTGTGTGAAGCATGAAGAGATGGAGTGTTTCCTAATGTTCAGTAGAACAAGAGAAGGTTGCTGAACTGTTTTGAAATGACTACTTTCACTTCTGATCTTGGCATTCACTCAGTGCAATTGTAAACCTGTTACTCTGTGTAACTGTTCTGAGCATGGCCTACTGAAGTTTAAAGTTTGCTAATGTAGCAGCTAATAAACTGGGATTTTATGCTTAACAGATCAATAAATGTTCCTGTAAACTTTCATTTGAATTACCCTTCAGTTTTCCTGCAGTGACTGTGTGACACTTGGGGATATGTAGTACATCTTCCCTCCTCATGCTGCCTGCCAAAAACTGTCCTGAGAAAGCTCCTGCAGCATGGACAGCTTCAGTGGGTACCTTTTTTCTTTTTTCTTTTTTCTTTTTTCTTTTTTCTTTTTTCTTTTTTCTTTTTTCTTTTTTCTTTTTTTTTCCTCTGTTTGATGTACATCAGAGTTGTCACAGCTGGTTCTAGTGGTGTTGCCATGTCATGGCTCCAGATAACATAGCTGCAATGGTATAAGGTTTCCAAGGCTATTGTAATACAAGTCCTACCCAGATTCTCAGATAGTCCTGTCCCAGGTGCAAGGCTGATTTTGGGGAGCTGGAATGAAAAGGTGGACAGGGTTCTTCCAGTTCCAGCTCAGCTCTGGTAACCTCCTACCTTTGGCCAATGCTTGTGAACCAAGGGAGCTGATTGACCCCACACAGCATTGTGAAAAGATAATTCAGCTAATCACCTGCCTCTTCAGTTAACAAATCTTCCACCTTCGCCCAGTTAGTGATGGCACTGTTAACTGCTGTAGCAGTAGTCTGAGTTCAGGGTTTGAGTCCTGCTGACATCAAATCTGAATGCAAGGAAGCTGTTACCACAGGAGATAGCAGAAAATGTTTTTCATTCTTCTTACGTGTCCTAAAAACAAAGCCAGGATATAAGAGACACAAATAGCTATGACGTGAAAAGAGATTTACAATGGTTAGGTGAGAGTCAGGCACTTGAAAGCTAGGAAGGAATGGTTTGTGGTTGCCTATGCAATTGTTCTGCAGTTTCCCTGGATGCATTGAAATGCAGCTTCCATAGGGGCAATGCCCTGTCTTTGTTTTGCTTTCCCTAAAGAGCTCACTAGCTCATTTTACAGTCTGATACAAGGCAGAATGAATATTGTTTGTGCAACTATTGCTGTCTCTTTTTTAACCGTCAGTCTTTGAACTTGTAACCAGAGGATTATGTGTTAGTGAAAACCAGTTGTGTTAAGATTTTTGAAGCCACAGTTCCTTGTGCTTCTGTTGTTACAGAGCAGAAATGTTCAGGAATTGTGCCCGTTTGGAGCATTAGCAGTAATCTTCTCCTTACTGTTTTATTTGTTTTGTTCTCAATAACCTGCTGCAGCTCCTGGGGTGTGTCTTTTCATTCCTGCTCAATGCTTGCTTCTTTTCTCCAGTGTCTAATTTTAATTAGTATTTCAGTAGCTTCAGGCACCGCAGAAGACTTGTGGTGACTTCTCCCCCTCTCCATGGCATAAAATCAAGCCAACAGTCTGAAAGATGGGTTTTGGCCTGAATAGGCACAGAATTGCAAGAACTGACTTACAAGGCTCAGCTCTCTTTCAGCCTATGTAGCACAAATCATGATAAGGCAGCCTGTGTTCCATAGACTATTCTCTGCTACTGACAGGAAAGGAAAGGGATTGGGGAGGCAAAGTATGTCTTGTTTCAGGATCAGTTATCCTATTTTGTAAGCTCAGTTAAGTGCTTTTATATTCTTGATTTAGATGATTATCCTCAGCTGAAAAAAGAGCGGATGATGGCCATTGTGCTGCTGTTGCATACTAAAATATCCTTATCCTGTGATCACGTCTCCAGCTAAGGTTTCAATTTTCAGTCCTGTATGGACAAAAATATAGGATGCATGGTTTTCTTAACATCTTATTTTGGAGATGCAATGCCTTGCCCATGCCTTTCTTTACTACTGCATTTGGAGCTGTAGCTCAAAAGGATCTTTGGCTGTGTACATCTGGATCTGCTGCATTGGACAGCAGAGATACTGGTATTGAAGTGTACAAATTGCCTATTGGGAAACATAGCAAACATGTTCTGATGCAGTTCATTCCTGCCCTCAGCATCATTCCTCCTGCTGAGGAACTGTCTAGAAGGTATCCTGTTTTGCTGGGGAAATGAGCAAACCAGCATGTGAAATTGCCTCTAAACCATGAGGCCTGGGCATATTTAATAAAAAGAAGGACACACAGTAATTCTTAACTAATGAGAAGACTTTTCTCACATGAGTTGTCTAAGAGAGATGAAGGATAAGGTGTAGCTGTAAGAATCTGCTGAGTTCCTATTACTGTTCTATAAATATGTTTTTTTGTACTTCACTATTAAATGACTAGACAGTAAGACTTAGGAAAATATGGCAGATTTTTGTGGTTCCTGCACTCTGCAGCAAAAACAAGTTTGGAAAAAACACACCACACAGCAGAAAGTTAACCTAGAAGGGTCTGGTGAGCATCTCTTTCCCATGCTCTTTGAAGATTGTGTGTCACAGAATAAAATACAACCTGCTTTAATAAATCTAAGAAACGTTTTAAAAAGGGAGACAGTAAAAGGCCATTGTTGCAATTTGATGCAGTTGCGGAACTACTGGGTGGAGTTGGTAACAGACTGAGTAGTCTACAGTCTATGTCTGTTGTCATAGGTTAGCAAGCATAGTCCCGGAAGGGACGTCCTTGCTAAGGGGTGCTTACAGTTTCCTCTGGGAACTGATAGAACCTATCAGCTGGCCAGTTTGAATATGGACAATTCTCTAAGCCACTTAAAGTTGTGAACACCTCTGTGATCCACATTTAAGAATAGGCAAACTCCCCCTCCAAGGTCTCTCTCGTTTCCGGCGCTGGGACAGGTGGCTGCGGGCCCCGTGTGGGGGCCAGCGGGCCTGGCCAGGCCCTGCTTGGGCCAGGCCGGGCCGGGCCACGGCCATCCTGGAGCCATGGACCTGTTCCAGCCGTGGAACCCCCCCCACTGCCTTGCCGTGGGCAGCCGGAGCGGCTCAGCTCTCCCCCCTCTCCACTTCGATAAGAAAAATTCAACATTCCAGCTGCAAAGCTGCAAGGCCGAGGTGAGATTAACCCTTTTACTGCTGTGAAGAGCTGAAAACCTGAGGGGAGAGAGAGAGGAGATGCTTAAAGCTGAAATTCTGTTGTGAAGCTATGATATATCAGAGTATCCTGTTGTAATTTCATGAAGATATGGGGGGTGGAGTGTTCAACTCATAAGCAAAAGCACCTGCGCCGAGATAGGCAGATGCTGACGCAGCTGTAATTTCATGAGAAGTTTGGACAGGGAGAGATGAACCAGATGAGGACTTTTGCTCTAAACGGGAAAGGAGAAAACCTCAGTCCCTAGAGATGAACCAGATGAGGACTTTTGCTCCAAACGGGAAAGGAGAAAACCTCAGTACCTAGAGATGCTTCCAGAGATAGTCTTAACGATGAAGATGATGAAGACCCTTTGCTCCCAGGGAAGGAGAAGGGCCTCTGTTTTTGTTTCTGAACGGCTCAACCTTAAAATTGTACCCCAAGAAACTTCAAGAGTGGACCCTCGAAAGCAGTTGCGGGAAAAGCTGCAAGTCGGGGGAAAGGACTCACACGCAGGCAGAGAGACTCCTCTTCCTAAATGGACTGAACAATATTTGGAAGTGGGCGGCTGTCTCATTGTGATAATGTTTTCATAGCATGAGCAAGAAGAGACTTCTCTTTCTAAATGGACTGAGCAAGGTTATTATGGAAGTGGTAAACAGACTGAACATCTTAAGGGTTGTTTTTTCACATTGTCAGTGGGAGAAGGGAGGAAGGTGGGGGGAGGAGGAGAGTTCTGAAGGTGGTATAATTTTTTTTTCTTCCCTCTTTTAGGTCTGTTAATAAACTTTATATTCTTTCAAGTTTGGTGCCTGCTTTGCATTTCTCCTAATTCTTATCTCACAGCAGATAAACAGTAATGAGTATTTTGGACCAAACCACTACAGACATACAAATAAGCAGGAAGAAAATCCAGTTCTCTTAGCAACCTGGTTTTGAGGAATATTCCTTACCAAGAGTAGATCTGGTTAAAAATAAAGTGAAAATGCATAGTTGCAAAGTGCATAGTATGTTAAATTGAATTCGGACACAGCACAGTGCTCCTGCTCTGCTGGAGGGTCATGCAAGTGCTTTTTCAGACTGGATCAAAAACTGTTTAGACTTCTGTTACAAATGTTTCAGAATATGGATCAACTTACTAATACATGTTGATGTTACACAGAAAATACTTTGTTCATTATAAGTTCATTTAAAAGTAAGATATGGTTGGTGAGCTGCCAGAATGAGATTGAGGAACGTGTAGGTTGCCTACTTGAAAGGAAAACAAAATCAATTCAGTCTCCAAAAAGAATTCTAGTTTCCAGATTAAAAAAAAACCAAACAGGCTTGTAATATGAGAATATTGTTGCTGATGATGCACTGGAGGGAAGGGGTGCCATCCTGGGGAACCTTGACAGGCTTGAGAAGTGGGCCAATGGAAACTTCATGGAGCTCAACAGAGAGAAGTGCAGGGTCCTGCACCTGGGTCAGGGCAATCCCAGACACACTGACAGCTTGGATGGAGAAGGGATTGAGAGCAGCCTTGGGAGAAGGACTTGGGGGTGATGGTTGTTAAAAAGCTCACCATGAGCTGTCAGTGAGGGCTCCCAGCCCAGAAAGCCAATGGAATCCTGGGCTGCATCCAAAGGAGCATGGCCAGCAGGTTGAGGGAGGGGATTCTCCCCCTCTCCTCTGCTCTTGTGAGACCCCACCTGGAGCACTGCACACAGTTCTGATGTCCCCAACATGAGAAGGACATGGAACTGCTGAAGCAGGTCCAGAGAAGGCCATGAGGTTCCTGAGGGGACTGGATCACCTCCCTTATGAAGACATGTTGAGAGAGCTGGGGCTGTTCAGCCTGGAGAAGACAAGGTTGTATGGAGACCTCATAGCACCTTCCAGTATCTCAAGGGGGCTCCAGGTAACCAGACAGGGACCCTGCATCAGGAACTGGAGTGACAGGACAAGGAGTAATTGGTACAAATTGAAAGAGGGCAAATTTAGGCTGGATATTAGGAAAAAGTCCTTTACTGTCAGGGTGGTGCGATACTGGAACAGGTTGCCCAGGGAGGTTGTAGGTTTCCCAAGCCTGCCAGTGTTCAAGAACGGGTTGGACAAGGCCTTGAGCAACCTGATCTAGTTAAAGGTGTCCCTGTCTATGGCCAGGGGTTTGGGACTAGATGATCTTTAAGGTTCCTTTCAACCCTTAACATCCAGTGATTCTGTGATTCTGTAAATGGCAGTTAAAATGGAGTGCCTTGGCTTGGCACATGGGCAGTGAGCCAGCTTAAGGTGCTCAGGAGGCTGTGGGGCCAGCTGTACACTGTCACTGCTGCAGGCGAGGGCATGGAAATGTGTGTGGGACTGTGGTAGTGCTGTCTCTGAGTGACTGAACCTGCCATCAGTCTGTATGTACCAGCATGGTAGTTGCTGCAGTACAGTCTTTCTGTGGGCTGCCTCTTGCAGTCCTAGGAAAAACAAGCCAACATATGTCTGTCAGGACTTGGTTCCCATTTCTATCTCTTTGAAATGTAAAATTAAATTCTGCTTATTTAAGTGTCATTGCTTCAGGATTCCTCCCAACTCTTATTCTCTCCTTCTCCTCTGTGCAAATATTCAGCTGGGACCAGATTGCTTTCTGGGAAGAAAAAAAAAAAAAGAAGAGTAAGGCTGAATGTTTTCAGAAAGTGGGACAGCCATAATAGACTCTTCCCTTTTGTTGTATTGTTCTACCATTCCACTTTCATTAATTTCAGTGATAATTTAAGCTTGAATAGTTGGAGCTGCTTAAAAAAATTACTCTTGGGGCTGAGAGTTTGTGTTAAAACCCTCTGGCTGCTGGCTTCGCCCACTCACTTTTGGGTCTTTGAGCCTGGATGTGGTGGTGGGTTCTGACAAGGTCTGTGTCTTCCCTCAAAATCCCAAGCAGTATTCGTGTTGCACCACATAGTGCATTGCAGTAACAGAGCTGCCTTTTGGCACAGTAGTTCCATATATAGAAGATAGATGAGAAAACTGGTTGTACTGTACTTCTGCAAGAGAGTAGTACTTGACTTTCTGCCTTGAAGTTCACTGGATCTCACTGCCTGCTGGTAGCTTGAACTTTGCAGTGGGTAACTTCAGGTCAGCATCTCTCCAGCTCTATTGGTTGTGTTATCAAAGAAGAAATCAAAAATAAGAATGGGAGAAATATTTAGTGTGTTAAAATTGAAACTTCCTTATCAGATGACAGATGGTAGTATGTCTTAAGCATTTTTTTAGTCTGTGTTCTCTTTGTTTTGGCCTCTAGTGGAGAGTACCTAATGTGAATCTGCTCCAGTTTGTTGTACATGCACGTTGACATAACTGAACTGAATTCTAGTTATATTATGGAGTAGAGACCTTTATCTGCCATATGCCATGTATTTTTTGACTAATCACCTAAGAGTCTCATAAGCTATTTAAGAGGTTGCTTAACAGGTATTTGTGATGGTAACAACCCCTACATTTTCCTGAGTATCTTTAACAATTGTCTTTGACTTCAGAGTTCTCTTAAGTTCGCTGAAGACTCCATCTCCTGTGCAGTTGAAGCTGAACATAATACCTGGCTGTGATAGTTGTGAACACAGGAGAGGCTGAAGGGCAAGAGAAAGCTCAGCTCTATGGAAAGAGCTGGGTGATTAAACATTACCTCTAATTTTGCAATTTTGACAAAGAGGGCTCTTATGCCCACTACCCTGCTCCATTCACAGTGGGGTGACTTGCAGAAATTGTAGGGAAGTGTGGGTAAAGTAAGCAACTTAAACTTGGTTTGCTGTTAATCTTTAGTTGCCCAGGAATCTTGTGGGATGAAAGATTAGATGGGAGTTTGCTGTCTTGTGAACCCTTTTTAACTTATGATGGAGTATGGCCAAATGCCTGCTTATGTCTTTCAAAATGCTTTACTGCCTTGCCTCTGTAGTAAGTGGTTATTGGAAAGAAAGTGGGGAGGGACTGGAGGATCTGTTAAGCTTAGCTCTGACCGTTTTGGAGCAACTTGCTGCAAATGATGCCTGTGGCTCTTACTTGCAGCTACTCTGTGGTATTTGTTTAATGTTGCTGCTGATGGCTGTGCCTGACTGCAGCCTTTTGGGTGGTTCTCTTGGCTGCTGAAGTTTTGAAGCTGTGCCACGCCCTCAAAATGGGTTAGGATTTGCTTTGTCTCTTTTAAAAATGTCTCTTCTAAAAGCCTGGGGCTTCAAATCTTGCTAGGGTCAAGCCTAAATTGGACTATGTAAAATGTGAAAGTGGATGAAATAAGACCTGCTGGGTTTTTGGCATTCTTAGAGAATGACTTGTTGATACACATGACCAAATAAAGTGTTTCTTTGGGAGATGTTTGAGGCTTATTTTCACAGCCTTCATTTTTTAGAAGGTGAGATGGCCAACCCCTTACTATAATGTGGGGTTTTTTTTCCTGACTCCTGAAAGACTTTTGACTTTGTCAACAGTGTGTGCCATCTTTACTTGAAAATCCATTTATGTGATCAGATTGTGGGAATAGGTCCTCATTTGCTTTAAACATTCTTTCTTTCTGTAGGTATTTGCAGTGAAAATCATTGTTATCTCATTAATACAGCTGCATATAAGATAGTAAATTAAGCAATTTGGTATAATAGAATTTAGTGTAACTACATTCACAAATATTTAACTTCTGAAGTTATTCTGGTATGAGATTTTGGATATAAGTAGAGCTGGCTCAATGCCAGTTATTTTTGTGGAAACAAGTTCTGTGGACACACATGTCAAACCATGATGGTACCACTTCAAAAAAAGGCCAGGGCTGTCTGAGTTGTAGAGCCAAGCAGGTATGAATTGCTAAAATCACAGCTGCTGTTTCAACCTCAGTTTTTTGACCCTTGCACTTGCCTGGTGTAACTGGCTGGTGTAAGAGCCCAGAGGGAAATGCAGTGTGTGCTCAAGTAATTAAAGTCTATGATATATCAATGGAAGAGGGAATTAAGCTTGCACTATCATCTGTAAATCTTGTATTTGCTAATTTAAGCACATGATTTAGCTGCATTAACTTCTCAAAAAAAGTCTCAAATCCCATACTGGACACCAAATTATCTGCCTGATGTTGGCAGCTGGCTCTGTGTCCTGAGACTGCAGGCCGTAGTGCTGCTGCCTTTTAGGTACAATTTTTGATAGCTTTGGCAACAAAGAAAGGTGATACTTCAGACTGATATACCTACTCTGACATTTGAAGTTTCCTACTCAAATAGCTTTAAAATACATATTCTTTCAAACTAACTCTTGAATGTACTTTAGAAATTCTCTATAGATTACTTTTCTGTCAAAGTGGTATTTTGAGGACAGGTCTGTACTGCCAGAACTTGTTTCCTGTTGAAATTTTACTTGTTTTACTCTGCCTCTCTAATTTATGTCATCAGCTAGTCTTTAGAAAAAAAACCCTAAATGTTGTGTTTTAAATAAAGAAAAGAATGTTCCTGTTGTCCTAAGCAGCCCCTGTTTGTATTAAAAACAGATAAATCTGTTACAAGAAACCCCAGAGTATACTTTGGATTAAACACTTAGGGATGGTAAATTTGCCTTGGAATTAAAAAGTCCTGCATGACTGGAAATTATGACTTCCTGGTGTCTGTTAGACTATCTGAGCTGCCACAGAACATACCTGGAGCTTATTCCTCCTATGAGTTTGTGGCTGTAATTTGTAATGGTCATGTTGTGAGCTCTCCAAATGTCAGCATCCTGTTTACTTGCTTTTCTGGAGACATTTTATGTCTCCAGTCTGTGCTATTGAAAGAATGTAGCCTGTGATAATTAGCAGGGATAACTCCCCAGGCTGAGCTGACATGGTGGTGTTTTGCATTTCTTGATTTATTGGATAAAGTTGTTATATACTGTAAGGAAGAAATTGCTTGTATTTGTCAGTGTTTGCTGGAGAAATTGACCTCCATTGTTACATTAAAAAAAAAGAAAAAACAGCACTGTTTCTTGAAATAAAATTGGAATATTGCTGATGTAAGCAAAAATCTAATGGTTTATTTATTAAGGTTTTTCTGAGGTAAGGATAACCTGTATTTTTAATGAATCTTCCAGCAGTATTGGTAGCAATACCTTTTGGGGCTTGGGGTGCATGGTATATTCCCTGTGTAGTTTTTGGGATGGTTTTGTCATGTTTACATTTATATTTGGTATTCTGTGGCTTGCTTCCAGATTGTATGAAATGAGAAGAAATGCCCATGACATGCGTACTGCTTATGAGGTCCCGTTCTAATGAGCAGAAGTGGTTCTGTCCTGCATAGGAATGAGCATAATTCCTGAAATGTCTGGTTTTGTTCCTTTGCCCACACCAAGTGATTTCCTCTGATCTTTATTAATTGAGTGCTTATTCTTGTTTGACATGCAAATACATTACAGGCTAAGATAGAGGTCTATATTAAGGTCAAATAAGTGCTTTGTGTATGCTGTGTCAAACTTACGAGAGAGGTTTCTTACTGGTTCTGGGAGCAAGATTACTTCTTGGGAGATAGAAGTAATGCAGTTACTTCTATTATGTCAAAGTAGTGATACTGAAAAATGCATTATTGGGAGCTCTGTCTCCATTTAAAAGGTCTTATATCAGGGTATTGAGGAATAGACTACTTGGAAGATACTTCCAGAGCTCTTTTCCCCATTTGGTCTTGGCTTTGGGCTATTACACCCCATTATAAATTATCTGAGTATCTTTGTTGTATCCTGCTATTCGAAATACACAGGAGCATACTCATAATTACTTGCTAAGTTGCAAAGTTTAATTCCCTAAATTGGTGATAAAAAGTAAGTCAAGGGTCTTGTCTCTCTTAAAAGACCAGAAGTGGTCTCCTGACATTTCACTTTCTCAGAATCTTTTGCTAATAAGTTAAGTAAATGAGTTATTATGTTTGCCCATTTTTTCAGTTGCATTCAGTGTTTCTCCTCATTGTCTGCTGCACTTTTGGTTTCCATCACTCTCCTCTTGGTCCTGACCTAAATATATGCACTTGCTCCGATGTAAAGGCATGATGATTTCTGCTCAAACTCATATGGGAACAGAGCATTAGTACTGGGAGCAGTGGAGTGCCCCCAGGTCCTGTGATCATAAACTACCACAGTAAACAAAAATTGGGTTTGTACTACTTGTACACAGTATGAAGTAATGGCACCAGTCAGTGCTTGGAGTGCTGGCCCAGAAACTGCTGTGTGTACAATGGGGAACACTAAACTGTTATCAAAGAGAGCAGTGATCAAGTCTGTGCCTCAGCATCTGCCTGCTTCTAATCTTTCCCTCTCCTTAAGCTTCTTCTTTTCTTCCTTAAACAAATAAGATCAAGCTACATTGCAATCTTCTGGAGAAAGCACTGTCTTCTGCTGGCAACCCCTGAGGTGAAGAAATGTTGCATAAATACCCTGATCACAGGGGCAAACAGGGCTTTTTTTCTTAGAGCACAATGTACCAGCATACCAGCTTGTGCTAAGTCCAGGGAAACTGGACTTAGACATACAATTGTGTGTCATCCTCAGCGGTCATGCCAGCTTGTCAAATCATGACATGTGAAGAGAGATCAGTCAGTGCCCTGTGATGTGACACTGTGACTTGTAAGATACACACCCAGCAATTTCTCTATGCTTAAGATAACAACAGTAATGGCAGAGGGTGTGGTGTTGGGTGTACACCACTGGGTTGCAATACTCTGCACATATTTGTGTGGTTTGAACTTTGAGGATTCAGCCCCTTCTCTTAGGATCTTTCAAATGGGGCCTATACCATGAGCTGGTTAAAGGAATGGGTCAAATTCAGTACCTTAACAACCAGTCAGCATGGGTGTATCATGCTCTTGATCACTGCCCACTAACAGTGAGGGTGTCAGAATTGTGGCTGGTGCAAGCTCAGGAAAGCCCTGCATTAGCTGTGGAGCGGTCCCTGTGTTAGAAGCACTCTGGTGATTTGAGTTTACCTAGTTTGAGGTTTCTGCAGTGAAACCTAAATTTAGCACAAACTCACATTAACTAATTTTAACACTGCTGCTGCAAGAGGTGCTGTCTCAAGTTACTGGCACTGGTGAGGATAGCCAAGGCTTGCCTCGATGCTCTAAAATAGCAATGGACTTCAGGTCTGTTTTTTTTCTCCCTGGTTGTGTTAACATTACAACACTACAGGCATGTGTTTTGTGATACCTCCCCTTTGTAGCTGCTATTGCCAGGTATCCCCCACTGTGGTTAAATGTGGCCTGACACAATGAGCTGAGCCAAGTCTGCAGAGCTGTTAATACCTGGCATTTTTCTGCCTTGCTGCCAAATTTGCAGTAGGCTCTGGCTGCATTGCAGTGACAGCAGAACAGTGAGCATGCCCTGGTCACTGTGCAGCATCCATGGGTACTGCTGTGTGGCCATGGTAGGGCTGAGGGGCAGGACACCACTCTGATGGCAGCACAACTGGGAGATCTGTATGGGGGAGTGGGATGAGATGGCTCCTAAATGCAGTAACAATCATTGTAACCTGTACTGGTGTAGCTATAGATCTTTCAGTCTATTAAGCATGTGGAAACGTGGTATAGGCAATCCCCTATGTCTGGAACTACATCACTGGATGGGATGGAGGGAGTCTGGGCAAGGGAATGGTTTTGAAACTCTCTTAACAATGCTGCGAACTGGCAGCAGTCATTCAATTCCATAACAGTATCCGAAGCTTCATTTTAACTGCAGGGAATTGTTCCTTCAGGAATATAAGCCAGCTGCTGTTTCCAAACTGTTACTGTTTTTCCTACAGAAGTTGAAAAAAATGATGAAAGCGTTAATGCAAATGAAAAGAAATAATTTGAATTGTGCATAGTCTGTGTGATGTAGCTACAGCATGAGTTGTCTTGGAGAAGATGAGAAAATGCTATGCAGTTTGAGCTTCTGTACTTTACCTGATATAAATGAAAAATATTTTGATATATAATGTGATGCAGTAATCCTATACAGTCTTGAATGCAAATGTGTGAACATCTTTTTCAATAACGAGGCTTTGAAGCTAACCATTACAGTTTGGATTTTTATTCAAGTTAAGCCATGAATTGTGCTTGGGGTTGATGCATCTTTGCCACTTTAAAATTTAAAAGAAAGGATGCCGCTTATTTATTTTGGGCTGTGATAATTATCTTCTATGAATATCATGAATATCTTGAATATCATCTTGAATATCATCTTGTATGTTTTTGAAATGTAAAGTAAATATGTTAGACTTAGGAAAACAAAGGCTGTAAGAAAGTATAATTATGGGACAGTTGGAAGTTGTCATGGTTTAGTCCCAGCCAGCTACCAAGTACCATGCAGCTACTTGCTCACTCCCTCACCAGCAAAAATGAACATTTAAAATTATAATCTCTCCAACCCTCCCTAATTTATTTCAGGTTTATGACTCCGACTGTTGCGACAGCATTCTTCTGGAACTGCGTGAATATCTGCCAAAATACTTCGGTGTCTGGTCACCACCTACTGCACCAAATGGTACTGTTCTAATTTTATCTCATAATCCAAACTTCCTGGAAGAATTTTCTGGATTTTTGGCAGTTGTGAGCTCTGTAGGGGTTTTTTGGACTTGTTTTGGAACCCACTGATGTTCTGTCTAACAACTGGTTCCAGTTTGCAGTCCTGTGGCTGGATTAGGTCTTTGGAGCCTTCCTCCCAGGAGAGATGGGGTGCGGCTGTTTGTACAGTTTCCTGAGTAGCTGGGCCTGATGCATGTTGCCCCAGAGCTGCTGCTCTGGGTGGGGTCGTGGTGGAGGAGTGGGCTGGTTGCATGGTTATGTCCAGTCAGGCCATCAAAGGAAGAAGCACCTTGTGGGTGTGGAAGAAAAGTACAATGGATAGTCGGGGGCTAAGGAGAAGCATTCAAACTGGAATGTGCTGCTGTATCTCCAGAAGTTGGATCCCATCACTGTGCCTTACCACACAAAGCACTTATTTCAGCAGGTGCCATTGTGGGGAGCTCCGCTTGTCATCCTCTGTTACTAGTTTGAATGAAACAAACCAATATAATGTAATAATAATGTAATGGTTGTATAACACTAGGAGTCAGGAAGAAAATGGTGTTTTGGTGGAACAATTGGAAGATTGTCTCCTCAAGAGAAAATAGTTATTGTTGTATTGAAAACAGAAACTAGATTTTCTTCCGGGCACTCCTCTAATTTACACTGGGGAAAAGGAGCTTCTGGAACACATAGAAACAAAGGGATGCCATGGAGTCTATTTAAATACATGGACACCAAAGCTAGACCCCATGCTCCTTTAAAGTAACTCGGACTTCTTTTGCTATGCTGTCACTTGATAGAGTTGTTTTCCAAAGAGGTAGTAAGACATTATCCAAAGACATGGTGTAATATCTACAGGAAAAGATGGAAGATTGTGGTAGTACCAGCAGTTTCTTAGCTCAAATTTACCTTCATGCTTTCCTGTTTGGCACTAACTCAATAGGTCTATAAGAGCTATCTTTTTCCTTCCCTCAGAATTTAATGTGTCATGGAGTTCACTTCATATTCCCTCTCAATTGCAAATATTTTTTTTTCAATTTGCAGTATGATCTTAAGATGTGAAAATACGTGGTCTAACCAAGAGACAGTAATTCAACACATTGCTCATTTGCTTTGGGAATTCAAAAGCACCATGCACCATGGGGCTGGATTTTGGAAGGTCTCCACCAGTCATTCAGACACAGGCAGTAGGAATAAGTGTTTAAAGGAGGAGAAACTTTTGATTTTGTTTGTTTTGCTTCTTGGAAAGGCTGTGCACTATCATGAGTCCTCTTCATAGAAAGTTGTGGCAGCAGTTCAACCATAACACTGCACTGCCTACTTTATTATCTATAGTATTAATGAGCTTTCTGTAGTCTTGATAGAAATCAAAGTCGCTGGAGATGATGGAGCTTAGTCAAGTATGTTGTTCTTAAATGTAGATTGAATATATACGTAGGTTTGCTACAGTCTTGACATTGGAAGCCTGACCTTTCCCTTGGCAATCACTGCTCTTCAGGCTCTGGGATCACAGCTCTGTACAACCTCTGAGTAGTGAACCCAGTAATTTCCTATTGTTACTAAATTGGTCATAGGTGACTTCTAAAAAACCAAAACTTAGACTACTCTCAACTTGATTTGTGACCGTCTCTGAGTTTCCATGTGACAGGTAAGCTGGAACTGCAGTTGGTAAGATGAAGAACATAATTTATTTCCTTAGAGAAACATTTAGGGAGAAGCATCAGCATTCTGTACTGAAAAAGTAGGTAAGTGGATGAAATTGCTAGGTAAAAAGGGTGAAATGTATGAAGTGTAAATGAGAAGTAGGAAATGTGACAGAAAAGTTAAGATTCCCAGTAACACCTGTTCTGCTGAAATCACATACCCAGTACTACTGCAAAGGAAATGGAGGCAGAGGTAGGTGAGATGCTGTCTTTCTAAGCTCATCTAAAATGGGTTGGATTTGAACTTTAGCTTCACTGGTATTGTGGGCATTTGGAGTTTATTCACAAAGAAGTGGAAAAGTTGTTGTAAAGATGTAGGTAGGAGCCATCTGCTGCTAAGTTTTCTGAGTTTGGCTGCCTAGTTGTTGCCTGTGCTTTTTTTTTTTTTTTTTTTTTTTTTTTAGTAACTTCACTGCTGCTCATTTCATACTGTTGCCTAACCTGAGAACAGGATAGATACATATAACCCAGCTTCAAACCTTTCTTTTCTTCCTTTGTTGCTGCGGGCAATTGAGGCTCTTCCAAGCTTATTCCTGTATTTTGAAAGATGTCTCTCCCAAGTTATGAAGAGGAATCAGATGCCTCGAGTGATTTTGTCTTTTTCTGTCTCCAGTGAGGACTGAATGCACTGGCATGTCTGTGCTGAAGTCTGCAGTGGTTTGTGCCATGGATACTTGCTGAATTTTCGTGGTCTTTTGTTTTGTCTCCGTTGGGACTGTGAAAAATACATAAATAGTATGTCAGGCCACACCTTCCTGACCCTGGTAAATAGAAAAGGGCAGGGCAAGTCTCTGATGAATGATTTATTTAAATCCTTGAGGTGTATGGTCAAGACTATCTAGCAAAGCAAGTTTTAATATATAAATTGTTATGAATTCCTCTCTCTGTGGGGGTTTTTAATTTAATCTAGTTTTAGATGGCAAATACATCATTCCCTGAAGCACACTTGGTTAGCAGGGCACCACGTAATAATTTAGAAAGTCTCAATTGCTTGAAAAATCTTCAGGTTTTTATTTAACCAAGCAAGAAGAAGGGAGGAGAGTGCCCTAGTTACCTGGGCTGAGGTGCAGACTCGCTGATGCCCTTGAGAAGGACACTTCTGATCAGAGCTTCAGAAACTTGCAGTAACTGACTTGAAAATGGAGAGTAGTTGATACCTATCTGAGGCTTAACTTCGCCTTAGTCTCGGTGCTTGGAGATATCATAGGGGTAGCTGCTGGAAGTGAAAGTTATGTATGTACCAATATTATGGGTTTGGGACATGTTTCATTAGACTATTGAATACAGTGCAAATAAGCACCAAACAGTGCCAGGAAAAATGGAGTGTAAACAATTGATCCATTTGTTTGAAGCAATAATGAGAAAAAGTAACTTGGTGTGGTGCTTTATCTGGGTGGCATTGCTCTGCCAACAAGGCCAGACAGCTTTTTAAGAGCAGAGAGGTGCATCGAACAGATATAACAGTCCTGATTCTGAGCAAGCTACCTAAAAAGAAAGATTTAATTCCAAAAAGTGTGAGAGAGATGAGAAGTTTCCTGATAATTTACAGGCTTTGCCAAATAATTAGTATTTCCTAGGGTTGGTGTTATCTACAAAGGTAATTTAATGCTTACTTTTTAAAAAATAGTTACTGTTACATTTTTAGGAGGTCAGTAAGATAGTCTAGTTTAAGAAATATGAAAAGGATGGGGAGTGAAAAGAAGTGACAGATATTTAGGACTTTTAAATACTTGGGAGGTGCTGAATGTTGGTGCTATGGTTAAAAAGCGGGAACTAGACTGGTGCAGTAGAGGACAGCAGATACCCATGGGTGCCTGTGGAAATGGATGTTTTATAATACTTTCTATATGGTTTTGTTTTAGTGTTGATGAAAACATTGCATCTAAACTATTTGTATAATTTTGTATTTCTAACAGTTTGATTCTGGAGTGCTCGTAACATGCTCCCCAAAGCATTTTGGAGTTGGTGGTGAAGGACTGCAGCCCTTTTCTGAGATTTTTGTATTTTCTGTTGTTCCTCACCTCCCATGTAAACCCGTGGCTCTTTGCTTTTGACAGCTATGTACTGAAAACCTTGAACTTTATTTAGTTATTTTCTGCATTGTTTTAGAGTGATGACACAAATCTGTTGATTGCAGTGATTTCTGTAATATGCAAAAAGAGTCAGAAGGATGACACTTAGATTTTTACAATTTTTGTTTTAATAAGAGATAGCTAACAGAATTTATGGACTCCTCAGGTGTTGGTAGTGGTTTTCCAAAGTCCTGCAGAAGCTGTGCTAACATCTGACTGAATGAGACCTCTGTATCACACCTTTGAACAGTAAAAACAGCGCCTGCAGTTCAGGTGATACAGAATACACTGATTGGTAAGGGAGAGTATTTGTCCTGCTTCTCCTTTGGGGATATTCAGTGAGCAAATATCTAGTATATTTGCTGCCTAGGGCTTCTCAAAATTAACTACGAATTATTTCAGCTTGGATGTATTCCTGCAGTTGTAGTGAATGGGTGAGCTAGCCTGCAACAAAATTCTTTTTGCTGTAGCTAGATTGATCCTGTAGCCCAAAGGACATTGAAAGCTGATTGAGTTAGTAGAATGGTCGTTTTGTTTTTTTTTTTAATTAGTGTATTGGTTTGACATGGTTTCCTGAAAATGACTACATTAACAAGATGACTAGTTCCATTCCTACAGAAAGCAGGCATCTAAGGATTAAATCAAACCTGTTTAAATTGATATATACATACTTTGTGAGAAATTAGGACATTTGATCATGATGGTGTAAAAACTGAGGCTCTCAGTACGACTTAAAATAGTAAAACTCCCTTTTATTTCTTTTCCTTAAGAAAGCGTTTCTGCTTATTTAGTATAAATGAAATGTTGCTTGTTCACTTTATCTTGACTTGGACTGGCTGTCTGTACAGCTTTCAAACAAGGCACTTGTGCCTCTTTTTAAACTTGAACTAATTTTGCATTCTCTCACAATCCCATTTGAGATTACAGTGCAGGAATGGGGTATAATACAACGTTCTTTTGTATTCGGACTGCATTAAAGTCAAAGAAATACATTTATGGAATAGGCTGTACTGGAAAGAAAACCAGACTTGAATTTGTGCGTGGTGACAGGTGGATTTGCAAAGCACATGTGAAGAATGAGACCAGTGTTGAGGCTGTGTGTTGTCTTGGTTATGCTGTGTCCTGGCAAGGGCTGGAGGTGAGTGCAGATGTCTCCCAAGCAGAGTTGTCTGAGAGCCGGGCGGGTACTGAAGTTCATTTCCTTGTTGTGTTCTGATAGTCAGTGTGGGGCTCATGCTGATAATGATCATGCTGCCCTGGAGAAAAGCATAAACTATTTTCATCAGGTTTTAGATACTCCTTTAAATCTTCAGGCACTCCAAGTACTTTTGGGGTTTCTTGGTCCAGCCACTCTCCCAAAGGGACTGTTGGAAATGGATGAAATGCATCCTAGGATTTGAAGAACATTTTCTCCAAAGGGGTGCCATGAGAAACAAGTGCAGATTGGAGTGGGACAAAAAGAAGCAAAATGAGCTGCACTTCAGCCCCTGAAGGCTAGGACTGAAATGTTCACTTCATTTTTAAAATGACACAAGAGACCATCTGAGTTGCAAAACCAGCCACACAGACCATCTGAAATGCAAAACCTGCATTTGTATGTGCTCAGTAATGCTGTTAGTGATATGTTAATGACTTAAAAGCTACTCATAGATTTCATCTGGGCAATAATTTGAATTTGAATGCTAGGTTAACACATGTTAATTGTATACAATTTTCTAAACAAGAAAGCATTTAGATTTTCATAGCAATAGAATTTTTGGGTGTCAGTGACCATGATTTAGTCTGCATTCAGGGACAAATTTGACTCTTAAAGAATTCATGTGATGTTAAGCCTTGGACTATTCACATTCTTCCACAGATGCTCAGCAGAAGCTATGTAATTATTTTGCTTTGAGCCACTGTTAACAAAAGTTTTTGTTTTTTGACAGATACATATCTAAAACTGGAAGATGTGACCCGTAAGTTTAATAAGCCCTGCATAATGGATGTAAAAATAGGTCAGAAAAGTTATGATCCGTATGCTTCAGCGGAGAAGATACAGCAGCAGGTCAGCAAGTACCCACTGATGGAAGAGATAGGCTTTTTGGTTCTTGGAATGAGGGTAAGAACTTGTTTTGTCTTCGCTTTCAGTTTATGCTCAGGCCTCTTGTCCCACACCAGGCAACTGGTTTTCCTAGCAAACAACAATCCTCTTGAGTTTTACATAAATACAGTGTTACCTGAATGTCTCGATAGTGCTGGTATCAGCTGTCTTGTGAAATCTGTTCCAAAACACTGCTCTGGTTCACAACAAATGTTTAACTTGGCTGTGTCCCTTAGGGCAAGCTATTTGCAACCTGGGCACTGTATATGTATACAAGAGAGGGGCTGGGTATTTAAAATGGAATATAGTTGCAATTAATTCTTCACCACCACAACAGTTATTTAAAATTATTAAGAGGATTTTTGTATGGTTTTTTTTTTCCTTCAGGCTTATATCAGAGATTTACATACTGAACCACTCTTTCTAATAACTTAGTAATGAGGTATATCCTCCACATTTTTCACCTTGATACTCTATTTTTAAATAAAAATATATTTTACATAATTTTTCTATTTAGGGAAGAGTAAGTAAGCTCTCAGAGGTGATGCATATGGGGGTGAACAGCTGCTTATGTTATGCATTTTAAAAAAGCTTTCCATCAGAAGGAAACTTCTTTTGATGCTTACATGCTCAAGGAACAGCTGTCAGGGGAAGGTTAGTTGGGCATGGATGGGGCACTGCAGATGTCCTTATTAACTCTTCTTATTCTTAGAAATGCTAAGAGTCAATATGTGTGTGTGGGCTACTTTAAAACTTCAGTGTACAGAACATTTGTGGCTCAGTAAGAGAAATGTGTTGATGTCACTGAGTTTCTGATACAATTCAAAAGTACTTTTTTCTGCAATGATAGGTACAGGAATAGTTTTCTTTTTGATGTGAGATTTTTGTTTTTCTTCTCACACACAAAGCCAGGGCTCCTCAAGCTCTGTATCAACATGCATAAATGGCTAGACACTTTGATAAGCTTCCCCTTTGCTGTTCAATAGCAACAGCAGCCAGATTGCACCATTGTTCGAGAGAATTCTAATATCTCTGTAATGTTTTGTGCAGAACTGCCCAGGCTCCCAGCCCTTAACTCTGCCTTGAGATAAGCTGCTATATAAATTATAGTGGTCATGAGTAGTAATTACGCAAGTCTATGAGCAAGAATGTGGGAGTTAAGTCAAAAAACCAGCCAGTTTGGGTGGAAAAGGAAGGTTAGAGATTATAGCTTTGGATTTGGTTGATGTCATTACGTAACTCTTCTTACCTTGTTTGTAAAACAATGTACTTCACGTCCTTTGTTTCATGACAATGCAAAAGGAATGATTGATTGTTTCCGTGGTATGTTTGTGACTATTGTTTCTAACACTGTCACTTATTTGTGTCTTTGTCCTGTTGCAGAATTTTTTTTAATCCCGTAATTCAGACTGGATGTATAATGATGATTATCCCAAGTAGTGCAGTTCTCCATCCAGTGTTTAACTAGATGAGGTTTGGGTTTTTGCCTTTGGCACCCAATTGCATGTTGGAAGTTGATTTCTGAAGAGAATTGAAAAGGTTCCTCCTGCCCTCACACAGCACTTTGCAAAATCTGAATTCACAAGCCATGTTCTTTGCCTCATGATAATGGTGTGTTCTTGGCTTGTCTGCTCGCTTTATTTTTCCAACATTCGGGCCATACTATAAAACAATGCTACATGGATATGTACTGCCCAGAACCGCTCATGTGCTGGATGATGGTTGTTCCTGTTTGCTGGACAAAACATGATGTAACGAGAAAGTACAGGGGTTTGGTTTTAATCTCTCCATTCAGTGTTATTTTTACCAGGGAGGTGGGCTTGTGTGGTAAATTTTTACAAGAGCAAGAAGGAAAGGGTCGGGAAAAACAGAGAATGTAGCTATGCTTCTTTTAAAGTACCTGTTGTATAAGTTGTCATGAAGGGATACAAGCAAAAAAGTGTTGCAAGTAAGGGTTTTGCCCCAAAATCTATTTACTGTCTATTATTTTTAGTGTATTTTTACCCAAAGGGCTATTGAAACAGCTTTTTCTTATGTGTTGGTAAACCAGCAGTCATCTGTTCATATATAAAATATGTATGGTGTGTCCTTAAAAATAGGAGTCTCCTGTCTGGCCCAGCATAAATTTATGTACACAATTCTGGCATTTGACCTGTATTTAGCTTAACAAACTGAATAGACAGAATAAATGTATAGAAATACATTTGGAAAACACAATTATTTTAATAACATTGTTTAAAACCACAATTCTGTATTTAGTGGAGAAGTTCCTTTATTTAACAGATGCCCCTGGATCCCTGGAATTGTCCAAGGCCAGGTTGGATGGGACCTGGATCAACCTAGTGTATTGAAATATGTCCCTGCCAATGGCAGGGGATTGGAACTGGGATGTCTTTAAGGTCCCTTTGAACCCAGACCATTCTGGGGTTCCATCAGGCTGGACATGGTTTATTATGAAAGTAGTTAGAGTTTATGTAGAAGTTGGAAGTCTCAGGTACTGTTGCAATAGCAAAAATACAAATTGTTATATGGTTTCAGTAGTACACATACAAGCAGATAAGAAATCTCTTCGCAGCACAGGAAATGTTAAACACAGATCATTCTGCATACTGTTGAGTACAAGCAGAATGTGTGGGCTGTGCTCTCATTTCAGATTCACAGTCCTTTTGGAATCCACAGTTCCCAGATTCTGCAGGTTTTCTTTTTTTTTTCCAGGACATCAATTGCAATCTCACTTATTCCAAAATACTGCTTAAATGCTATTTTAAAGCACAAACTGGTGATTATGTAATTTTACCAGAATAATCCATCATTGACTTGTATTGTCTGTGCCTGTGAACATGCAGGCAGTAATGTATAATAATCAAACCTGCTTTTACAAGTGAATTTTCAAATCTACAGCACATGGTTCTGCAGGATATTTTCAAATTGACTGTAGCTGACTATTTTATGAGGTTTTTATGAACTCTTTCTAGTATTGTGGTAATTTTCACAAGATCTGATCTGCTAATAACAAGATTTTGGAAGGAAGTCATAGAAGTATTAAATCCTGCATCTAGTGTTCAGATTCTTCTACAGTAAAGAATTACCAGAACTGGGGTTTTTACATTTATAAGTCTAATTCAAGCTTTGCTGTTTAAGAAAACAGGAAAACAAAACCTAAAAGAAAACAAAAAAATCCATGAAACTATAAGTGAATAAATAAATAAAACCCAAACCCAAAGGAACCAACTGAAAACCCTGGAAAAAAAAAAAAAATCTTCCAAGCTGGAGCAGGTGGTTTTTTATTACATAAAAAAAATTTATTCTAATGAGATGCTTCATGGAAGTTCTGCGAGTCCAAAAACTGAATATTGACTGTCAGAGCATTTGGGGGTGCACTTAGTCATATGAAGCACTCAGTCAAAGTAGTCCAGAGGAACAAAGAAGCAAAATGGGCAGAGTAATATCTAAGTATAGTCTTGGAAATGAGGTAGCAGGGATGCATCCTTCCTGTGCTGAATTTTCAAGGCAGCAGCAAGCAGGGATGTGTGTATTTTCACCACCTGTGGTCTAGCAACAATAAAATAAAAAAAAAGTTAAAAATAAAAAATAAAATTAAAAAAAGTTAGAAAAAAAAGGTAAAAATTAAGGAATTAGATGTTTAGATAAATTGAGTTGGATAACTGGGCATGCTCTTGGCAGCAGTGGTAATATGAGAGCATTACTATAAACCAGAGATATCAAATAAGAGAATGCTTTTTAACAAAAATTCTCTCTTTGTTATTTTTTTCTTCAAATCCTTGCTTTATATCCTTTTTGAAAAAGAAAAAATAAGGCTTGTTGAATCTCTAAGTCTTGTACTGTGTCAGGATGCAGGGCCTCCAGAGAAACCTGAGTTACTTGGGCATGAAGGAAACATGTATTTATATTGGGACCGTCGTGGGGTACAGGCAGAAGGTGCCCAGGCATGGGTGGGGGTCTTGGCCTGGCACCATGAGGGTCCTTGCAGAGCTGGGGAATGGATGCTGGTGTTGGATGTGCCCAGGTAAGTTGGGGTGCCACCTGCTTACCCTGCTTTCAGCTTGGCTCCAGCTTCGGTAGCAGCTGGATACTGACCTTCAGATTCTGTCAGGAGTGCAGAGGTACCTTGTTGTAAACAGAAACTTCTGTGTAATGTCTAAACACTCGCTCAACCCTACCTGTATGCAACTGGTAGGCGTATTTATGGAAAAAATGTGACAGGTGGGAAGCTCAGCCCTTGGCCCTATGAAGTCTGGATGCTTCAGCATCAGAGCATATATCTCTAATCTCCATGTCCTTGCTGGCAGGTCCCAAACTGCCCTTGCATGGGGCATGCAAGGGAGCAGGGATGGGCACTGGGAGCTGTGCAGGAAGCTGCTTCCCAGGCACCATGGGAATGTCAGTGCCACACAGGTCTGTACTGTGCATGTTGCGGAGTTGATCCTTGCTCTCCAGGTGCTTTGTAGTGTTCTACAGGCCTGCTCAAAATAGGTTGGGGTTGTTTTTCCCTGTTTCAGTGATGTGGATTAGTAGATATTTTTTGCAGATGTGAAAGAGCTCTACAAGTTACTGAATAGGGTTTTTTATTTGTGCCAGCAGTATCACCCCCAAATAGTTCTTAACATGTATTTAAATTGTACTTTCTGGAAGTCAGGGAGTTGCCACAATAAGTATTTGAACAATGTGTACATTTTTCTGCCTAACCATGGATGTTGGTACTGAATTACCATAATTAACATTACGTAACATTTGATACCTGATTGCTTCAGTTTAATGTCCTAAAGCTGAAGATACAAGGTTTCCAAACCATGTATCTCTGCTGTGACCTTACAAGGGTTGTGCTTTTTTAAAGACTATGCTGGACCAACTTCTTACTTTAACTCAATGTTCTCTCAGTCCAGGAACATCAGATGAGGGAACTGTAACTGAAAAAAGGGTACAATAAAGAAGGAACTGTAATTGAAAAAATGTACAAAAAGCTGTTTTGGTATGCAAACAGCAATGAGTGAACACCTCACAGGGAGACAAAAGCCAAGTGCAAGTTTAGAACATCCAAAGATAATTTCCCTCAACAGTTAATGGTCTGGATTTTTTTTATATGCTGTCCATAGAGTGTCACTACTACTGCTAATAGTAAACTGCACCGGTTAGCTTGCTGGATTCCAGGGCCATTTGTGCAAGAAGCTGATTGAGTGGGAGCTGCTTGTAGGCACAAGGAGAAGCTTTTGCATTGTCAGCCAGAACAGCTCTGATCTTGTGTAGTAAGAATATATAAAAATTACTGATGAAGCAGGAGGTTTCTTGAATGCAGTGTTTTGCAGCTCATAGAAAGAGTTTTCTTTATCTTGCACTCTGCAGGAAACCTTCCAGTGGATACAGAGCAAACACATAACGAACTGTGACAGGTGGATAAGAAATGAGATTTTTCTGTTTAATAATCTATTAGCTGCTGTTAAGGTTACAGATCGGACTTGGCTTGTCATTGTTCTGACAGAAATGGACTAGTACAGACAGCTGCAGCAACAGGGATACAGAAAAAGCTTGGTCCAAAGGCAAAATGTCATTTTGGGAAGGGTTAATAGCAGATTATTGGTAGTGACCATGTGAACAAAAGCATGGTGGAGCAAGAGGTCTGTCAAATAGGAAGTTGGTTTTAGCCTCCTGCTCCTCCAGCACAGCCACCTGTGTTTGGGTGGGTGAGGGTGGAGAGATTGTTTCCATTTGAGCTTGGCTTTCAGAATGGGGTGTACTGTATCTATATTTGAGTGAGGTTTTCCAGGAATGTTCAACTAGTCTCTTCTGCAGTTGCTTAGAGTCTCGAGGTAGTGGGAAGAGATGGCTTTTGTGATTACCCAGATCTGTTGTCCTTTAATGCCACTGGCTGGAGCCAAGCCTCTTGGTGACCAACAGCATTCTGAGTGCACAAGGCAGTTAAACACATACATTACACTCATGCTGTGGATCTGAGACTTGGTGCTTTGTCACTGACTGTTTTGTACAGTTAAAAGTGTGCTGTTAATGCAGCATGCACATCTGCCTCGGTGTTTGTAAGCTATCATTTGGGGAATGGTTTTGTTCAAATTATGAGAAGAGGTGAGGTGGGTGGCTTCATGGGAAACCCAGTTCAGAAGCACAGGGCTGAATGTGCTGCTCCAGCATTTTTTTGGAAAACAAAATGAGCTTGCAGATCTTAATCAGCATGTTTGAGCTAGTGCCCATGTCACAAAGCCTGTAGCTCCTGTGGGAAGAGATAAGGTTCTGGTAAACAAGATGATTCGGTCAGGAACTGCTGCAGTGCTGATGTCTGCAGAAAGCTGCCCCTGGGCCAACTACATGAGAACGATTAATATCATTAAAATGAAGGCACAGCTAGTGAAAACTTAGATGCAGTCATCAGACTCTTGATTCTCTTTCTAAGTATTATTCTTCATTTAACTGCCTTTGACTTGTAACTCTTTAAAAAGTTTTGAAACTTCTGGTATGTTTTTGAAGGTTACTTTGGTACCTGAAGTGTTTACGTAAGTAATCTTTGGGTTTCTGTGTTGTATGCTGTACTTCTTTCATGTGCTTTGGAAAAAAAATTGGCAAAAATTAAGTGGAGAAAAATTATTGTTCTTGTGAAACCAAAATCACAGTTGTCAGATGCAGTTTTAGAATAATTAATCTCTCCTGTGGCCTTCTGCATTTCACAGACATGGAGGCCTCAGTTTCTTCAAGTATCGTAACAGTGTGAAGTATCTCTGCTACTGAGTGAGTTTAAACATTTAGACTTACAGCTTTTTTTTTTTTTTTTAGAGTAATGAGAACCGTTTACTGCCCCTTCTGTTATGGTTGGTGACTTAAAATCAATTTCTACACACTATGATTTAAGTTCCTTGAGGACTGAATTTAATATCTTTTTGTCAAAATAAAAGCTATTTGAGACTGTCCTTCCCATCTGCTTTGCAGACAGGAGGTGGGGAATCTGTGTAATCATACTGGATTTATTGTGGTCTGGATGGGGGAGAGACATTTCAGGGTGATGGGCTGTAATGAAAACAGGGAATTCTATTTTCTTTATTTTTTGCTCCTGTACCATTCCTTTTTATGTGCTGCTGTTTCACTGTCGTGGCCTTTATTTGTTGGCTTCAGCAAGAATAAGGCCCCAGAGAGGGATGAGGAGCACCCACCTCAGCAGTACACCCTGACTCTCAATGGGATCCTCTCTCTTTACAGCGGTGAAGGGAGGGCAGGGCTGTGGCTGGGGTGGGTGCCACAGGCATGGGTGGTCTGAACAAGTGCCAAGCACCAAGTTCCTGCCAGAGACAACCGCCTGCTTGGTAACACCATTATTTCTGCAAATAAAAATTGTCTACAGTCTCATAAACAAATTATACTTGGGCCTTGCTGCCTCACACATTTCTGCTGTGGAAATAATTTTAGTGTGAGAGAAAATATGTCTGTATGTAAAGCAGTTTTGAATTAAGTTCTTAAGCTTGTTCAAGTCCTGATATGGACAAAACTGTACCCATGTGAGTTGCCTCCCTTTCAGATGAGAGCTGATGCACTACTCTTGATGCTGGAACCAGCTTTTGCTTGCCTGCTGCCATTTATTTAGTGCAGCCTCATTTGTGCTGACAGTTGCAGATGGGTCTTACGGAGCTGGGCTCTTGGTGGTCACATACAATAATTCTTACTGTTTTGCCCTTCCACTAAATAGTTTTATAGTTTTAAGAACTCAAAATAATTGCATTGAAATTTTTGTTTTGTTGTCTTACTGATTTAACATCTGCAGTAACACAGGTAGGAGTGTGATAGTTTCAGGTCTCAGCTGTGGTTTGCAAGGCCATATAGAAGAGTTCCCTGTAATGGGTACATTGCTTTTTGCCACCACCAGGATGTCTTTAGCACAGGAAAGCTGTAGCTTGGAGCTCAAGGGCTGAAGGGAGAGTTTTGGAGAGCACTACAGCAGTGCTGGGCACTGCAAGAAACTTGAAAACTGCGAGGGCTAAATGGTACCCAGGGTTTTGTGGCCTGTCTGTGAGGTGTCTCTTGCTCTGCAGAAATACTGGTTCAAAATACGAAGGGAGCCCCCTCCTTGCCTCTTTCAGGTGTACCACGTGTCTTCGGACAGCTACGAGACGCAAAACCAGCACTACGGAAGGAGCTTGACCAAGGAAACAGTAAAGGACGGTAAGGAAATTGGTGTGTCAGAACTTGGTGCTCTTGGATTTTTTCATTTAAATACTTATTTATAGAACTGTATAGAAAAAGTAGTCTGGGTGTTCCCATTTTAAAAGTCCTTTTTTGTCCTCACTGTCAGATGGGTCTTTGGCTGTTCCCTGTAGTATTTGAGCTATCTGTCAATCTGAAATTAAATGTGCAGTTGGCTGTAACAGCAGTGCAGACTATAGGAATGTCCTCCTCATGTCTCTTTTACTACTAATAAGGGGGAGAGAATTCTAGAATTCAACTTCTTTGCAGATTTGAAACTATAATGAAATAGAAATCTTTTAAAAGTATTACACATTTTTATTATAAATACATTTTTTTTGTCTCTAGTTGTCTTCTGTGAATATCTAAGTGTCTTTTCTATTAGCTACTATAAATGCATCTTTTGATTCAAAGGACTTTCTCAGTTGAAGTCAATCCACATGTTGCTCTACATTAACAAGAAATAAAAATGCTGCCATCATGGAGCTGTTTGGTGATAATTATTGCAAACTAGTTATTAGTTGACATCTGTTCATCTGTCCCCCAGCAAGGGACAGAAGGTACACACTCATGATAACAAGCTACTTGAGCCCGTTTATGCATGGAGAATTTAATGGATCCCTGCCCAAAACTGTCCAGACACTGACGGAACTGACCTGGGAGCAGGAGCCATGTTCATTTACTGTGTGCTTGATACATTTACTTTTACTTACAACCCATGCCCAAGCTGTAGTATTACACAGCAGGTGATGTGACTGAAGGTCTCAGAGTTCTTTGGTTCACTTTGGGTTTAGTTAATAATTGCCTGAACAGAAACTACCTGAATGCTGTCTATTCCTTCAAATAAGAACTGTTCTCATCCCAAAAGAAATGAAAATACTCGTTTTCCTTTCAGAAGTGAAAATAATCCCAAAATGTGTGTATTTCTTGCAGGCATCTCAAAGTTTTTCCACAGTGGGTACTGCTTGAGAAAAGATGTGGTAGCTGCCAGCATTCAGAAAGTTGAAAAGATTTTGGAGTGGTTTGAGGGCCAGACGCAACTCAACTTCTACGCAAGCTCATTGCTGTTTGTCTATGAAGGTTCGTGTCAAGCGACAACTGTGCGGTTGAGTGATGTCACCTTGGCAGAGAAGAGAAGAGTGCCCAAAGGCCTGTTATCAGGTGGAGATGTGTTGGAGTATAATAATAATATTCATGTAATAAATTCTACAGAGAATGGAAAAATTGAAGCCTCTGTAAATAAAGGCTTGTCTAAATTTTATGCACTTCACAAAAAGGCGTGCTCGAAGAGGCACCACAGTCAGCTCTCACTAAAAGTTGAAAACTCAGAGCAAGACAATGTATGGAAAAGCAGCACGTGCATTACGCAGGAGCACCTGAATGGAAATGTTCTACCCCAACTGGAAAAAGTTTTCTATCACATGCCAGCAGAGACCAAGGAAAGTGCAAATGTTGAAGTCCGAATGATTGATTTTGCTCATGTGTTTCCTAGCAACACAAAGGATGAGGGCTATATTTATGGTCTGAAGAATCTAATCACAGTACTTCAAAATATTTTGGATAACTAAATTCTTTGCTATGTTTTTTATTGGGGGCCAATGATAAAGAGCAACAACATGAAGAATTTCTGCACTTGTAATGCTGTATAACTGGGTTTGTATTGTTCTATATTTTATTTGTCTTTGTACTTTTGGTAGAAGGGTTTAACTTTTTATAATTTCACTCAGGAAAAATATTGATAGTTAATTAGGAAGTGTGAAAGGATGAAGATACTTGAGATAAGGCAGGATAGGTAAATTAATAGAATGAAGTGTATGTGGTTGGCTTAAGTCCAAGGACTACCAGGAGCAAGGGTTATGTTAGTTCCTCTAATGACTTTAGCATAGATGACATTTTTGCCCACTTAGCCTTGACACTGAGCCACATCTCCATTAACAGGTGTTTAGAAAATAGACTGAAAGTTGTAAGGTACAGGACTGATGTCCTCAGTACTGCCCTTGTGTTTACTGTATTTGAATAACTGGAGTAACCCTGCTTGGAGAGAAATCCGTGCTGAGTCAGCAGTCTCACCTGAAGCCAGTGCATTCCAAAGTGCTTTTCCATGTCATGGGACAATATTATTGTTCTTTCAACCCTTTCCCCTTCGTGGATGTCTGTAGCCGATGTTCACCACAGATGAGCTACCATGTGATTTGTGTTGAGGTGCTAAGAAAATGCTGGAGTACAATACCATAACAGGCTTAAACTGCACAATTTCTAGAGAAACTGTTTGTTCCTAAGAACGAGTGAAAGAATGTAAATACAAGATGTTCCAGGAACTAATTTTGTTTAGGAGATCATGTCAATCTGTTAATGGAGTGTCTGATGCTGTGATTAAGGGAAATGTCTCACTCCATTGTTCTCATGGCCCTTCTCCAACAACAGTGCTTTAAAAAGGAAACTAGTAGAATGGGGGAATAAGTGTTTTGGGTGAGTGTACAGAGCTCTGCTGGCTGTAGGCCACTTGCATTTTTGCAATGAGTATTTGATGCTTCCACTGCTGAGGAGCACTGACTGGAACCACAAGCAATACAGGGGGAGGAGCTTCCTGTGAGATCGTTGAGCCTTGGAGCCACCAGCTGTGCCACCGCTTGTGCCAGTGGATCTGTGGCTCTCCCACCCTGGGCTGCAGCCCCTGCAGGTTTCTTTAATGACACACAGGCAAGGTGTGTAGTCTGAAAGCTGCCCCATTTCCTTCCTTTTCACAAGAAAAGTTCAACTTTTGTATGGAATACTTGAGATTAGGATGATGTATCCAAAGTATTTTTGGCATGTCTCTTCTGTATGCTGTGTACGTGGCTGTGCTGCCATGCATATTACAGTGAGCTGTATGAAAAGTGGGAACGGAGGAGTCTTGCCATCCCTAGAGCAAGATTTTAATGCTTAAAGCATTTCCAGGATGAAAATGTTTTAGAATGGATTTGGTCATTGGAAACATTCATTGTTTTCATGTGGACTTAGTGGCCCTGTGGCCTTGCTGCTCTCTCTGTACGGTGTTCTGCACTATGCACTCAGCTGTGTACACATCTTGACAAATTCTTCATCGGACATCTGTTTTCTACATGACAAAGAGATTCATACTTTTTCACGCAAATATGCTGTTTTAAATAAAGCTGAATTTTTAGCTCTATTTGAGAACTTGGGTTAATTAGGAGAAACAGGGTATTGCTATGTGTGGATTTACATGGTTTAGAGTTTAGAGCTCATATTGGCCAATACATTCAAGACTGAAACCAACCTTTAAGTAACATGATGTTTTAGAAGTATAGGAAAAGCAGCTTTCAGGAAGGGCGATACCAGTGTGCTGAAAATTTTATGTGAATTACAGTGAAGGCTGAGGGGGAAAGTACCAGGAAGAGAGGGACTTTTTTTTCCTACCTGGTATTTCTCTTGCACCTTATAGTTAATATATTCCCAATTCTCTGTGAATTAATTTAAGCCATATTCTAGAAAGAGTTTGTGGTTTTGCTTGCTTTGTCGCTGGTTTCCCTGTTACGATTTTATTGTTCTATCCTGTAAATAGTCAACACTAGAGTAGTCCAGACTGGTAGTGGCCTTGTATGATAAAGTTACAAGGTTTATAGAAAATACAGGCAAAAACATTTATACTTCATCATTTTTGTCCTCTGTAATTCATCTCTTCTGGATTTTAATCCATTTTGTACCAGAGACATCAGGTATTTGCATCAAGTCAGTTATTGGAAAATGATTAATATGCACTTAGTACCATGCATTCTCCCGTCTCTGCTTTAAGATACATGTCCTCGGTGTTTGAATGCTCTTTAAATATTGATTGTTTTGTTGGCTATGGCAATGTTTGTAATGCACCTGGAATATTGTCAACATGTCCAAATATTTTGAATAAAAAAATAATTTTATCATGGTTTTTGTACCAGTAGTTATTATGAATGTATTTCTGTTAATTTAAAATGTAGCTTGAGAAATAAGAGTATTCTTCATTGGAAGTTGTGTAAATAAAGCTTGCCATGGAGGTGTTTGGGCATAGTACCAGCTGTGAGTTTGAGCCTGGGGAGGCCTTATATTCACATTGTTCTTGCTCGTTTTAGGCTCGGTGTGTCAAGTGTCTTGTATCTGAGAAAATTATTTTCAGTTATAGTTGGAGATGTATTCACAGAAATCATTAAAGAGAATATGTAATTAATCAGAAGATGAAGAGGGATACAGTGGGTTACTGAGCTGATGTGCTCTCAATGATTGGTTTCCCTCCCTCTCAGCAATGCCCCTTTTATTCTCTGGGCAAAGTGTACAGGACAGGCAGACATTACATGGAAATCTTTACAGGAATGGTTACAAGGCTTGTAGGTGTTTATGTCCCAGAAACAGTAGGTCCCTCCCCCAGACTAGTGTGGTGTAGCTGGGTGCTAGGGCTGCTGAGGAAATTGATGATTTTAAGCAATAAGAGTTGGGTTTAGCAGAGCTGACTCTCAAAAAAGGAAGAACTCATGCAGCATTGTCACTCATGGACTCTGAGAATATAGGCTTCTGAAGCTTTTCTGCCTAGGTGATGATGTGAGAACTGTGCATCTGCTTACCTAAGGAGAACTAGAGTTGTATAACTTTTATAAAAAGCATTTACAAATGTATTTTTGAATATTGGTGAAATTTGTTGCATAAATTACACTGGAAGTTACTATACCACTATGAAATACTTAAAATAATTTAATCAATTTGTTTTATGAACTGGAGACTTTACTTGTAGTTGTGATTCTGATGAAACTTGTGCTAGTTTTTTCCTACTGTAATGCTTAAACCAGAGTGTTCTTTTCTATAATCTCACAGTTTCATGGAGAACCTTTAAAAGTACTCAGTAGATTAGGAAATCACTAATTTCCATTAATTTGATTAACAGGGTGCATATGTTCTTGAAATATTTCAGTGCATGTGATAATGTAAGTAATGTTAACATGCTACAAATCTAGAACCCCTGTAAAACTTCCTCACCTGCAGAGAGCTCTTGATCCAAGTGTGGATTGTTCAGAGTTTAAAATGGGCCTTCTCAGGTGTAACAGCAGCAGTGGTGAAGGGACAGTATCATCTGTCAGGTGTGCAGGGGTGTTTATATCATGAACCTAAAATCATTGGAATGACTTACTCACTTCATGATGTGAAGCACAGTCAAATGTAGGAAGACACTGGAAGGGTGGAGACTCACATCCACACCTGCTGTTTAAGGATTAATTGTTCATCCTCCTAATTTCTTTAGGGTTTTTTTCCCCTACATGTGGTTTCTTCCTGAGTGCCGCCTTTGGCCCTTGCCACAGGTGGCATCATGATGGAAATTTGTATTTCCTAAAAAGTTTATGTCCCATAACTCCTCTTTAAGTGCTGCTATTGAAAAACACCGCAAAATGCCTCAAGTACTGTGGGAATGCATTCTCCCCTGAAAGAGCAGGAGTGGATGATGATGGACGACAGCATGCTTCGATGGGAGACTGGATCGTAGGCTTTGTGAGAGTTCTTTACTCGTGAGTTGAAGAGGATGTTCTGGGGGCAAGGTGAGTGACAGCTGAACTGTGTAGAGTTTTCCTTCCCTCCCTGCAGTTCAGGTGGAGGTTTGGGTTTAAGGAGGTATTACATCGGGGAGCAGTGAGAGTTCCTAAGGAGCTCTGAGCAGGACACTGGGTCCATGCTGTAGTGCAGAGAATGGTAAGATCCAAAGGCTGCAGATCATCAGGTGTCCCATAGAGAGAATGTGCTGTGCTTGTTCATTGGGTTAGAACAAGATGTTATCTGGGAAGTGCATTCATCTCCATAGCCACGGGCCAAATCCTGTCTGTTTTTCATGTTTACAGCTATTTGTAAATGGAAGCTGCAGTAGAAAATTGTCATCCAAAGGGCAAATGTGTTTGAAAGGGGAAAATAAGCAAACTAAGGGTTGTACCGCAGAAAACATGTTTCAATAAATATCTTTTACTCTGGTCTTGTTTAGTGGAGATGGGCCTTGTGGATTTGGAGTTTGTTACATGACATTCAGTGGCAAAATCAGAACAAAGGTACTTTGTTTGAATTGTGTACATTGGTTAAAGTAGTTATTTTATTTCATAGGTCACTTTTTAAAAATAACTTCCAAACACGATGTGTGTTGCACCTGGCTAAATAAGACTACAGTGCACAAAGGCACTTTAATCCTCTGGGAACTACTGGAACATAGATAAAAGCATGTGAAATTGCACCTGATGCTGTGTTGTTAATTGTTTTTGAGACTTAAAGTTCTACATTCATAATGCTTGATGGATGAATGTGTCTAGTCTAGTCTCAGTTTCTTTGATCCAAGTGTCTAAAGCTGCCCCTCAATCTCCTCTGATCTGTGTGTGTTTCTAATTTCATTTGCTATTTTCTGACATTTTTGGACCACAGGGGGTATTGTTAATATTACCTGTGTTTATTTTATAGAACATTGTATTATGCTATCTACCAACTTTTGTAACTTAATTATTAGTGATACTTAGGGTCGTTCTAATAGCTGTGTATTTGGCAAATTATTAAAATTTTCTGCAAGTGACTTGAAAGTATAATTGGTTTCTTTTAAATACAAGAAGATTATTGAGAAACATTTAGACTATTACCTGCACTGATGAACCTCTTTCTGTCTTTCTTTCTGTTTTTCTCCTCTTTTCTGTGCACTCTATAATGGGTTTCCCTTGGGTTTACCAGGTCTCCTTTACCACCCTATTTTTGTCACAGCATCCATTGCCATTGTTTGTTGGGAATATGCTGACTTCGGGTGGGGGACGCCGTGCAGACAATCAATGTGATTGGTAAAGCAAGCTTCGTTTATTAGCAATACAGAGGCACTTATATAGTATTGAATACAAGCTTATCAGTTCTTCAATTAGTTTAAACTTTAAAAAGCGCATTCTTACTTCTACATAATTGGGTTAGATAAAAGACTACATTTGGCAAGCTTTATGTTTTGTCTTGAGAGATCAAAGTTTTTTCCTCCCTTCTCATGGTCAGCACATCTTTATCAGAACAGCACTGTACCTCCTAAAAACTCCCTTTTTGTTCCCAGGCCTGTTTCTCATGCAGGCATTTCTCATGGAGGCTTTTTCTCATGCAGGCCTTTGCTTGCAGGCCTTTGCTTTGTACAGTTCTGTTATTGATTTGTTCCCTTTATCAATAATCCATGTCCCCGATCCTCTAACCATTCTGCAACAGGAATACCTGCTGGATGTACAAGAATCACCTCTGTAAAATAAAAAAAAAGAAATACTGCAATCCTTTAAACTCATCCTGGAAAACCCTTAACAGGACCACAAGAGGCTGTATATGATGTTGATTACAAGTCCTTTTGCATACAACATCAGGTCCCAAATTCTGAAAGCATGCAGGAACAGCCTTAGTGCATCAATTTTAAGCTGGTTTGGTGGAGGGATTATGTTGGGATATTTTTTTTTTAATGTGTTGTATTGCTTGTCTACCAAAGGCTTTCTAAATGTGTTCAGTAGTCTTAAGTACTGTCCCATGGCTCTGTGTAGCCTTCCTTCCCAAGCTCCAGAATTGGAAGAAATGATGGGTGAGGCAAAAAGCACAGTATTGTGAGGATCTAAGAGATTTTTTGTGTTTTGAATTTAAAAAATGAATAGTGGTTATGCACTGAAGAATCTTGTAAAGAAATCCCCATTTCCTTGTTGGTTTAAAGTGAAGAAGGAATCACACTCCTTCATTGCCTGCTCACATCACTTTGTCAGGGGTATTGCCTGGCTGGGAGTCACTGTCTCTGCTGTCTCCTTCCTTTTGCACACGGTGCATATTTGAACAGCTGCACAGTGAAATATGTCACAGAGCTGATGTGGCTGAGAACTCCCTCAGACTAAGAAAATGCCATGTGGGGAGATGTGGAGAGGAGCTGGGGAGCTGCACAGAGCCCCCACACAGGGACATCCCATCCAGGATGGACATGGAGTTCAGGCTGTTGGGATATGGCTCCATGTGAAGACCAAACCTAGTATTCTCTTAGTGCAAAGACCTACTCCTGAGTCTCTGCTAGTATAGCTCTTGGGTTTGTGTTCCGCTGCCTCTGTGCACAGCGTGACTGATGCCTGGCAGATGCCAAATACTACAGTCCCACCTATCTGACACATAAATTACTATTTTTCTGCTGTCCTGGCTTCCTCAATTCAGCTTATTTTGAGGGAAATAAGTGCCTTTTCTGGGTGCTGGGGCTGTAGCAGGGGAGTGCGTGTTAAAGAATCTATTCAGTGCAGGTAGGTTGAGGGCAGCTGCAGTGGAGCTGCAGGTTGAACTCTGGGGGAGCCTGGGGCCAGAGGCTGTGACCTGCTGACCCTTTGTATAATGAGGGCCCTGGGGACCTGTGGCCCAGCCAGGGGACTGGACACTTGGAGAGGAGTGGAGGAACCCAAACTTTTGTGCTCAGACTGTGAGGGGATAAAAGCCAAGGGGTTCCTTTGTTCAGGGGTCCCTCCTTGAAGAACCAGCTGGATTTGTTATTTAGTTACTTAGTCATTGCACCAAGATTATTTTAAGAATTTGGATGTCTGAGACTCTGCCATGGAAAACCTGGGTCCGAGTCCGTAAGAAAACCCAGTGTGAGTGTGGGGTGCAGCTGCGAAGGGGCCTCGGTCCAGCTCAGGTGTGCAAGAGTGACTGTCAGAGTCATCCTGGATGCTCAGACAGGGAAGTTTCCTTTCCAGTGGCATTTCTAGAGAGTCATTTAAAAGGCTCACCTTTAATATCAGACATTTCCCTTATCTCCTGTTGCTGCTCCACTGTTTTTGCTTATACTTTTCATCCTTCTTGCCATCCCCAAATGTAGACTTCCTCTTAATGTAACTGTGTAGTTTGTGGTTTAGGCCAGCCCAAGATTTGAGGATAAATATAATCTAGAATAAGAACTGTAAAATACCTGCCACATACACATTTTCCTCTGGCCATCTCTACACTTACTTTGACCTTTAACAGAGCAAATAAATCCACTTGTGTGTTGTGCAGTGTATCTGAAGGGCAGCCAATTGCCTGTTGCCCTGGATCTCCTTGCGGCTGGCAATAAAGGATCAGTGTCAACGCACACTTTTTGGTTGATGAAGCATAAGGAGAAATTGAGTTCAGTTAATTTTTCCACAGCTATATAAACTGCAATGTGGCTGGCAATAAAAACTTGGGTTTTTAGCAGTTTCAGTGGATGTAAATTGGGCCAGTGGATGGGAAACTGTCAAATAGGTACCATGCCCAAGTATTATTTTGCAAAATTACTTATCAAAAGCAAGAAACAAACCAGGAATAGCTACAAAGAAAATGCTGACAACCTGGGCTTGGGCAACATGAATCTTTTGTTTTCAAATACTCTGATACTCAAATACTGGTGTCTCATCTAGGATATGCCCTTGGCCTTCCCCAATATCTGTTCATGTAAGTCTGTAGGTAGGAGGGATTAATTCCCAAAAAACATAATGTTCGGTATCAATCAAAAACCCTTGGGAATTTGTTATGGTTCTCTATTCAAGCAGAAAACTGTTGCAGTGGGGATACTGCAACATGCATATACCAAACCAGGCATCCCGTGGAAAGGAAATATATATGGACGGATTCTTGCTAGCTGTTTCAGAGATGTTTATTTCCCCAGCCGCATGGCCGGGGCTGTGCCCAGGAACTGTTCCAGTCACCGGACCAAGGGTCCTTCTGCCCGCGCAGGGAACACAAACCAACCCATGGGAACGAGGCTGAGCAGGGGCAGGGAAACCCCGTGTCTGTGCCCTCAGGGCCCCTCTCCCAGGGCTACACGGTGGGGGAGGAGACCCCAACAGAAAACTGTTATGCTATGACTTAAATCTGTAAAAGCAATGGTCCTCCGTTGAATATAGTAAAATTCCAGCTTGAATACTCAAGTGTGGTTTCAAAATACTGAAGGAAAACAGAGCTGGCTGGCCCCTCATGCAGGATCATACAACCTTGCTATAGGTCTTGCCCTGTTTAAATCTTCACCGTGGTCTCACCTGTGGACGGTGCATGTCTTGGGACACTGCCTGGGTCACACAGGGCACATTTCATCTCCAGCTCAGGCTGGTGGAGCATTTAGCTCTGTCCTTTCCTTCCAATGCCATGAAACGCTGAGCTCAGGCACTTGCTATCCTTATTCCAAGTTTTAATCCAAGTTCTTTACTGTTCCATTTTTGGTTGTTGTTTTTTTTCCTTTTAAAACCAATCTGGGGAAAAAAACTCAAAGCAGCATTTTTCACCTGTGAAGTGCCATGTGATCTCTGGATGGCAGGCAGCTTTGGTTATCAAAGCCCTCTTCCAGCAGCACATAGCTCTCCTTAGTGTGTAACGAAAGTCCAGAATAACCCATTAGACTACAGAAGTTGCCATGGGTTGAAGTAATAATTATTAATACTGTATTGTACAACCTTCTTTATAAGAAAAACCAATGTTTTTCTAAATAGACAACATGGCCTTAGGCTGGCTGTTCATAATTTCTTTTAAACCTGACTTTTACTAAACTTTAGTATTAAAACCATAGTTTAAAAATTAACTAAGAGACATATCATAATTGCTTTTATCAGTTAGACTGTTTTGTGATCTGTGTTAGGAAGATGGCAGCAGTGAAGTGGAAAATGATCAATCCAGGCATCAAAGCAATAGTTTGCCTGGGTCTATCTAAAGCTGTATTTTTATGAGTTTGTAATTACCATTGGAAAGCTGGGTAGTTCACACAAGCTTTTCTTTTCATTGCAGTGATTAACAAATGAAACCAAACCAATGGCCCATACATAAACTTTGATTAAATGACAGTTATCCTTAAAGCTAATCAAAGCTCATGTAACGGGATTTTTCAGTCTAATTAAAACCCAACAGCTCACACAGGCTGTGAGACACTTCTGACACAACCGGAAGGTTTTCAAGAAGCTCAGCTCGAGCTAACTCTGAAATCTTGGAGCTGACATACATAATACTAATGCTAATGGCAGTTTCTAATTTTGCCCTTGACCAAGCTTAGCATTTGCTTGCTCATGAAGGAGAGGTACCCTCAGGGAATGTAAAATGCACTCCTTTCAGGGAGACAGCTCTTTGTTCAGTGGTCTTTTCAGATTAATTGTGCAGTGAGAGAAGAAGGCAAGTCTGCAGTGCAGCACTTCCCCTGCACTCCTCCTGTCAGGACTCCTACAGAATTCGGCCCACTGACTGGAACAACACATTGGCATTTAATCAGCTGGAACTCAGCTTCTTCTTACCCTGCCTGGAAGCTTTTTGGGTCCATTTTTAACATTGGTACTCCAACATCTGGAGCAAGGAAGCTCCAAGTCTCTCCCCTGGAATGGTGATGCCTTGCTGGAGGCTGATAACCAAGCAGGCTTTGTCACAGCTCAGCTTTCACATCCACTTGCTTGGGGCATGACCAGAAGCACCAGTGTTTTAACAGTATTAAAACTCTGCCTGGACAAGTAAAATGATGAATTGTTTGATTCACAAGGGCTGGTGTGCCTCTAGGAAAATAGCAAAGACACAGAAGTCCTGTGAACACCGTTTTTTTGAGCTTCGTTATTGAGCCTTTTTTTCACTTTAAAGGCTTCCACCTCACCTGGTACCAGTACAAAAACAGCTGTGCTGTGTTAGAGCAGTAAGCAGGACACCCAGCATGGGAAGCCTGAGAAGTGAACCAGGAGGTATTTATAATGAAAACTTTCTTGCCAGCAGGAAGGGAAGATTCCACTTTTAGTCCTCAATTATGTTACCTTTGCTTAAATTAAAGTATCTACATGGAACCCAAGGCAGAATGGACAGTTAATTAAAGAAAGGGCAGGGAGAGAGAACCAGGCTGAAGAGGAGGAATTCATTTGCAAGGAACCAGGCATTCTCCCTTAAAGAAAAGTGCATTGAAATAAAAGAAGTTTAACAAAAAGAAGAGTTTGTACATAGCAATATAGCACACCAGCATAACCATGTAGTAACAGAAATCACAGATTTCTTCACACCAAAGTAGAGCCTGTGAATTGCAGAAGGGCTCCCTTGACCTCACCTATGTTATCCTTAAATCCCAATGCTAGCTCTTTCCATGGCAACCACTGCATATATCCTGTGTGACTCTTAATAAAGTGGAAAATTGAATTCAATTTTTGCACTAAAGTGGCCTTATAATTTGGTACAGAAAACTCAAGCTGTTGCATTTTGGTTGGTATTACTGAATGGATACTATTTGGGTCCACTTTTCTTGGGACATGAGTGGTAGGTTTCCTCTTGCAATATATTTAGAAAAGACCCTTTGCCCCTGTGATGAAATTCTGTGCCACTTGCAGTTGCACACCACGCTCCTGACTACAGAGTACTACCCTGTCTGCAGGCTGATACAGTATTTCTGCCATGCCTCAAGAGGAGCATCCTGTTTGTTTGTGGTAAGTGTCCTGAATTCTGGTCCTATTTCGGCTCAATGCCCCTCAAGGTTGTCTGGTTCCCGCATTTCCAGTCACCCTCTTGAGATTATTTTCTTGCTTCAGGGTTTTTTTCTCTTTCCCTGTCTTTCAGCAGGAGCTAAATTCACCACTAACAGACGCTGTTGAATTCTACTGTTGGCACATTCTTTCCAAACATGTTAACAGCTATTCAGGCTTCTGCACCCCTAAACATGGGAAATACATAATGCAGCTTTCTTAAACACAGAGAATGATTGGGTGTTTTGGGCAGACAGTATCTTCTGCATTTTTCCTGCCTGCCATTGCAGTGGGGAGGCCGTGGAACCTCCCAGGTTCTCTCACACTTTCTGGCACTGCTGCAGCCCTGGCCCCATTCTTAGCGAGGGTGTTCATACCTCACTAGCATGGGACAAGAAATCCTGGAATGATTCTTGTCTTGGTTTCGAGGCAAATTTCAGGAGAAAATGCTCTTGAATGAACGTTTCCTCTAAAGAGGAAGGGCTTTAATAACTCCCTTTTTTTCAGCCAATGAGAGAAATTGATACCAGCAGGTGAAAGCGAAACCTAAGTGGTATGTAACAAAAAGTTAACCACATGTAACATTGTAACAAGATGTGCAGGTAAAGCAAGCTAGCAAAGCCAATGAGATAACATGAGCCATGAAAAGCAAGATCGCAAGTTTTAATGGAACTTGCAAACTGCAAAATTAGCTAAAAACAAGTTAGACTGAAAAACAAGAAGCACCAGGCATGTGCTGAAGATAGAGGTGAAATTTCAAATGTGAGGAAGACTACAGAAATCTTCATCAAAAGACCACCAGAAGACTGACGACCACCACAGAAGGAACTGATGCATGTGCAGAAGCAACAAACTGATGATACAGCTTTATGCAAATATGAGTATGCTAATGATATGTTGTAATTGTGACGTGGCGTAGAAAGACTTTTAAAATGTAACTGAAGGCTAGAGAAGATTGAGTGAGTTTTGTGGAGATCCCCCTCACTCCCAGTGCTGAATAAACAAATACCTGCTCTGTAGCTGTCTGACTAAAGAGTTTTATTTTCTTTCCCAGTTTTAGGCATCAAAAGTGAAAAAAACCCCCTAAACCCCCCTGTTTATTAACAGGAAAAAAAAGGCGGGGGGGGGGGGGGGGGGGAGGTGCAGGGGGGGAGGGTGCCCGCAAGGCACAGAAAAGGATTGAATAAATGCTAGATATGAACTCCCAGAAACTTACCCTCCACCCACACCACACACCTACACACCCAGCCACAGCAGAACAAAAAAACTCAAAAATACATGGGCTGACTGCGCGGCCCAGAAAACGAAATGGTGACCGGTCCCTTTTGTCTCCAGGAATGGGAAGAGGAGTTCACAGAGCAGCCTGGAGCAGAGCAGATAGAAACCTGTTGGTCCTCTGGCACTGGCTTTTCTCTTCACAGCAGGTGAAATTGGTGGATTTTTATGTCCCTTCTTTCGCTAGCTCGGTCTTTCTCGGGGTTCGGACCAGCCGCGGCTACCCCGCAGGCTCCCCAGGCTGAAGAGAAGAAAAAAATCCTAAAAGCTGCCAAAAGGATTTGCCGGTGAAAAGCCTCCAGGCCAGGGGAAGGAGGAAAAAAAAAAAAAGGAAACCACCCAGAAATTTCTTGCCTAAATTGGCGAAAGTTAGTCCAGCAAAGGCAGCGAAATAACAATCCATGTAGCCACTGACCACGCCAGAGAGAGAGCAATTGAACAGATCCCACGCCCGGGGTTTCCAGGCTCCGGCCCCGCCCCCTGGTTCATCTTAAAGGTACCACAGACATTCATGGGCATAAAGCCGATGATTAGGGAATAAAGTATCATCATAAAATCACCCCAAGACAGTTCTGGATGAAGACCTGCCAAATTCATGGCAGAGATGACTACTCCCCATGGGGTTTTTGACCTGCAATTATTTTAATTAAAAATTATCAGACATAATTTTTATTCCATACCACTGATGATTTATCTTTCTCTCTTTTTTCTTCTTCTTCTTTTTTTTTTTTTTCCACTCAGATGCATGAGCTGGGCTCTGCATCCTTCAGGAGCCTTTGGAAAATGCTGTGTATTTGTGTTTCAGCTGTGGGATATCTTTAGCTGCAAGGTGAGACATCTCAAAGTCAGTGTTGCAGTTACTTGGGGAGGAAAGGACAACACTTGCCAGTCCTTTGTACAGCATTTAGGTTTAAGTGGAGATTTGGTTCAAAAAGGCTAAAATTTTGCCTTGTCAATAGTAAGAGTATTTGGTAGAGCTCCCCTGGTGCTCTAGACATAATCTGTGTATTGTGCACAAGCAGATAAGGACAAAGAGGGTTTGCTGAGTGGGCTGCTAAAAGCATCCCTGAGTTTCTCTCCTCTGACAGGAGATCTACAACTATTTTCTTTGGAGGCAGCAGCTGAGATACTGCCAACAATAAGGAGAGCTGTTCTGCCTCAATAAATGCTGGAGACAGTGCATTAAACCTGACCAAGACAGGTTTACTACTGCTTGTCTGTTGGCTTTATAAGTGTCTATTAGAGAAATCAATCTATATATGAATGGGATTATCTCACCAGATGTGGCAAAGTAATAGAGCTCTTCTATCAGTGGAGTTGTGGTAAATGCTCTTTGGACTAATTAGCAATTACTACTAATATGCAGGAGCACTTTCCCAAAGGTGCATGCTTAGTGCAATGTGTGACTGACATATATCAGTAGGAGCTTTGGTCCCAGAAGTGAAACTCTGGGGCAGCGGGAGTGTTACTGTTACAGTGGCTGGGAATTGCTAGGTGTCCTGGGGTGACTTTATGATATTGTATTCCCTATCATCTGCCCTATGCCAGACATAAGTTCTGTGCCTTTAAAGCTAGCTCTGGGAGAGGGGGGAGAGCCAGTGGAATTCTTTCAGCGCTGTGTTCAATACAGAGGTAAGCTTGCTGGCTTCGTCTGCCTGGCTGCTCAGCTTCTGCAGCAGGGAAGAGAGTTACATTCCTTTTGCTTTTGAGCTAGCTTCTTGTTCGTTAGCTAAAGCAAGGAGTTTCCTGGGACCTTGGCTTCTTCTTCTCCTCTACTGGACTATTCAGCAACAATCAGAACATCACCGGGAGGCTCTACACCATGGCCTGGAGGGGCCCACGCCAAACCCCAGCTCCAGAGAGGAGACAGCCACACCCAGAGAGGACTTTGAAAATCTTCCCAGGTCTTCTCTACAGTGAGAGGTTTTATTATTTAGCATTATTAATTCTTTTTTCCATGCTTACGTGCACTTTGCTTGTCAAATAAATAGGTTTTTTCACTTTCCTCTGAGGAATTTCTTTCCAAACCTGGTGGGGGAGGGGCTGCTGAAATCTGCCTTCTAACAGAGGGAGGTCATTTTGGACATTTTCCCTCCAAATTTGTCTCAAACCAAGACACTAGGAAAAGTTTCTGCTCTTGGTGAAAATCTGAGGGAGTTACCAGCCCTTGCAGCACTGTTTCAAAGCTGGCTCCAGCAGCAGAAACTCTGGAGGGAGCTGTAAGCTCAGTGTTTCAGCACAGCTTCTTCTTTTTATTTTTTTTTTCCCTCTCAGACAAAATTGAACTTTAAAGAGGTGGTGTGTTGGGCATTTGAAGGTGCATATATTTTTGAGTGATTAAAAATGAAATAGTTTTACTCTAGCCCTGCACCTATAAGCTCCAGCTGTAGTTACTGAGGTCTCTGAATGCAGTATTCACCTGTGCCTTTGCTGGTCAACATTTAGTGTTTTTCATCAGTGTATGAGACCACCTCTGTTTTCTGTGCTGGCTATCAATTTTCTCAGGAATAGAGAAAAAAGAGGATTGATAAAACTACAAAATATAGACAGCGGGTGTGGATTTTTAATTTTTTTTTGTAAAGGATTGTCATGGCTTTTGAGTGCTATGGCTGGTGGTTTTTTTTTTTTGTTTTTTTTTTTTTTTTTTTTTTTTTTTGTGGGGAAATTGCTGCTGAGAAGTTACCAGTCTCAAAGGTGGGCTAAAAAACACTGAAAAAAGTCGCGTCAGAAGCTAACCTGGAGGATGTGGAGCTCTCCTTGCTCATGAGAGTTGTCCCCTGCCCTGGGGACTGCTGGCTCCCTGTGCTGATGATAGGAAAGATGTGTGCTAATGTCTTTACAAACAATTCCATGGGTGAGAGTATGGGTGTTAACATCTTTGAGATGGGTCATGTCTCTACCAACTTCAAGCCACAGGTTTCTTACAGAACCCAGACAGTTTGACTCCTGAAACAGACAAATGGGTCCACACAAGCCTGAGTTTCTGAACTTTGGGGGAAATGACAGGTTCAAGGGGGAATATGTGGTAGGTAGTTTGGGAGGCTGTACCTTCCTAGTACCTCAGCTGATGGGGAAAGGAAGAAGGCAACACGTGGCCGGGAGTTTAGGATAAAAGGAGGCTGTGTCCTCCAAAACCTTGAGGACTCTTCTGTCTCCTTTATGGACACTGGCTTTTCATAGGTGATTTTCTGTACACCTGCAACTTTATTTGAATAAAGGGAGAGAGTCCAGCAGGACACTGGCCCGCAGGGCTTTCTCTCTCTTGGTTTTGGAGGATGCAGCTTCCTTTTATCCTGAATGCCCGGCCACATGTTGCCCTCTTCCTTTCCCCATTGGCTGAAGGTCTCCTTTATGGACACTGGTTTTTCATAGTGTGATTTTTCACACACCGATATTTTAGATGTAGTGTGAGGAGTGCCTGAGCAGCAGATCCTATTTTTTTGTTGATCTTGGAGCAGCTGTTTCTTCCAAGTGTTCTGTTCACATGGAAAGATTCTTCTTTCTTCTTGAGCAAGAGAATAATCTGTATTGTTGGTCAGGCTTGAACCTGGGCTTGAACCTTGAATCTGGTCCGGAGCAGAAACACCTCCTGGTAAGAAAGTGTCCCATTTCTTCTAGTGAAGTAGTGCTTGCTTTCATCAAAGGCCATTTCAGGCAAAACTGGGATGATTTTTTTTAAAAACCCCATGCGTTTGAAAGGAATAAGAAGGAGGTGTTTTTACAAACAAACCATGGGCCTGCTGTAGAGAAAGCCAGATACTGAGAGGTGAAAGAAGCAATGGGAGGAACCATAAATTCCATAGGAATTCCACTGATTGACACAGACTGTTAATCAGTCAAGGCTGTACTAAATCCCTGGACTTAAAGTAAAAAAACAGAGACACAAGGAAGAAGAAAACGGGGTGAGGTACACATTAGAAGGGGGTCTGTATTAGGTGATTTGGGAAGCCTGTACCTCTCAAGTACCTCAGCTAATGGGGAAAGAGAGAGGGAAATGCGGTGGGGAAATTAGGATTAAAAGGGGGCTGTGTCCTCCAACAGCTTGAGAGACCCCATGGGAAATGCCCATGACCTCTTCCTTTATTTGAATAAAGTTACAGGACTCTTCTATCTCCTTTTTGGACATAAACCTCTGGTGTTTGTGGATTGATTTTCCTGACATGTTTGAGGAAAGTTTCTTGCCCCCCTGGGGCAGTGACGCTGATGGCGGACACTGCGGGCACTTGCTGCAGTGCAAGTGCAGACCCGGCTGAGCCAGCCACCAGCGGCTCTCAGTGCTGTGCTTACCGCTAAACCTAATGCAGATTGGGTTGGTTTGTGTTAAACTGTGGGACAGCAGTGGGGCCCTGCTCTCAGCCCTGAGCTGGGTATCCCAGCAAGGAGGGAGCCAGCAGCTCCCGGATGGGTGAAGCTCATGCTGCAGGTGAGCCAGACCATACTTTAAGCCCTGTCACTGCCTGTGAGGGGTGTGTGCATGTGGAAAATGGTCAGGGCTGCCATCATGGCGGTGCTAAGGTGACCCAGACTCCGCAGCCACTCTGTTTTGCACAGCACATATCTGTGGGCCGTGAGGTGAATTTGAAGTTCGCCAATGCTCAGGTCTCTGCCTTCACCACAGCCCTGGAGCCTGGCTCACGGAGAGTTTGTTTTACCCCCTTGGAGCCTGGCTCATGGAGCATTCGTTTTCCCCCAGGCTGAAGGGAGCTGCAGACTGGGCTGCAGAACAACAGGAATGGCTGACTCCTGATGTCTATATAACTTAGGTCAAAGTTACTTACTAAAGTGCTTATATAGCTTGGATTATAAGATATCTATGTAACCTAATATCAATATAACCTAAATAATGACTTTTTATCAATGTAACCCGAAGAATATCAATATAACCTGAAGCATAGCCTTCTGTACTTATATAGCCTGAATCATAGCTTTTACTTATGTAGCCTGAATCATAACTTCTACACCTATATAACCTGATGCTTATATAACCTGAAACATAACTTTTGATACCCATATAACCTGATATGAATAACTTTTTTATACAATGTAATGGCTAGTATTTAGTTAACTAGTTGCTTAAATGTGGAATAGACAAAAAGAGAGAGAATAAACCCCCCAAACTTACCAGGTGTATAGTTTTAGAAGTAGATAAGTGTAGTACTAATGAGAAATTGGCAAGCTCAAGCCAATTAGCCACAAAACAAAGAATTTAGGCCGGTTAAGACCAGATGGACCGAAGAGCACTGTAACCGCACATGCCCCAAAGACAAAGTTAAAAAGTTCAAGTGTGAAGAAGACTTTAGAAGCCTTCATCAAAGAACCCTGAAGACCCCCGAACTGGGGAAGTGCATGAGCAGTGAAAGAATTATCTAATAACCATGAGATCATGCTATGTAAATTAGTTCTGGTGCATATGTGATGATGCTGTAATGACATAGCAACATTAAGCAAAATTTACTGTATAAATACACCACTGCACTTGACAAAGGCAGATGAGTTAGGAGGAAAAAATCCCCCTCACCACCAGCGCTGCAATAAACAAATACCTGCCCTATAGACATCAGTCTATGGAGATTTATTTCCAGCCTATCTTTTGGGTATCACTCCAGGTCAGACTTATAGGGTTTTTGGGGGGTAAAACTCCCTTGTGTTGCTCGTTTTGCTGTTTTGAAAGTGCAAAAAGGTAGAGCCTGAAGCTTATTACATCAGTGTCCTGCTGGACACTGCCTTCATGTAAGCTCAGATCTGCTTTGAATTCCTGGAATAAAATTCTGTCCCACTGCTGCCAACGGTAGTGATTAGGTAAGTTGAGGGCTCAGTTTCTGGCATTGATCTGGCAGGGTTTGCCTGCACTTCCTCACCTCCTTCCCAGCTACTGTGTTCCTGTAGACAGAGGAAGGTCAAGCACAGGTCAAGTTAGGGTTCAGGACTATGAGCAAGCTGCTGCCTGCTATCCCCATGAACTTTTATGCTGCAACAATGTCAGGTGAGACAACATCTTGCAGAAGCAAAGATTTCCATATACTGGTGGGTACTGCAACTCCTTTGTAGTGCATGACTATGAAATGGTGCTTCAGGTTGTTGGGATTTTAGGAGCTCTCCTGTTATTTTTTTTCTGTTAAAGGCATTTTCCCCATACGTGTTGCTAGGGGGACAAATTGCTAGATACTTAAGAAAACCAAAGACCTACCCACTGAGGGTGGGGTGCATCTGGCTACTCTTTTGTTTCACCTGGGTGGCAGACAGTCGGTCCCCGGCGTTTGGACGGAGAGGGAGGCTGCTTTCTTCAGTTGCTTTTCCTTCTGCCAGAGAAATCCTGGGATCCCAGGCCCTCCTTCCCTGCCCTGCTGGGAGCTGGGCTGTGGCCGCCCTGCCCCTACTGTTGCTTCGAGCCTTCGTTACATTGTAGCCCTGCTCGCCCTGCCTGCCCCGATCTCCGTGGGGGTTCCCTGTTTGGATACATCTCATCTGCCACCTGGAATTTGTGCTCGTCCCTGCTGTTCCAGCCTGCTGTTCCTGAGGGTCCAGCCAGACACCAAGATCGGCTGCCCAGGGGGTGTGTGAAGCTTTTGTTCCTTCCCTTCCCGGGACCCCAGGCCACCAGTGCCGCGTGCTCCCCGAGCTCGCTCCGGAGCGCCCCCTGCAGCCGAGGGGGAACCATCGCACCTGCCCTGCTCACCGGGAGCCGCCAGCGCCCCTGCCGGCTGCGAGCGGAACTGCACCCGAGGGGAAAGGGCCTGACAGCCGAGAAGGCTGGGACTGGGTTTGTGCTTCTGTTTGCTGTTACTGCCAGAGTTATTGCTGTTTGTTTGACTTGTTATACACATACAGATATATAATAGTAAAGAACTGTTATTCCTATTTTCCATATCTTTGCCTAAAAGCGCATTGATTTCAAAATTAAAATAACTTGGAGGGAAGGGGGGTCGCATCTGCCATTCCAAGGGAGGCTCTTGCCTTCCTTAGCAGACACTTGTCTTTCAAACCAAGACACAGGTCTTTGCCAAAATGGGAAAAATCCTGACCTGTTGTTCTTAAAAATCTTAACTATTAAAATTTTATTTTAGTGTTGTCTCAAATCTAGCTTTGAGTTCTCTTTTTGCATTAGAAAGGAATAGGTACTTCCACAGTGTATGTTTAATGCTGGCAAGCTGTGGTGTAGCACTAGATGTCAGTAATGCTTTGCCAGTGTCTGTGTCAGCTCTCACAGATTTTATTTGCTGCTGGCTTTTGGCACATGATGCCCTTCCTTTATTCCATATTTTCAAGAATTAACACATACAAATACACCGTCCTTCAAAGCTATAATTTTTCTTACTTTACTGTCTTTGGTGAATAACCATCTTAGGTCACCAGCTTCCAAAAATAACATGTTTTCTGACATTCCCCTAGATCATGCATAGGCTATTTAGTTCTTACTGTATAAAAATTGCATCTGGGCTTATAACTTGGCAAATAGCACTCTTGTCACAATTGGTCATTAAAATGCAGGTGTGAAAGCTTCAAAAGTGATTGAAACACTACCTGTCTTGGGGTGGCTTTATGATGTGCATCCCATGTCGCTGCTCTATGCCCAGAAATTAACTTTGTGCCTTTTTATGCCTCTGAACTGAGCCTGAGAGGGGGAAGGAAAAACTGAGCAAAACTTTTTCGAAGCAGTTTGCAGCTTGCTCAAGGTCACACAGAGATAGCAGTTTTCTTCCCCAGCTGTGGCAGGGGAGCAAGGAAGCACCCGGCTTGCTGCTTTCCAGTCAGCTTTTGGCCAGTTGTTTCAGTTTCTTGTTCTCCGGAGAGAGACTGAGTTGAACTTTGTTTTTCTTTCCCTGGAATTCCAGATTTTCTCCCTTTTCTACTGGGCTGCTTTAATATCAGAGCACATCAGGAGGACTTTCCACTGGGCACAGAGGGCCTGGCCCTGGGCCAAGCCCCAGCTCTGAGGAGACCAAAGGGAGGACTCAAACACTTTCCCAGGTTTTTCCTCCACAGCGAAAGATTTTATTATTTAGCATTGTTTTCCTTTCCTGTGTGTTTGTTAAATAAATAGTTTTATATCTCCTTCACTTTCCTTCGAGGAAAATTTTTTTTTCCCGAACCTGGTGGGGGAGGCGTGGTTGTGCCTTCTCTCAGAGGATATATTTCTAAATTTGGCCAAACCGGAACAAATTTAGTGGCGCCCAACTGCGTGGCTCGAAGGAAAGTGAAAAAAACCCCTGTGCTAATTACATTTTGGTTTGAATTTACTTATTATGTGTTGGGGTAAAGTAGTCACCATGCTGGTTGAGTTCATAATGTCTCTCTGGCTCGATGTACTCATGTCTTTCTGGTCCTTAGGCTTTATTGAGGTACTAGCATTTTTTTGGTCCCTAGGGTTGTTTGCCTATCCACAACTTGCTCCAATTTTGTCCCTGATATGTAAATTTTACAGAGAAGGGAGACGAATTTGGATTTCTATTTTGCTGTGCTCAGTGATAATGATTTATAAGAAGTTGACAGAGGTACAGGCAGCTGTTTGAAGTATGTTTGATAAATGGTTTCTCCATCCTAACCCCAGTCCTAGCTTTAGTAGCCTGTTTTGGGAATTTATTAGTAATTGCAGCCAGATTGTTAGAGGAGGAAGAGACGGGGTTTCCCTTCCCTTTAAATTTGATAGGTTATCTTTTGAGAGTGTTCAGTTTCCCCTGGATGTTAAAGAGGCCACCTTCCTGGTATTTCTGGTATTTTATCTGGTAAGCTTCCTCTATGTGGTTCACAGCTTGTCTAGAATAAGAGCTCAGATTTCCCGGGCAACTGCCGAGACACCTGACCCAGAGGTGGAACATCCTGGGTGGTGTGGGGAATGGGAGGATATGGGCCAAATCTTGAAGAAATTCTCTGACCCAATGGTTTGCAATTTTCCCTCTGAACAAATTCAGAAACCAGCTGAGGTGGCGAAATACCTGAAAAAGAAATACAATGACAATTCCAATGAGAACAAGCTCCTTGCAATATGTTGGGCTTTGGCATATGCCTATTGCACACTGCAGCAGGTAAGGGTAGAAAGGCAGGAAGATAAATCAGCAAAGCCTGCAGACACCCCAGTCACTCAGGCTGCACATAAACCAGACAGCAAGCCCAAACCAGATGGAGAGTCTAAGTCACTGACAGTGGCTCCTGTCACGAGGAAAAAACACACAACCAAAACTGATCACCCAGTGAAAGATGAGGATAATGCAGGGGAAGGGACCTCAAAAGATTCAGGGGAAGGAACCTCAAAACCACCAACTGACTCAGGCACAGAAACCATTACTGAGTCCATGTCCATAAAGGACCTTCACAGCCTAAGAAAGGATTACACCCGACAGTCTGATGAATCCATAATAAGTTGGATGGTCCATATTTGGGATGAGGCAGGTGATGATGTGATGCTGGACAATGCTGAAGAGAGGCATTTGGGATCCCTGTCATGTGACCCAGTGATTGACCAAGCGATGATAAGGGAGGCTGACTCTACCAGTGTCTGGAGACGGGTCTTGATAGGCATGGGTGAAAGATATATGTGTGGAGATGATCTCTACATGCAGCAAACCCCGTGGAAGACCATAGAACTAGGGATCCAACGCCTGAGAGAACTAGGGGTGGTAGAGGTTGTCTTCACAAATGACCCAGGATTGAGGAGTCCAGACCGGGCCAGAGTCATTCCATATATGTGGCGAAAACTTATACAACTTGGGCCACAAGAATACGCTTCTGCTTTAGCAATAATGAAACCGGACTACAGTGTGAATGAGACCATGCGGGATATGGCAGTGAAGCTCCGAGCATATGCAGACTCTGTGCATGGCCCAATGCATGCAAGAATTGCAGCTGTGGAAACACATATGCAGAAAATGGAAGACAAGATGGAGAAGAGTCTCCAGGAGATTAGAGTGCCTTCTCCACGGACATTCCCCAGAGAGAGGGTACATCCCACGAAGTGAGCTGTGGAATTTCCTGTGTGACAGTGGGGAAGACATGAGGAGGTGGGGTGGACAACCCACTTCTGCTCTGGCAGCATGAGTGCGTGAATTGAAGGAGCGCAAGTCTCAGAAAGGAAGTTCTACCAAAAAGGAAGTAGCTCCAGTTGCCTGTAGCCAAACTGCCGGAAATGATGGAAAAGACGATGGCATGTCCAATTCCCATGAAGGAACCTCTAAGATACAGGCCCAGGGAAAGAAGGATAACCAGGCATAGAGGGGCCCTGCCTCTAGCCAGGTAGAGGCCAGGGAAAACCGTGTTTTTGGACTGTGTGGATTTGTTGGCCTGGTACATCAGAACCACAAAAATATGATGCCTTGGTTGACACTGGTGCGCAGTGTACAATAATCCCATCACAGCATGTGGGGGGTAGAATCTATCTCTGGTGTAACAGGTGGATCACAAAATTTGACCTTGGTGGAAGCTGAGATGAGCCTGACTGGAAATGAGTGGAAGAAACATCTCATTTTGACTGGCCCAGAGGCCCCGTGCATTTTGGGCATAGATTTCCTCCGGAACGGGTATTTTAGAGACCCAAATGGGACTCAAGTGGGCTTTTGGAATAGCTGTTGTGGAGACAGAGGGCATTAAGCAATTGGACACTTTGCCTGGACTATCAGAGAACCCATCTGCAGTCGGCCTTCTGAAGGTGGAAGAACAAAGAGTACCAATTGCTACCTCGACAGTGCATCGCCGACAGTACCGGACAACTCGAGATGCTGTGATTCCCATCCACAAGATGATCCGTGAGCTAGAGAGCCAAGGGGTGGTCAGCAAGACCCACTCACCCTTGTCCCATTTGGCCTGTGCACAAATCGGAAGGAGAATGGGGATCGACTGTGGGCTATCGTGCCTTGAATGAAGTGACTCCACCGTTGAGCGCTGCTGTGCCGGACATGATGGAGCTCCAGTATGAGCTGGAGTCCAAAGCAGCGAAGTGGTACGCCACTATTGACATTGCTAATGCATTTTGCTCCATTCCTCTGGCAGCAGAGTGCAGGCCTCAGTTTGCCTTCACCTGGAGGGGTGTGCAGTACACCTGGAACCGACTGCCCCAGGGGTGGAAGCATAGTCCCACCATCTGCCATGGACTGATCCAGACTGCACTAGAAAAGGGTGAGGCTCCAGAACATTTGCAGTACATTGATGACATCATTGTGTGGGGGAACACCGCAACAGAAGTGTTTGAGAAAGGAGAGAAAGTTATCCGGATTCTCCTGGAAGCTGGTTTTGCCATCAAGAAGAGCAAAGTCAAGGGACCTGCTTAAGAGATCCAGTTCCTGGGAGTGAAATGGCAAGATGGACGGTGTCAGATTCCCACTGAGGTCATCAATAAGATCACAGCAGTGTCTCCACCAACCAACAAGAAGGAAACACAAGCTTTCCTAGGTGCCATAGACTTTTGGAGGATGCATATTGCTGAGTACAGCTAGATTGAGAGTCCTCTTTACCTGGTTACCCGCAAGAAGAACGATTTCCATTGGGGCCCTGAACAGCAGCAAGCTTTTGCCCAAATCAAGCAGGAAATCGCTCATGCTGTAGCCCTTGGCCCAGTCAGGACAGGACCCGGAGTGAAGAACGTGCTCTACTCTGCAGCTGGGAGCCATGGCCTGTCCTGGAGCCTTTGGCAGAAGGTGTCTGGTGAGACTTGAGGTCAACCACTGGGATTCTGGAGCCGAAGCTACAGAGGGTCTGAAGCCAACTACACCCCAACAGAGAAGGAAATCTTGGCAGCCTATGAAGGAATCCAAGCCGCCTCAGAGGTAATTGGCACTGAGGCACAACTCCTCCTGGCACCCCGACTACCGGTGCTGGGGTGGATGTTTAAAGCAGAGGTTCCCTCTACCCACCATGCCACCAATGCCACATGGAGCAAATTGCTCTCATCACACAGTGAGCCTGTATCGGAAAACTGAATCGCCCTGGGATTTTGGAAATAATCACAAACTGGCCTGAAGGTGAAAACTTTGGTCTTGCTGATGAAGAAGAACAAGTGACACGCGCTGAAGAAGCTCCACTGTACAATCAACTGCCATGAGAAGACACACGCTATGCTCTTTTCACTGACAGTTCTTGTCGCATCGTAGGGATGAAACGAAAGTGGAAAGCAGCTTTATGGAGTCCCCCACGACAGGTTGCAGAAGCTACTGAAGGAGAAGGTGGATCAAGCCAACTCGCTGAATTCAAAGCTGTTCAACTAGCCCTAGACATTGCTGAAAGAGAGAAGTGGCCAAAGCTCTACCTCTACACTGATTCATGGATGGTAGGTAATGCTCTGTGGGGATGGCTGAAAAAGTGGGAAAAAGCTAATTGGCAGCATAGGGGAAAACCAATCTGGGCTGCTGAAGAGTAGAAAAACATCGCTGCCCAAGTAAGAAAGCTGGTTGTGAAAGTCCGCCATGTAGATACCCCAAGAGTAGGGCTAATGGGGAACACCAAAACCACAAGCAGGTAGATCAGGCTGCAAAGATAGAAGTGTCACAGATAGACTTAGATTGGAAACATAAAGGAGAGTTGTTCTTAGCTCGATGGGCCCATGATGCCTCAGGTCATCAAGGCAGAGATGCCACCTGTAGGTGGGCACGAGATCGAGGGGTGGATATAACCATGGACAGTATCTCCCAGGTTATCCATGATTGTGAGACATGCGCTGCGATCAAGCAGGCCAAGTGGGTGAAGCCCCTGTGGTATGGTGGGCGATGGTCCAAATACAAGTATGGGGAGGCCTGGCAGATTGATTACATCACACTGCCTCAAACCCGCCAAGGCAAGCGCTATGTGCTCACAATGGCAGAAGCCACCACAGGATGGCTGGAGACCTACCCTGTGCCTCATGCTACAGCCCGGAACACCATCCTGGGCCTGGAAAAGCAAGTCCTTTGGAGGCATGGCACCCCTGAGAGAATTGAATCTGACAATGGGACTCATTTTAAGAATAGCCTTATTAATACCTGGGCTAGAGAACATGGCATTGAGTGGGTGTACCATATGCCTTACCATGCACCAGCTGCAGGCAAAGTGGAACGGTGCAATGGATTGTTGAAAACCACTTTGAAGGCACTGGGTGGGGGAACTCTCAAAAATTTGGAACAGTATCTAGCAAAGGCCACCTGGTTAGTTAACACCCGAGGTTCCACCAATAGAGCTGGTCCAGGCCAGTCTGAATCCCTGCATACAACAGATGGAGATAAGGTCCCAGTAGTGCATGTCAGAGGTCTGTTAGGAAAGACTGTGTGGATGAATTCTGTCTCGAGTACAGACAAACCCATCCGTGGGGTTGTCTTTGCTCAGGGACCTGGTTGCACATGGTGGGTAATGCAGAAGGATGGAACAACACGTTGTGTACTGCAGGGAGACCTGATTGTTGTATGAGAACCACCTGTAGGGTGAAATGCTGGTATACCCCTGCTTGCTGATTGTCACTGTCACTGTTTGTACATAGCTGTGGATATATATATGTATGTATTGATGTGTGTGTGTGTAGAGTTAGAATATATTAATTTGGGCATTGAGCCAACGATATGGGATAAGGGGTGGAATGTCTTGGGGTGACTTTATGATGTGTATCCCATATCGCTGCCCTATGCCCAGAAATTAACTTTGTGCCTTTTTATGCCTCTGAACTGAGCCTGAGAGGGGGAAGGAAAAACTGAGCAAAACTTTTTCGAAGCAGTTTGCAGCTTGTTCAAGGTCACACAGAGATAGCAGTTTTCTTCCCCAGCTGTGGCAGGGGAGCAAGGAAGCACCCGGCTTGCTGCTTTCCAGTCAGCTTTTGGCCAGTTGTTTCAGTTTCTTGTTCTCCGGAGAGAGACTGAGTTGAACTTTGTTTTTCTTTCCCTGGAATTCCAGATTTTCTCCCTTTTCTACTGGGCTGCTTTAATATCAGAGCACATCAGGAGGACTTTCCACTGGGCACAGAGGGCCTGGCCCTGGGCCAAGCCCCAGCTCTGAGGAGACCAAAGGGAGGACTCAAACACTTTCCCAGGTTTTTCCTCCACAGCGAAAGATTTTATTATTTAGCATTGTTTTCCTTTCCCGTGTGTTTGTTAAATAAATAGTTTTATATCTCCTTCACTTTCCTTCGAGGAAAATTTTTTTTTCCCGAACCTGGTGGGGGAGGCGTGGTTGTGCCTTCTCTCAGAGGATATATTTCTAAATTTGGCCAAACTGGAACACTACCAAAGAACTTTTTATTTGTAAAAAGATACTCCAGGTCTAAAAGCTCTGTTTCAGCTGCTTGCCTTTATTAAACGTACACTAGACCACTGCCAGCAAGATGCTTTAATGAAGTGGTCTTTATCATATTTCAGGAAAGCAAACATTAAAAGGTGGTGGCATAATTGCTTGAAACACTCAGATTTTTCTGCTTAAAATACTATAAAGCAGAAAGCACATTTTCATGGTGATCCTAGACAATTTCCTGGTTTGCAATTCTTAGTAAAAAAATACTATGGTGGATGTTGTGACAGAAGCTGGATAATACCACCACTTCCCAATCCGTGGAAGTGTTTAAGGCCAGGTTGATTGGGGCTTGGAGCAACCTGGTCTAGAAGGTGTTCCACCCCAAGGGGAGAAGAGAATGGTCTTTAAGGCCCCTCCCAACCCAAACTATTCTGGGATTCTATGATTCTTGCTTCTTCTTCCTAAGAAATGTTTAATAGATTAACATAAAATTTACGAGCTCAGATTTCTCTTATTGGAAGAGCTTCTGGAGATTGTGGTTATTTCTCAAGGATATGCTGTTGTAAAAATTCAACCTGTATCTAATAGTTATGCTGTTTGACTCCAGAATGGAGTTAAAAATGTAAGTATGTTTCATGTTCAGTCTTGTCTTTTTCCCTCAAAGTCACTGTAGCCTCTCAGGGCAGTTGCTGTCCTTGGGTGGATGGATGCTGGGCAACGTATGGGGTTCCTATCCCAGCTGCACCTCTTGGATGCAGCACTTTCACAGTGTGGGGAGGAGAGAGGAAAAAATGAAGGTGTGTATCGAGGGAATTAGCTAAGCTCATCAAATACACCATAGGAATCTCAATCACAGAATGAAACTTTGAAAATTTCTGATTTTCCCAATATACTAAGAGCAGTAATCTTTACAATAATCTGTGCATGCATTGGATTTAATGAGATGGAAGGGAATTCTTAATTTCTCCTAATACAAGAGCTGGGAATGTAACATGAAATAGCTGGCAGGTTCGGGGCAAACAAAGAATGTCTTTTACACAAATTTCAGTGAAACTGAGGAGTTTGTACCTACTGGGGACTATAAAAGTTTGTGTGCTGGAAAAGGGAATAAAAATTGATGTTAGATAAAGATAAATCAGGGACAACAAATCCAGGTATTGCTGATCCATGGAACAGGGGATGGTGTGCAAAAGCCTTAGTAGAGACTGTGCGTGGGGAGGCGCAGACGCTTGCCTGGTTTGTGGAGGGGTATCAAGCCTGGGACATCAGGCAGCAGGTCCCTCTGTCCCTACCACCAGTCTTGCTTTCCATCCTCATGTAAAGAAACAGTCAAGTTTTTGTGAGAATAAGCATCTGGGAAGAGAATTCTGTTGGGAAAAACAAGTTGCTCCTTCTTACTGGAGACCAGAGAAAAACAATACCCTGGGACACAACTCCAGGGGAAGCTGTCCTGCATGAAGAACTTCTTATTTTTTATTAGGATTAGTAAATTCTTAATGCAAACACAAAGAAGAGGAAATTAACAATTCTTTATAAGGAAGTGCTGCAGTTTAAAGAAGTGTTATATTAAATTCATTACCTGTGCAGTGTATGTATGCACATCTTATCTACCCTTCTTATACCATTGATTTTAAGATGGAAGATGAACTGTAATATTTGCCTTTGTGACATCTCTTTGCTTTTCCTTTGGGAGCTATGTTATTGTGGTTGGATACAGCTGTTGGTCCAAGCCAGCTGCTAGCCCAAAGAGGAAGTTTCCTTCTACTGAAATATGTGTGAGCAACATATGACTTTTGATCCATTTATCTCTGTTCCTGAGATTTCTTTTTGAAATGGTGTTTCTGCGTACTCAGCTTATTTTGGTCTTCCAGCTGTGTAGTGTCATATCTTTGTGTTTATTCTTGGTTGGCATCTGTTATGGTCTGTACAAACTGTGGAAAACCACTTGGATGTCTGTGGTATTGTAGGACAGTGTAGTGTTCTCCACTACAGCCACAGGTGAAAGAGTAATTAATCCGGGGATAGGTGTTTCTTTTTCACCAAGCAGCTTTAGGAAATATTTCTTCGAAGACATAATTTATTTAAGGAAATAATTAATACAAATCTGTTGAAAAATGTCTGCAGAAGCCCCTTAACAGATTAACTTACTTTTTCAGCAACTTTAATCCATAAAACATTTTCCCAGTAATTTATAACTAGGGTATGAGAGAGTTTCTGGAGACAAAATTCAGCTGTTTCAGTTGTTCTGAGTCCTTTTAATTAATTAATTTTAAAAAAAGATTACTTTCCAGTAAATTTACTCTCTTGGTTCATATGTGGATCTGTTTTGCCAGTGGGTAGGATCAGAGATACAGACACCAACTTAAGGAACAGTGTAATTTGCTATAATGTGAAACTGCAAAGAATCACAAAATGATAAGCTAAAAATTGCACCTAATCATTACTACGAAAGAATGCCTACAGTGATTAAGAAAGGTACATCACCAGTTATCCCAATAAAGATGCATTATCCAAGTCAGAGAAACATCAGCTGGAGGAAACTGTCACACAGAAGGACTGGAGAGCCCCACCTAGTAACACATCCTGAGCTGTGTCCACCTGTGCAGGCCACTAGGTTCCCCCAGCTTTGCTGTGACAATAGCCCAGCTTTTATACTGTTGAACAAACAAGCTGACATAATTTCTTGTTTCATTCCCCTGTTGGCTTTTTCCCAAAACCTAGCCAGGGCTCAAGGAAGAACCAGGGAGTTATCTTTGATCCTCTACGCCCCTAGTTAGGCCAGATATGGCCTTACCTGGTTTCTAGATATGCAAAGGTGAATACATGTTTCGCCAATAAATGAACACATATAACAATGCTTTGTTGATGAGTGAATATATATATATAACATTTGGTTGGAAGGATCATCTGTAGGTCAATTTTGGCTTAGGGACTGTTGTTCAGGCCTTAGTGCTTCAGGTTCCATCAAGTAATATTACAAAAATGTACTCAGCTGGTGTTGTTTTGCAGAAGATTGGACTTCGGAAGTATGGCACTTCCCTTTGCTTTGCAGTCTACTCTAAGAGAAGTAAAGCAAGGATTAAGAATACAGATGTGTTTAGAAAGTAATGGTGACAGGCAAAGAACTACGAGAACCATTATTTCCTGGGGAGTTGCTGAGCAGGCTAGAGAAGCTTGGCAAATGAAGGCTTTTAAAAATATTCCTGTCTTGTGTATTCAGCAGAGGAGGTCAGTAGGCCTGCTGGACAAGGAACAAAGGGAGTCCTATGCTGGGACAAGTCCTAGGTTCCTTTCCAGGTTAGGGTGACTGAAAAAGCTTCCCCCAGAATGCCCTATTCTGTTATGTTAATGTACCCCAGTTCTGCTTCCCTGGTTGGCTCCATTGGCTGCTCCACCCCTTGTTACCTTATAGGCCCCATCACCACACCCTCAGTTTCCCTATTGGTTTCCTTACCCTGGCCCCGCCTGTGTACTGCCCTCTGCCCTCAGATCATTGGTCCCTGATGATCTACCCCACTCCCCTATAAAACCCTAGACCTCCCATTGTTCTCAGCCTACTTCTCTGGGACCTTGCATGAGTGTAGCTGCAATAAATCTCTCCCGTAGAACCCCATGCGAAGACCCTTCCTGCTCCTTCATTGTCGGACTGCTTTGCCAGCTATCCGGTGTGTTTGTGTACGTGTGTGTGCAAGTGTGGTGGCTGCACCGAGTGGCTTCCTGCTGGGGATGCTTTTGGGAAGGTCACAGCACTTTACCATCCAAAACTGCCGCGACGTGGAGTAGTGAAAGACTGCTGTGTGTGAGCTGGGGGACAAAGGGGTGGTATAGTGTCACCCTCCTTTTTGGCTGGGATCAATGAGTATAGGGTGGTGGTTGATGGCTCCCCAGACTGTTTCCATGTGTGCCTACCAAGTGAGTGAGGAATCTGGGAGCTTGAACTTTTATTTTTTCCTTTCCTTTTCTTTTTTTCTGTGCTCTCTTTCTGGAGAGGTCATGACTGTGGTATGGGGTTCCAGATCTGCAGATTCCCATCAGAGGGAGCTATGTCACTGTTGGGTGACTGACAAAATTGTGTTTTAAATCTTCAAAATCTTGTTGCTGCTTGCTTGCACTGCAGTTGTACAGCAGCTCTGCCGTGCTTTACACCAGCTGTTACAAAAGGGTGACTCTGTGGCTCTGCCCAGTTAAATTGCAGGCCAGGGTTTGCATCCCTTGCCAAAGACAGCTCTGTGGACTGTTTGTAGATGCTGTTGTTTTTAAGACCAACAAAGCCTATGATATAGAAGAAAAGCTTTTAGCATCATTCTCTATGCTGAACCCCAATACAAAGTCAGTCTGTCTCCTGGGGAACAGGCAAGATGATTTGTGATGTAGCTGAGTGCAGTTTTTATGAGCTTGTTACGAACTTCTTCTCCTATTAAACACTTGCTCTGTTTATAGGAGTTTATGGACAGACATACTAGTCATGCAGAAATGTTTTATTTGTAGTGAAAAAGAGTTGAGAAACAAACTACTATTACTAATAAATTGTGTAAGGTAGCTGGAATAAACTAGTAAAAAAATAATCTTAAATGAAATGTGAGGCCTGCTGTCCATTACAGACAGGTATTTGTGACATACAGAATACATGTATGTGTTTCTGTATGTTGTATGCACAGTCTCTTGCAATTCAAATGGGTGTATGTAGGAGAGGTGGCTGTTACTCAGAGTCACCCTGTCCCAGTCTGAGAACAACTGCCACCATCAGTCTTCCAAAGGGTCAGGTTTACACTGGGGGAACAGAAGCTGGAGTGATGTACTGTTATTGCCCAGCACCAAAGGTGGGTACTTTTGATCCCTCCTGAGGAAAAAGAAGCTGTCACTTTGAAAGACAGCTGTATTGGGGTGAAGGGAACTCTTGTGTAATTTTATTGTCCACCTAGCAGTGAACATTGCTGTCCAGTCACTGTGAACTGATGTGACTTTTGTTGAGGTGGACATAACAGCACACACTTGTTGTAATTCAGTCGAGAGATTTTTTATTTTCTCTGCTGCTATTCTTATACCTCTTCACAACTGCTGTGGCCTATTAAGATTGGCTGCTTAGCAAACAATGACAAGGCTGTCTAACAAACAATGACCATTCAGGCAGAAAAACAATCAGCTATACAAGCAAAGGTATAGTTGTTACATATTATCACAAGTTCTTCCTTGTACACTCTTAATGTCCCGTAACAAGAGCGTCCTCTCCTTGAGTCCAGAACATCTTCTCTTATTGATTATCTTCTTGGCCTTATCTGTGGGTTTCACTGAAGCTGCAAAATTTCTACTGTAAAATTCTCACAGGTAAACTCTGACCAATTTCAGGTCTGATTCTGTGAGGCCCCCAGACCAGCTGCCAGCCTCATCAAACTACTGTCAAATACTAACCAAAGGTGAAGAAAAAGGTAAGAAAAGCCAATCCAAATGTGAATCTGTGCAAAGGAATGTCCACTTTGGGATCCCACTGTTTTTAATATAATCTGGTGTTGCTCAATTCAAGGTGTTCTAATGAAAACCTGAGTGTGTTCTATGACTTTGCTTGGTGGCATCAGCTGAACTGAACTTTGCAGCTAAAGGACAGGAAAGTGTTTTTAAAAAAACTTTAAAAACTGTTTAGTTATTCTATGTACACAGACTGTCTCTAAACCAAGTACAATTTGCTTTTTCTGTGTGATTATTTTCAGTAGTGGGAATTGGATCAGGTGTTACTCTTAAGTGAAGGCTTTCCAGCTTTTCATTCCTCCTAAGGGAATGAAGACAGGGAAAGGTGAGTGTATCGATCGTTCCCAGAAATACATAGTGGCATTTCTAGTTAAGAACAATAGGAAGTTGCAAAGTGATAAATATGGGTGGTGTTGGTGTCAAAAGCTTATAAGGACAGACGAGCATTGTGAATATGAAAAAGATATACTTGAATTAATCTGTACAAACAGCTATTTAATTGAGTCCTGCAAAGCTATGTTTTACAATAAGATAGTGTTAGCTTTATGGGTTGCTGTCATGAGTATCTGGTTGCCTGATGCTAATAAAGTAGATTCTGTAAGTGTACCTATGTATGTAATGTACTTGAGAGTGATTTCAGTGATTTGCTTATTCTTCTCACTATCTTTTCCTCAATGTGTCCCCATATATTAAACAGCAAACCAGAGTTGATGCAACTGGACAGCTGAATTGTTAGAACAGGAAACGAAAGTAGAATTCTACAATTTCTTAAATTGATTCCTGGATGCTGGCTTCATCCCGTTCTCCAAAATAAGGTCATGAATTTTAAAGGACTAAGTGGTCTTGTTTCAAATCCCTTAATGAGTTGAGAATATTTTGAGTTTTATTTTTTCCCTTAAATTTTGTAAAATAACTCTAAACGAAATAATCTTTTCAAATTTGTGATGGTAAAAGTCTCTAAATAGGAAGGTCTGGCCACTGTGGAACCATCACGGTCTAAGCAGGTGCAGTCAATACCACTGAGATCTCCCTGATGTTGCCATACTTTTGAGGTCCCATCTCACCTCTTGCCATGGTGGATTACTTACCTCTGCTAATTGAAGCTTTTTTATCATATTGGGAAAATGAGATGATTTATGGTGATGCATGATAGTCAAGAATGAAACAGGAGAAACCTTGTTGAGAAACCCTTGTGTTGGTGCTAGAACCTCAAATGAGGAACTCGAGATTAATGTATGATTTATAGGAAGATAGGGCTGCTGAAGTTAAGTGTTACCTGACTGTGTGTACTCTGACATGGCAGGCAGTGATTTCCAAGGTCATTCCTAGGATGCCCTGGCATTTCTGGGCACAGCTCCCTTGCATGTATCCTGTTCCTCCTGGTTTTGCTACACACAAACCCGTCCTCTCCCCCTTGTAATTTCTGGTGGGCTTTCTTAGAGATACACCAGAAGGAAGACCAGGTCCTCAAGTAATAGGACTTTCCCCTGGCTCTTCTTGGGACCATTTTCAAGAAGGGTCACAAAAAGCTCTGTCATCACTTCTGCTTCCAGGAGAGATTGTGGGATCTTTGTCTCTGGAGGAGTCTTTCACTGAAGGGAGGGAATTTGCCAGTGACCTCCTGCATGTAGTTTCAGAGATGAATTTTGTTAGATTCAAGCCTACCTCTCTGTAGTGATATACTGACATAACTAAGCTTTTTTTGTTTTATGGTGGGCACTTGGCTTGTCATAATGCAAGGATGAAAGTTACTGGTACTGCTCTGCAACCCCATTGAAAGTTCTGAATGGGTGCTTCACCACAAACACTGATGAATGTGTGCAATATGTTGATTATTTCTAAATAATGTGCATGTTGTTCACTTAATACATTGTGACCTTAGCACAAAATAAATTTTTAGTGAGAGCCGCTTTTATAGAGGAGCAAACGCATAGTGTTTAACAACAGCTGTCCCTGCTGTCCTTGCAGTTGGGTCCAAAACCAACCTGCTGTCCCCACAGCCTGCTCTGTGTGCCAGGCCATTGAACACTGCTTTTTCCTCACTGTATTCCTGCATGCCTCTGCAACTCCTCTTGAATTACTGGGTGAGCCATTGCTGTCTTCTGATGGTCCAAATTCAGCAAAACGCTTTTGCAGCAGCAAGAGCATATATGCTTTCCTTTACTTGCTGCAGGAATGCTGCTCTTGAGCCTATTTCGATGGTCTTTTGAGTCCCTCTGTCTGGAGAAAGAAGTGATTGGGATGAACTATGGGCAATATGTGGGGTTTGGGTTTTTTTTGAGCACAGGCTGTTTCCCTAAGTGCTCTTAAGCAAATGTGGTCACTGACAGCCCGTGCAAGGTTAAGGAGAAGCAGCCAAAGCCCTGGAGATACCTCTCTCTGGCACAGGAGAGTGTGACCTTGCAATGCCCCTAGAGCTCTACCTGGTGTCCGTTTATTGTAATAATACTAATGGGAAATAATGCTTTCCATCATTTTATTGATAACAAATTCAGTCTTTGAAAAAAATTTAAAAATATCTAGAAGTCTTGAGGGACTCCCTAAAAGACTTTTGGGTCAAAGAATGTGAAACCTCAAACTGGCACATATTAGACAGAGAATGCTGGAAAAAATTAATAAGATTTCAACAGTACAATTTGGGATTTCTTCATTGCTCAAGTGACATCAAGGCATACTTACACCAAGTATTCACCAGATAGCTTAACAAGGTTATCTAGGTAAGTGCAAACTGAAAGGTATTAATCAGACTGAGACAATGAGGAATATATTTATCAGAAGCTCCTGCCTTATTTCATTAAAGATTTTCCCAACCTGCCATGCTGGTAGACTAGATACTGATTTCCTTAACAAAGCCAGTTGAATTGGTATTCTAACTCTTTCCAAGTGAGCCACCGCACATATTCACTATTCCTCTTGGTAGTAATGTGGGATCCCGTTTGTATGTAAAGTGCAGAGAAATGATTCATTCCAAATTTATGGAGTGGGTCTTTAGTGAGAGAAGCAAAATCAGTGTTCCTTCAGTGTTTATTATAAATCTGAGTCTCTCAACAGCAGTAACAAAATACTGGAAGCACTTCCTGAACAGCACTCTGTTAGCTGTATGTCTTGAGAAAGATGTTATATCACATCCCAGTCCCAACACTGGGGATAGTTACTCAGTTTATGGGATTTCCTGAATGCATCTCTCTCTGCTTCCAAAGCTAAAAAGGTGTAAGTTTTCCCTTTGACACAAGTCTGTGTCCACTAGTGAAGTTGATAACGGTAAGTTAGAAGAGTTTTTTGTTGACCTAAACTTTTTGAAATATGTAAATTTAGCTCACTGAGATAATTTTCTACAAGGGTGCGTGTATACTTCAGATGTTTTTGTGTTTGACCAGGGTTTGTATTGTCCTAGAAGCTGTTTAGGTGTGGAAAATCCCTAAACCCTGCAAGGAAATCCTAGTGATTTTTAGTGATTTGTAGCTGCTGGATATCAAAAGCCGTGGCAAAATACTGTTGGGATGCAGTAGAGGTGGTATGTGTTTGAGAGCAACAGCACCTCAGGACTGCCTCATCTGCTACCATTAACCAAGTAAAAACGGTCATTAGGTGGCAGATTCACCCTATGCCCTTACATGTTAAGAGAGGATATTACAGTGCAGGGTTTTCCTTCTCTGGATACCACAGACCAAATTAATTTCTTCTCAGCCACCTCTGTACTATATATGAACATCGTCAAGAATCTGATTAATTCTTGGGGCATTGAACAAGTCTGGGTGTTTGAGGAGCAAGTTTATGGAGAAGAAAAAGCCATGTCTACAACCTGGTGTGCTCAGCCTTTGCCTGCCTCTGAGGAGCTGTTGGGTTTGAAGTTGTGGATGTAACCCTTTGGTTTCCTTTGCTTTTTGAAGTGGGCATTAGTGAATGTGAAGTGACTACTGTGGCTCTGGGTGTTTAGAGGAAAAAAGAATTACAAGGAAATTGTAATTCCCGTTAGAGGAATAAAGAATTACAAGGAAAAACAATTACAAAATAGTTATATTGTTCCTTAAAACCTGGATGCATATTATAGCTGCTTCTGGGTATGTGCTGCTGCTGTCTGTGTCTCAGAGCATCTCATGTTAGCTAATGGAAAGAATGATGTTGGAAAGACTGTGTTTGTTGTTCTCGCAAACTTCTTGCTGAAAGACAAACAACTATAATGAAGTATTTAAAGGTAGGAATAAGTCCAATGTTTGGATAGATACATACACATTCTGAGGAAAAATAGTGCTATAATACTGCTGTAATCGCTTGAAAAAGTTAGTATCAAGTATGGTTTCTCTAACAACCTTGTAGAGAGCTCACCCAAAACCCAAACTGAAAAGCTATGAGAATGTCAAAGGAATAGGAATTTCATTGTTCTGAAAGTTCATCATTGGACAGGAGGATTTGTAAACGCAGTTCCATAAGCATATGTGTCTCCTCTGGTCTAGAGCTTGAGTGGGTTTTATTCCCCATGTCTTAGGGGGGTATCTGAGCACTTTTTTTACGTTAGTGTTTAATTTCTTTACGCATATTCTAAAGTCTGACTGAATTTGGGTGGAAGTTGGGGAGTGTCCCTCCAACACGTTGAAGCTGAGGGTAGGTGAAGAAACTGTCACTCCATGCATCAGAAAGCATAATTTTTATACTAATAGAAAGATTTGCATTTGTTCTGTGTAGATGTAGGTAGCCTCAGAATAACCTGTGTCAGCTTGAATTTTCTTTGCCTTAAAAGAAACAAACAAAAAAAAGAAATGCAAGATGCTCAAAAAGACCTTTGCCGTTGAAACACGGACCTCACTTGGGATAAGCACCTTAGCATAGGTATAAGTTAGGAAAAGAATTAAGGTATAGAAAGAAGTAAGATATAAGTTAGTAAAAGAACTGTGTGACTGCTGCACGTAACTGTAACTGCTTTTGTAAACAGGGACCTAGCCCTAAGCGGGCTAATGAGATAAGAAGGGAAGGGCTTGCATGTAACTACTGCTGCTTCTGTGAAGAAACAGGGGTCTGTCCCTGGTGAGTTAAGGAGATAAGAAGGAAAAGGCTTAAGTGTAACTGCTGTGTCTAGCTGTAACTTCTGTAAACAAGGGTCCAGCCTTGGTCAGCCAAGAAGATAAGAAGGGAAACTGACCCAAAAGGCTAAAAAAAAAAATTATTTTTTAATAGATAGGAAACAGAAGGACATAATAAAGCACAGCTATAAACAGAATATAAATTTTATAACAGTAAGGTTAGGTGTGTACTGTATGCTGTGTTTGTAACCCTGAGATAAAGAAACCACAAGTTATCTAAGACCCCAACCCTTAAAACTGTAACTTTAAGATAAGCAAACAAACAAGGGTGGATGCCAAAACTGTAAAAGTATAAAAGCCTGTGTAAAATGAACCACAGATAGACATGTACATAGAGGTATTAACCCCTACATGTTTTCTGTTGCCAGTAAAGGTGTGCTTTACTTTACAATACCTGCTGTGGAGTAGATTCCTTTGAAAGATCCTGCTTTGGACCCAGGAACCAGTTCAAACCAGCCTTGGGGTTTGAACTTGGGCCAGGGACGCAGGGAGCATGTGCAAGGAAGCAAGGTGAAAAGTTCAAATTATCTAAGGAAGACTCCCTACTTCATCCGAGATGCACGAGGCTCTGCGCAAGCGCAAGCCATATGGAAATGACGCTGGGCTCATTCTAATAGGAAGTAGGGCTAGGCAGGGCTAGGAAATGAATACGTATAAGCACATTTGGAAACTTAATGAATATGCAGTTTGCAACTCGATATGTACCAAGCCAAATGTTATTGCTGGCGCGCATACATTTGGTGGAGCAATCCACATGCACCCCAGCGCTGGAATAAACATACTGACTTTACTACTTATTTCAGTAGTGGAGTGTTTTTGCATAACGCAGCACCTGTGATGGACTCACACTAGCAGTTTACAGAATAACACTCTTTTATTACACACACAGGTAATATAAATTGTGACAGATTAAGGTTCAAGGATTGCCAGTGACAGTATCTGACTGCAAATATGTATTGAGTGATATACAGGCAAGTTGTAATCCCTAGTAAAGGTGAGCTTGAGATAATCATTCAGTACACACAGAGTGCAGGTCTCACCCAATGGGGCCCTTATGAGGGAACCTTCTCCAGGCAGGTTCAACCCTTCAGCTGATTCCAGAAGTTATGATGGAGTCTTCCCTGATTTCTTCCCATTCTTAACTTACTTTTATACTATTTCTTTATGTTTAGGTGGTGCTTGAGTCACTGTAGTCTGTCTTGGCTTTTGGAGACAAAATCTTAGGAGGAAGAACTCCAGAGTGAACGCCTCCTCCAAAGGGAAAAGGGTCTCCCCTTTTCCTCCACCATTGAGACAAACTGGTAACAGCAAGTGAAAGTGGGAAAAAACCCAAACTGTTTTATTAACGCAAAACAAAACAGGGTTGAACAGGAAAAAACAAAACTCAAAATACAGCAAAAGCCTGGAGAGGAAACAGACACACAGGCTCGTGGGGTAGCCTATTAACCCCCTGATTCTGTGATGTTCCCCCGGTTCCCTCCCTAGCCTTGGCCACTCCCTCGGTTTCTCCCTATTTGCTCCTGTACCCCAACCCTGCCCAGGGACCGCCCCTGGGCCCCTGACAAAACCACCCCGTACACAGACCACGTAGTCTCTCTACCTCTGAACATCGTGGGGGCAAGATGTGATTAAAGCCATCTCAAACCCTCATGAGAGACCCTTCTTTACCATCCACTGTGTTGTAACACTGCTAGCTGCCGGAGCTAGATTGCAGGGCTGTCCGAAATTGACTCCGGGATGCGACTAATCGCATGGCCCTAGGAAACCCTTGTTGAGCTTTCAGGGAGCAGCAGCCTGCTAGGCAGAGTCCAGTAGTTACAACAGGCTCGGACCAGCCGGGGCCACCCCGCGGGCCCACTGGGGCCACCCCACAGACTCCCCGGACTGGAGGGAAGGGAAGGGACGCAGTGAGGCAAGGGGGAGGGAAGGGAAAAAACAACAAAAAAAACCCCAACACAACCTTTTTCCAGCTAGCCGGAATAAAAAAACCCAAAGAGCAACCCAGCGCTCCCAGCGCACTCCCTGCCGAACAGTGCCGAGACCCTTGGAACCCTGAGCTGTTGGGCCTTGCTGTTCAACCGACCTGCATCCGGGTCCTGTGGCTCTGGCCCCACCCCCCGGGTCCATCTTAAAGACACAGCCTCTCTGGGGATTAAGCAGATGGTTAAGGAATAAACAAACCCAAAAACCTTACAGCGTTATCCCAGGACAAATCATACATACCTTTGTTACTGATTGGTGTAAAATTCTCTCACTTTGCTCTTAATGATATAGCCAATAAAATATAGAATGCATGCCCAGTGAAGGGTGGTTATACCTTGGACGCAGGTAACTTTGGGATGGAGGTGTACATTAATATTACAATTAGGTTTTAATAAACCAAGTTAATCTGAGGAGAGTGATTTTGCCCCAGTTGCTAGCCCAGCAACAGGACACCTTCCCCTGTCTCCCCTGGTTGAGGGGTTCTCTGTGGTTGATCAGCTACAAGGTATCAAGTTTCCAGGACCTGTGAGCGTTCCCACAGAGCCTGGCCACAGTGTCTCCACTCCACCCTCCCTTCCATCCCCCTAGCAGGTGCTATGGTTGGTGTGTGGGGAATAATCATGGAATAGGTTTTGGGCATGCCAACCACATTCCATCTAGGGAATAGGAGATGCATTTCACCCTATGATTTCTGTACCATTACACCTTCTGTTAGGATGGGAATACTTCCCAATTGTTCCAGTTTTGGACAGGACCCAGGGGTTATTCTGTACTACTTTGCATCATTGCTGGGTGTGGGGGAAGGGGCTCTGGCTTCCAAGAAGAAGGGTGGTGGCTCTGGTCAGAAAAGGTGGTGTTGTAAACGAGGCTGAGACTTTTAAAGGAAAAGTCAACTCATTTATTTGTTAACCGCTGAGAGCGGGAACCCAGGATAAGCCCAGGCTCCGCGCGACAAGCCAGAAAAAAAACAACAGTGTGACGCACAGGGCGTTCCTTCAAACTCAGGTTCCTCAGGAAGACCCCGCCGTGCAGGGGCTGAGCCCCCGGGGCCCTTTTATAGTCCCTCTGATGTTATGATTGGTGGAGCTCCGATCCTCCCTCTGGTGGCTCGTTGCTAGGGTCCTCATTGGCGTTCAGCTCCATCAATCTCTGGGGCATCGAGTGATTGGTTTGCTCTCTAACCAATAATTCTTCAAGATGTTTACATCATAAACCATTAAGTCATCTTAAGAACATTCCAGAACAGTCTCCACTTTTCTGTAGACCTACCACTCTTCCCCATTTGGTGTCACCATCTAGCGATCACATAGCAGCATTACACCCGTACACTCGCAATAATAATCAACTTATTAACTGTGTATAACAAGTAACTATTAACTTCTTTTTAACCAAAAGAAAAACTTTTAACCATTTGTTAGAACTCCCCCCTCTAAAACTTTGATCGGGCTTTTGCCCGCATCAACCATCTCACAGTTTTACAGTTTTTATTAGGCAGCGTCCTCATATTTCTTATAAATCTTCTGCAGTCTTTGGTATTTCTTATATATTTCTTTCACTGCTTCAGGGGTTTCCTTTCCTTCCTGATCCTCTTCCAATTCATCCGCTTGCAGCACTTTAATTCTCTCAATTTTCTCCTGGTTTTGTGTCTGTAATTCCTGAATGAGGGGCATATTCTGCACAACAGAAGTTGTAAATCTAACAAAACAAGGGATTAAACATGGCAGGAATAGGAAACCAGCAAATCAGAGTCCAACAATTATCAATGCTTTCTTCCACCACTCTCCGGTTAGTAGGTTGTCCTACCAATTAGATTTAAACAGCGGGGTCCACCTTTGTACAGGGACATGGGCTAATTTTCTGATGTTAGTAGTTATATTTTTGATAGCTTCACTGTGGTCATCCATTTCTACACAACACTCGGACGAATTGAACTTTCCACACACACCACCTTCCTCGGCTAGCAGGTAATCTAGGGCCAGCCTATTTTGGTCTATCATAGTTCTCATTTGTCTGGATTGTGCAGAAAGTAAGTCCAGAGCTAGGGTGGATTGGTTAGATATTATTTCCACCAGTGCTTGAAGGCAGATAATTCTATTCAACATATATATTGGAGTCCTGTACCCCCATGATCCGTCCTGGGCCCAAGTGGCAGGACCATAGGTGGCTATGATCCGCTCAGGTGGCCACTCATCCTCCCCCCACTTCTGGGTTCCTCCTATCTGAATGTCCCTTTTTCTCCGTGCCAATTCATCATACAGAGGAACCCCAAGACCTTGTCCCTCAATTTTTGGAAGTAGGAAAAAGGAGGAGGGTCTTTTTATGCCTAGGGTACAGCTCCCAGCCCAGTCTTTTTGAAGCATAACATAGGCCATTTTCCCACATAACCAGAAGAGTCCTTTTGGTGCTTGCCAGTAATTATGAAATCTTACATTGTTTATGCCAATCTTACTCCAGAATTTTGAAATTTTTGGTTCATCTTGGAAGGGGTTGGGTTCCCTGGTAATACATTCATATAACTTTTCTCGTTCCACATATGTACACCCTTGTTTTTGTTTTCTTGCCCAATATAAATCCTTAGCCTTAGGGATCCAGCACTAGTGTGTACCATTTGTTACAAAATACCTTTTGCAGGGAAGCTCACCCACATATGCCATGTATTTAGAACCTCTCCTCCACAGACATTCTTCTCCGATGACTCCTGACCTCAAGTTCCAAGTTTCTTCTTCCTCCCTCTCATCTGGTCCTGATGATTCCTTCTCCATTATCTTTAGGGTCTCCTGTGGGGTCAAAGCAATCCCCTCCCAAGGCCAAACCTCTGCCATCCGGGTATCTCCACAAATCCAACAATCAGTTATATTCCATTCATGGCTTATTTTCTCGACCAGATCTAGGAACAAGTTCTTTCCTCCCATCATTCTGATTTCAGGTCCTTTCTTAATTATCCCTTTTACCTTCTTTTCTCTAATCAAGTCTGGCTCCCATTTTCCTGCTTTTTCTTTTTGCTTTGTCGGGTGTTTCTCAGAGCAGATCCATTTCTCTTTCATAGGGCATTCTCCCAGCAATTTTTGTTTACAAGTCCCTACATTCTCAAAAAGCCAATAGGTTCGGCCATCCTCTATGCAAGTTTGCAGCTCTAAAAAGTTGGCACAATTAGGGCTCAGATTCGAATGGGTTCTTAGGATGGCTGTCCGAGAGTCTCCCGCATACAAGGGGCTGTAACATTTATCACAGGGTGGTGCTCCTCCTGCTTGGATGTTAATCATGAGGAGAACCCCTATCAGCAGGGGTCCGGTACAGGGCACTCTCCCACCCATGTCTCCCCTCTAATCCCGATTAGAGGATCCCCAACTCTCTGTGGCAAGAGTGTATCCTGATCCGGTCTTGCCCCCTTGCAGTATTCTTACCCGTTGGCTACTGTTACCCTCTTGTTGCAGTGACAATCTCCCCTTTTGTGTCAACTTATTTTTCTTGCTTTTAGGGTCTGATTACTAGGTGCGTGGGAGGATGCTCTATTCCTTCAGAATTCTTCGGATCTGTAACGAGAAACACCGGATATTAAAATCAGGTCTTACCAAATAGTTGTTCACCAATTACATTTCAACTTCAAAAATCTGTAAGTTTTAAAAATACATAAATTAATGATTAACACTTTATAAATAGCTGAATAACTCCTTTAGAACCGTTAAAAATCTCGTAATTTCTCTGGTGGCTTTTTCTTTGAAGTCAACTTAGTGTCTGTCGTTCCCACCACTGTCCATTCGGTCGGAGCTGGCACCAGTCCTTTTACTCTGGAAACATGGGTCCACCCTTTCTCTTGTGTCCTCACTGCAGTTTCAGTGGTTAATTAAAGACTTGAAAAGGTCCTTCCCACTTGGGAGTTAATGGTTCTTCCTTCCAAGTTTTGATTAGAACCCAGTTGCCAGGTTGGAACGTATGGATGTTAAAATCGATGGGTGCTGCCTGGGGAAGATATCCTTTCTGTCGCAGTTCTTTTGAAGTGCTGGTAACCGTTAGTACATACTTTCTTACACTCTGCTCTCCTTTCTACTCTTCCCTCCCAGCTCCTACACTCTCTTTGGCTATGGCCACCAAAATCTTTGCTTTCGTCTTAGTCTTTTCTTCCTCTCTCCTCAAATACACCTTTTGCGCCTCCCTCAACAGTTCATTCAGGCCCTTTTCCTGCCAATCATCCATCTTTTCTAGTTTCCTCCGAATATCCGTCCATGCCCTGGTTACAAACTGTATTTTTACCAATATTTGTCCCTCTGGACTTTCTGGATCAACACTCGAATACAGCTGGAAGTTTCTTTTCAATCTTTCCAACCATGCACTAGGTGTCTCATCCTTCTCCTGTTGGCTATCAAAAGCTAGCCTTGCATTACTTGTCCTAGGAACTGCTTCTCGTATTCCCCTCACTACTAAAGATCTATAATCTCTCATATTTCTTCTCCCCAGCTCCTCATTAGGATCCCAGTCTGGCTGATTATTTGGCATCTTCTCCTCCCCTCGGGGACCAATCCTATTTTCCCTTTCCCATATTCTCATCCCTGCTGCACATATTAATTGGATTTCTTCCGGGCAGAAAAGAATACCTAAAATAGAATTCAATTCCTCCCATGTATATATATACTAGGTCCTATGAATTGATCCAGTTCATTTGATATCCCTATAGGGTCTTCCAATAAACTTTTGTCATAGGTTAGCAAGCATAGTCCCGGAAGGGATGTCCTTGCTAAGGGGTGCTTACAGTTTCCTCTGGGAACTGATAGAACCTATCAGCTAGCCAGTTTGAATATGGACAATTCTCTAAGCCACTTAAAGTTGTGAACACCTCTGTGATCCACATTTAAGAATAGGCAAACTCCCCCTCCAAGCTCTCTCTCATTTCCGGCGCTGGGACAGGTGGCTGCAGGCCCCGTGTGGGGGCCAGTGGGCCCGGCCAGGCCCTGCTTGGGCCAGGCCGGGCCAGGCCATGGCCATCCTGGAACCGATGGACCTGTTCCAGCCGTGGAACCCCCCCCACTGCCTTGCCATGGGCAGCCGGAGTGGCTCGGCTCTCCCCCCTCTCCACTGCAATAAGAAAAATTCAACATTCCAGCTGCAAAACTGCAAAGCCGAGGTGAGATTAACCCTTTTACTGCTGTGAAGAGCTGAAACCTGAGGGAGGAGAGAGAGGAGATGCTTAAAGCTGAAATTCCATTGTGAAGCTATGATATATCAGAGTATCCCGTTGTAATTTCATGAAGATATGGGAGGTGGAGTGTTCAACTCGTAAGCAAAAGCACCTGTGCTGAGATAAGCAGATGCTGACGCAGCTGTAATTTCATGAGAAGTTTGGACAGGGAGAGATGAACCAGATGAGGACTTTTGCTCCAAACGGGAAAGGAGAAAACCTCAGTCCCTAGAGATGCTCCCAGAGATAGTCTTAACAATGAAGATGAGGAAGACCCTTTGCTCCCAGGGAAGGAGAAGGGCCTCTGTTTTTTGTTTCTGAATGGCTCAACCTTAAAATTGTACCCCAAAAAACTTCAAGAGTGGACCCTCGAAAGCAGTTGCGGGAAAAGCTGCAAGTCGGGGGAAAGGACTCACACGCAGGCAGAGAGACTCCTCTTCCTAAATGGACTGAACAATATTTGGAAGTGGGTGGCTGTCTCATTGTGATAATGTTTTCATAGCATGAGCAAGAAGAGACTTCTCTTTCTAAATGGACTAAACAAGGTTATTATGGAAGTGGTAAACAGACTGAACATCTTAAGGGTTGTTTTTTCACATTGTCAGTGGGAGAAGGGAGGAAGGTGGGGGGAGGAGGAGAGTTCTAAAGGTGGTATAATTTTTTTTTTCTTCCCTCTTTTAGATTTGTTAATAAACTTTATATTCTTTCAAGTTTGGTGCCTGCTTTGCATTTCTCCTAATTCTTATCTCACAGCAGATGAACAGTAATGAGTATTTTGGACCAAACCACTACAACTCTTTATTTCCTTTTTAAAGTTCCTAACCTCAGAGGCTGTTAATGGTGCATTTACAAACCCAATTCCTCCCCTAGCACCCCCCATGGGTACCTCCCTCAAGGGCAACAATTTCTCCACTACTTCTTCCTTGGTCTGACATCTCTTTGCTTGAGTCCAAATGTTATAATTGTGCTGACTTGAGCTCCCTTCTGATTTTTCCTGTTTCTGCATTTCTGCAACAACAATGTCCATCAACTCCTTGAGAACTTTGGAGTTCATCCCCTCCCTGTTCAGTTCTTTTATTAGAAACCGGTTCCTCAGCAGGTGACTGAGACATCAAAGAGAAACTAAGGGGAACAGACTGAAATGTAGGAAGTGTAATAAGGGACATAGGGAGACTCTGACATATTAAAGAGGGGTTTGGAGAATAAAGCTGGACTACAAAAGAAGTGGGGAGCGGTGCCGGGCAGGTAATTGGGGTTTTGGGTTCTGGATTAGTATATACAGGAGGAGGCTGAGGTGCAGGTGGAGATGCAGGCAGTGGTATTGGTTGACTAGGAGGGGGTACTGGAGGGGTAGGAGGGTGAACTATAGGTGGTGTTGGTGGAGAGGGAGGTGGGAGGTGATTCAGACAATCCCATTTCCTCTTAGAGTTTTCCTCTTTCTCTTCCTTTTTTTCCTCTCTTTCCATTTTGTACACTCTTACCTTCTTATCCCAGATTTCATTTTCAAGCCAGCAGGTTGCATATAATATTTCTTCCTTATTTTAGTTTTCTTTTAGGTTAACATGTTTGTTTAAGGGCCTGCACATCCACTTTTCTTTAGATCTGTACCAGGGCCAATAAACAGGCCCCTCCTGAATCACTTCCTTTGACCAAATTTCAACGCTATAATTAATCATTCTAATTCTGTCCAATTTCTTTAAATTTGTATCAGTATCCCAAAATTTTAGCATTTCCCCTAAGGGACTGTTGGGAGGAATGTCTTTTATCTCTTTCTTCTCCTTCTTTGTATTCTGGGAATCCTTCCCTACACACTGACCCATGATTCAATAATAAATTGGATTATAATTTGGATATTTAATAAATATAATAACCTGATTATAATTTAAATATTTACTATTATAATAATTGGATTATAACTTAAATATTTAATAATATAATAATCAGATTATAATTCAAATACTTGATAAATTACTGAAATAGTTCAAATAATTATATTTTAGTTAATCCTTAATATACTAATTATAAATAATTTAAATATTTAATAAGTTACTAAAACAATACGAGTTTAAAATTCCTTAATAAAATAACTGAATTATAATTTAAATATTTAATAAACTACCAAAATAATTCAAGTTTTTATATTTAAATTAATTCTTTAATATTACTAAAATAATACAAGTTTTAATTCCTTAATATAATACTTTGATTACAATTTAAATATTTAATAAATTACTAAAATAATTCAAGTTGTGAATCCCTTAATATGGGAACTTAATAAGACTGCCAGTCTCAAATGATAACACAAAGCGTTTCAATAAAACGAGAGGGAAAAGGGAAAAACCTATATGTAGTAACCTCAAAGGGATCGTGGGAAAATACACCGATCGTGGGAGTTCCGATCGGAGACCAAAAAAACACTACAATTAAGATGGCGGCCCAACCGGAAACCGGATGCACCCCACCAAAAACTACAACCAAAACAGCGGCCCAGCTAAAAACCGGATGAACCCCACCAGGCTCTTCTGGCCCGTAGCGGGGGAAACCCTCCCTCCTCCGGGGAGTTCTCCAAAAAAAAAAAAAATTAATATGGCTCCTGCCAGACACCACCGATCACCTCTTCTCTGCTGCCTAGGTCGTAAAACGGCTGAGGCACTGACAGTTTCTTAAAATAAGATGGCGTTCGCCAGGCGCTATTAGACACACTCTCCTCCCTGCCTGATAAGCAGTCTGGTGACTACCATCTCAGAGCCTCACCGTCGGGCTTACCGCAACAACCACGCAATTAAAATAATTTTATAAGACTTTTAAACTTAATTTATGTGCACTAAAAATTCTTTTGAATAACAAAAAAGGACTAACAAAATACACCCAAGTAGTCTTGAGTTCCAACCTAAAACACAAAATGCCAACAGAAAAATGCCACTAAAGAATAATCAGAACAATTTATATCGCAAAATGGCGTTCGTCTGACGCCACTAGACACTTCTCTCTGCCTGATAGGCGGTCTGGGGACTACCATCTCAGAACCCCACCGCTGGGCTCACCGCAGCAACTACGCAATTAAAATAATTTTTATAAAACCTTTCTTTAACTAATTAATATGCGCCAAAAAAACCCTTCCGAATAACAAAAAAAAAGGACTAACAAAATGCACCCAAGTAGTCTTGAGTTCCAACCTAAAGCACAAACTGCCAACACAAAAAATGCCACTAATGAATAACAATTATATATCGCAAAATAGCGCTCGTTAGCTATAACACACCTTTTACAGCCTTTTACCAAGCCGACCGCTCCAGTGAAGTTAACAACACTCCAAAACAACTACATTCATACACTCTCTCCTTAATAGACGGCCTGAGGACTATTGGATGAACCTCACCTCAGGACCTCGCCTATTAAGTCTCCCGCAATCACGCGACCAAATCAACCTCTTCCCCCCCCCCCCCCCCAAAAATTCATATATCTATTACTGATAAGTTATTAAAAAAAGGTATTTACATAAAACAAATACTACTAACAGAATACACCCCAGTAGTCTTGGATTCCAAATTAAGAAGATAAAATCACTTAGGCATATAACAAATAAGAATAAAACTTATCCCTATCCTGGCAGGTTCTAACACCCCCTCTCACTCCTATTGAGTGAGGGAGCTTCTCACAACCGGTGGCCTCTCCTTGTCACCGCGTTGCGAGGAATTTTTCTCACTCCCTCAATGAATCCCCCGCACACAGGATTCCCAGCTTGAGGTGCCGTGAGAAACTTCCCCCCTCGTGAGTCCGCACTCGGGATCTCTCACTCGGGGTCCTAATCCCCCTTGGGTTGGGTACCTTCCTCTTCCAGAGAAGGGGAAATCCCCTGTCCGGCGGCCACCCAAACCTGATGGTCCCCGGGCAGAAGTTATTAACCTCCAACCTCCAAAGGTCCTAGTTCCCCAGGTGCCAGACCCGCCTTGATCTGCCCTGAGGAACTGCCCTCCAGGCAGCCGTGGCCGGTGAGGCTACTGTGCCCCCCCCGTTGGGATCTCACCGCGTGCGCCGGTGTCCCACCCGAGAGTCCAGCAGCCCTCACACCCAGCGCCACTCCACCCCTCGGAGCCTCCAACCATGGAGGAACGGGAGCCTACGCGGGTAAGGGCGGCGAAAAGGAGGTACTCCCCCATCTCCCCCTCCCTGGGGTCCCTAAGGGTACCACACTCTCTCATCCACACTCGCTCCGGGAGCCCGCTCCACGCAGCCCCCGCCCCAACCAGCCGCCCTAACACACACTCTCGCACCCCCTTATGCCTCACCCCACTCACAGTACTACCCTGCGTACCTGCGAGCCCCGCTCCCTCTCGGAGGGCCCTCTCCCTTCTGGGTTGTCGTACTCTCAGCCGCTACTCGGGAAAGCCAGCTGCCGTCAACGGCCTCGAAGAAATCCAAACTCCGGGTGGCAAAAATCGGCCAGAGACGTCTTCCCGGGACCTGTCCTTCCTCGGGACCGCCCAGGGGGCGTGGCTTATCCCGGACAAGGCCCCAGAATTGTTGTAAACGAGGCTGAGACTTTTAAAGGAAAAGTCAACTCATTTATTTGTTAACCGCTGAGAGCGGGAACCCAGGATAAGCCCAGGCTCCACACGACAAGCCAGAAAAAACCCAACAGTGTGACGCACAGGGCGTTCCTCCGAACTCAGGTTCCGCAGAAAAACCCCTCCGCTGGCTGAGCCCCCGGGGCCCTTTTATAGTCCCTCTGATGTTATGATTGGTGGAGCTCCGATCCTCCCTCTGGTGGCTCGTTGCTAGGGTCCTCATTGGCGTTCAGCTCCATCAATCTCTGGGGCGTCGAGTGATTGGCTTGCTCTCTAACCAATAATTCTTCAAGATGTTTACATCATAAACCATTAAGTCATCTTAAGAACATTCCAGAACAGTCTCCACTTTTCTGTAGACCTACCACTCTTCCCCATTTGGTGTCACCATCTAGCGATCACATAGCAGCATTACACCCGTACACTCGCAATAATAATCAACTTATTAACTGTGTATAACAAGTAACTATTAACTTCTTTTTAACCAAAAGAAAAACTTTTAACCATTTATTACAGGTGGCAGCATTGTGCACCCTTGTTCCTTGTCTCAGGGTCCTCAGTGAGCATTTTTATGTGTTAATCACCCTCTCTTTTTGTGTACTTTTTTTACTAATATAGTTTCTGTTGCTGTTTGTTTTCTTATCTCATGGCTGTTTCCAGAAAATTGTTCTTATCTCAACCCACGATCTTTGCCTTTTGTGCTTCCAGTCCTCAACTCCATCGCCGGAGGGGGAAGGGGGAAGAGAAAGGGGGAGCAAGCGAGCAGCAGTGTGGTTTGGAGTATTGGTGGGAGACTTGAATTCCTAAACCACACCAGTTTTCTCTAATTTTACCCCCAGACATCATTCCACAATAAGCATACAGCAATCCAAAATGCCACTTACACCTGTAGCCAGTTAAATACTTCTACCCACACTGCTTACCCTGGTATTTGCATATTGTGGCTGAATTAACCAAACAATTTTGGGTGGATAATGGCAGTTGTGCTGGGATTATGTTGCCCTGGTTACAGCAGCCAAAGGCCTTTCCGTTCCTTAGGGAAACCCCCCATTTTGCAGACTTCTCACTGCCCTGACAGTCTTTGGGTGCCCAAGCCCTAACAGGCAATCCTTACGATGCTGATGTCTTTTGCATGTGGAGCATGCATCCCACGGCATGCGGATAATATGCACACGTACTCCTGTACGCATGCAAGGCTCTGTGAAAGAGAAGTGTTCATGGGCCCAAATCTCTGACAAATAGGTCTTCCCTTTTCTGTTTGGTGTTTTATCTTATTGCCTGTGGTCAAGTTAGATGTGTTGCTGGAGCTCTGGCTTGCTGCAGTTATATCTCTTGTAGGCTCTGACCAGTACTCTGGAGAGCCCTGTGTACTGAGGAGCATGTAGCCATGTCTCCTGACTAACATGATGACTGGCAGAAAAAATAAATAGTCTGTAAAGGAGTAGTAGTGATGGGGACAGCCATTTTGACATAGCAAATGTGATAAATTAAGAGGCCATTTTTCAAAAGGTGTGACTTGCATCAAATGGGTCCCATGCAAAAGAAGGCTGCACAGAGGTGTGGTGTTGACAGACCTTTGGTAATGCCTAGTCTCATTTCACCAGCTTCTGTGAGAGCTGGTTAAAACAGCTGAAAGACCGCCCTCAAAGTGCTGCTTCCTGCTGACCACTAATGTTTTTGTGATCTGTGTAAAAGAAGGGTCTCAATATTAAAACAATGCAAAATATCAGTTGAAAATCCTTGTACAATTCAATATGCTTAGTTTAGCACTGTGCTTCAACTGATCAATATATGATTTTTTATTTAAATCTCAAGACTTAAAGCCTGACAGTTTCAGCTTTTCTTCAACATTTAGAAGTTAGCTCAGCAGAAGTGCCATCAGAGCTGAAGTACCATAGGTGAGATCCAGAAAGATGAGATGGCTGAACTGCCAGGATGTACTGCAGGAGTGTTTCTGGGCTGCAAAGTTATGAAGCATGTTACTGGGAGACAAGCAAAATGACACTTAATTGCAATGTTTTCAGGGACTGATCAGTGTTTCCACTGGGAAGCTCCTAGTTCATGCCATTTTTTCAGTAGTGTGAACACAAGCCACTGTATTTAACCTGTGTACTCAGTACTGAGCTCAGGGGTGGGCATTTGATGAAAGCATATTATAAAGAATTTGATTTGATTTGAAAACACAAGGATGTAGAGAACATACAAGGCAGTGGTGTGGTTTGTTGTTTTTTTTCCCCCTGTCCTGCTGGCTAACTGCAATAGTTGTTTTCAAGGATTTTGCCTTACTTACAATTTGGTTTCAGCTTCCTCATGTTGGTTCTTAACCTTTCTCTGTTGCTCTGTTATCCTTTTGGGGACTTGGAGGAAGAAGGAGGGAAACTTCCTTTGTCCCTTTTAGCTTGCATGCATCAAGTTGAGATGGGCACCTGGCCCTCCTCTAGAAAGATGAGTGCACCTATGTTGCCACAAGAGCAGAGGGTTCCAGGCTTTGTGCCTGATGCAGACAGGCAGGGCACTCACCTCTCCTGCCTTGGGAAGAAGCTCTAAGTGCTTTGGGGCAGAGGTGCCATGTCAGGATATAGTGTGTTAGCTCTTCTGCACATCCTTCAGCAGCTGCTATGGAGATGTAGTGGCACCTCACTTCCAATATGCCACCCTGGTAAATTGTTGTAGCAGAAGCTTTCATGAGAAGGGGTCTAATGTCTCCTTTTTATCTCTTTGGTGTTTTTGGTGGATGTATTTGTGCATGCATGTGCAGATAGGAATCAGAAAACTCCTTGGAAATCTGCAACTGTTTTCCGATTAGAGTTATCAATCCAATTTTCAGTGCACCTCCCTGTAAAATAAACTAAATGTGTAACCTAGCAACTCTGCCCTTGAAACTATTTTCATTCACTGAGATAGAGCCAAGAAAGTGATTTGTTATAGGTTGGTATCCAAAATAATCAGTTTCTTATCTAGCTCTGATTGTTACTTGTAGGAACTCTGTCTGGGGGGTGCTCGGTGCGGGTTCGGACGGTCGGGACGGTGACGGATGGAGACGAGAGATCTCTGTAGTCAGATCTTGGAACATGCGGTTTATTGCAAAGGGCGTGGGTACAGGGGCACTGCTTAGAGCTGCAGCTGGCAGCTCTGAGCAGGCCCAAGAGAGCAAGAGAGTAAGTGGGTAAGTAAAGAGAGAGAATAGTAAGAGAGAATAGTAAGAGTCTATAGTAAGAGTCAGAGCCTAGTAAGAGTGAATAGTAAGAGTCTATAGTAAGAGTCTAGTAAGAGTCTAGTAAGAGTCTAGTAAGAGTCTATAGTAAGATTCTAGTAAGAGTCTATAGTAAGAGTCTAGTAGGAGTCTAGTAAGAGTGTCTGAAGTCCTGATTACAATACAATAAATCATCTTCTGTACTGAATATTCTAATTGTCACTAACCAATCTAATACAAGATACAAATCCTATAGCATTTACATACAGCCTATAAGAGTTCTTATATTACCATAGAGTGTTACATCTTAACTTCTAAAAACTACTCTTTGGACCCCTTCTGCTGAGCCAGTAGGGTCTGCTCTGACCCTTGGACCTGCCTGCAAGCAGAGGGTATTGTTCAATCAAGAGGGGATTACCTTCAGTCGGCCATACCATTGTTTTCCAGTTGTTCAGTAACTAAGATTTGGTATCTCAAAGGTGGCTTTCATTTCGATGTCGCTTATAGTTTTCATATTCCCAAACTCTTTTGTCAGGCAATCATATTTATAAGGCTTTCCTGTTTCATCTTCCCCAACAGTTACTGTGATACAAATGAAGGTGAACAGTAATATTGTCACAGGGGGGTACAGGGATGGGAGATGGAGGGTTCTGTGTGACACTAGACGGTGCTCCATATCGCCACAGGTGTCACTAGCTGCTCAGGCCACTCCATGATCCCTTTGGCAGTGTTTAAGGCTTTTTAACTTATTATCACTTTTAGTCATGATCAGGTAGGACATAGTTTGTTAGTGTGGAAAGTTTAATTGGTAGAACACCAGTTTAAAAACTCACATGAGACCGCTTGAAGTATATCTTATTGTCTGTGAATCTTAAAGTACTTTGTTGAATATTAACTCATTTCACTGGGCGATAGTGAAACTAAGTGAGCAATATGTCCACTTTATAGATTATTAAAAGAAAGCACACATAGATTTATTGACTGCTGGAAGTCATGTAATAAGGCAGTGATGGGGCTGTGAGTAAAATTCAGGAGTGCTGGATTGCAATTCCCTCTTCTGTCTGTTAGATAATTTGGCCAGAGCTGTTGTAAATAAAATTGGAACCAGGAGTCTAAAAATGAAATTTCAGGAAAATTAACTTACTTTTATTCAAAATGTTAGCCTAGGTGAGAATAGGTGAGTTTCATGTTTCTTGGCATAAAAAGCTGGATATAGCTGTATAGACCCCAATTAAATCAGAGTCCTACTAAGTCTGCTTCTAACTGGCAGTACCTGCAGACAAGAAAGCCCCAAATTCCTTTTCCCTTGACCAGGAGATATCTCTTCCTATTGTTTTATCTTTCCTTGTCTGATTGTGATCAACCAAAGCTCAAGTTATTTCCTAGAGTTATTTTCCTTGGTCTCCTCTTTCATTTTGGGGTTTGCCCTGATTCCTGCCATAGAGGACCTGCAATCACAGCCCTCTTCCCAGGCAGGTAGGTGATACTTGGCTCACCTAGTGATAATGCTAAATTAAATACTGGAAGCTGTTACCCACCCCTGTTAATGTGGGGCAAGCTGAGAGAGGCAAAGGAGGATTTCTTGTTACTCTGTTCGGGTTTAGGGTGCTTTTTCCTTTTGTTTCTTTCTCTTAGGGAATTTTCTCCCATTTTGTTGCTGAGGAAAAATAATGACCAGGTACTTAAGAGAGACAAAAGAAGTTGCCACAGCTCAGGGGAGGGGTGCAGTTGGCTACTCTCTCTTTACCTGGGGGTTTCTCTCGGAAGAGTGGAGATTTGGGCTGGGGGAAGGGGTTGGTTACAGCTCCTAGCTCTCTTGTGCTCTCAGCTTCAAGGGAGAACAGTCAAGCTGCTGCTTGGGGGCTGAATTCGCTGCCACTGTTGGAGCCCAGCCTGGTCCTGCTTCTTCTGCCATGGGTGAGCCTTTGCGTGTGAGAGAAGCCACTGAACTGGGACCATATTAACACCCTACCTCACTAAAAAAACCCGACTTTCACCATCTGCTGGGTTGCCTCAGGGGAAAACCCTGGGATCCCCAGCCCTTTTCCACTGGCAGGGAGCCTTTCCCTGCCCTGCTCAGGAGCCAGTCTGCCACTGCGCTGCCCCCACCAGGGTTTTTTTTGCCACTCCTATGGGTTTTGGCTACACTGTAGCTCTTCACCCCCTGCCTGCCGGGATGCCCCGCGGTTCCAGCTACAGCTGCAGAGTTTCTGCTACGTCTTGCTTGCTACCTTGGGCAAACTTACCCTGCTGTTCCAGCCGCTGCTCCGAAGTTCCTGCTGCAACCCATTTTTGCCCTTCAGCCCATCCGCCATTACTGCGTGGTCTCCGAGCTCGTGCCACAGCGCCTGCAGCCCTGGGGGAATCACCGCACCCCGCTGCCTGGCCGGGAGCCACCAGCGCCCCTGCCGGCTGTGACCGGAACTGCACCACAGGGGAAAGTGCTGGTGGCCGAGAGAGGCTGGCACTGGGAGTCTGGTTCTGTTTGTTGTTGCTGCTGTTGTTGTTGTTTGTTTGCCATGTTATACACATACATACTAGTAAAGAACTGTTACTCCTTTTCCATATCTTCGCCTGAAAGTCCCTTAATTTCAAAGTTATAATAATTCAGAGGGAAGGGGATCATATTCTCCATTCCATAAGAGGTTCCTGCCTCCTTTGTCAGTCACCTGTCTTTCAAACCAAGACATACTCTGTGATTCCCTTGGTGTTTGATGGCTGTGCCACCTTACATGGTCTCTGCAGATGCTGAAGCTTGTTCCTGGGCTGCAAAGGCATTTCTAGATGTGGTTTGTCAGAAGAATAAGCTTGCTGTATCTCTAGAAAAGCGGCTGGTGGTAGGGAGCAAATAATCCTGTTGGAAAAATGGCAGATAGCCTAGGAACCACATGGGAAACGCTGGTTTTATGCAATTGATCTCCCCAGGTACTTGTGATTTGTTGTTTGTGGGATAAATTTCAGGGGTTGATTAGCAAGTCAAGCTGTGGGCAGAAGTTACCATGGACCTCTGTGTGGGGAAACTGGACCTGGTTTTGTTCTTGGACTCTGTGTCCTCATTATGGTGGCACAAGGTGTACAGTTGTGCATCATTAATGTGTGAATGATGTACAATTGTGTGTGGATACAAATATTGCTGCTAGCAAGAATTTTTCTTGCTTCTTTCCAGTCCCATGAGATACTTTTCTCTCTCATGGAAGATATTAGCAGAGTTCTATAAGCTATGAATACCTGAGACCTTGCAGAGCTTTGTTTATGGTACAGTAGAAAAATATTTTGACAATGGATGTTTTAGGATTTTAGGCAATCACCCCCAAGGGGGGGGGGTGATCCTTTGACCAATTAGACTATGAAGAAAAAAGTCTATAAAAGAGTTTGTAAAATATTTAAATAAATCAATCTTGCTGCACAATGCCTGCCTATTGGATCTCTCTTCTCCTCCCTATGGCTGCGGGATGCCGTGATAATTGTGCATCATCAATGTATGAATGATGTGCACTTGCACATCATTCCCCAAGTGAAAACTGAGTTAGCAGCCTGTATTTGGCATAAACTATCTATTTTGAACTTTAACTGTGTGCTTGTGAATGTGTGATGCTAACCAAGTGATACTCTCTGGTTCAGGGCTAATGGCGCATTTAAAAAGTCTCATCAATGCAACTGACTGAAGCCATTCGGAAATGGCCAAACATCCCTGCCACTCTGCAGTGATGTCTCGAGGTTGCTATTTTTGCCAGCCCCTCTGAAGTCTGGCTTTGGCCAGGTCCACTGTCTTTCAGCCATCTAAGCCCTGGGACTGTCTGGAACTCACCAAGCTCCACTTGTAGCTGCATAACTGGAAAGTCCTCAAGCAAATGAGCTTAACTTTTTCAGAAGTTAATTTCTGGCAGTTTGGAGCAAACATTTGGTCATTTTGCTTAAATTGCAGCCCTTAAAACTAATTTCATTTGCTAGTGACATTTTGGAGGCTAGTGCATTTAGCCTTAGTACATCGCTATTATGAAAAGCTGCAGGTTTCATATTTGTATTACAGTGGTCAGCATTTGCAGCTGCTATGGCTTAGAATTTCTTTGCTTATGTAGTTTTTTTAGCTAAGTGCACAGTGCAGGTTACTAAACTACCTGTATTATAACATTTCCATAGATCTAGTCTTTTTCTCTAGCTTCTTGATAAAACTCATTGAAATAATACTGACAATTTCTTGACGAGAACAGTGTGAAGAAGGAACTCAATGGTGCTAAATGACATAAAGGCTGAAATTATGATGAGCAGGTGAGAAACATAGTGGCTGTGCTATGATTACAATATATATTTCCTTGGCTCTGGAATTGGAAGCATAGCTTCTGTCTTCAACAGTCATCCATATTTCCTTTTGGATTATGGTGAGGGTATAGGTATAGGTTTAAAAAGGTATCCGGAATGAAAAATAGTGCTAGAAGTCTACTGGGTGCTGGAGGTCAGTGGCAAAATTTTGTGTAAGCCTGTAGGTACTTAGTATAAATACCTTCAAAAATGGTGATCATTATACCAGTCCTATTTCAATGCAAGTGTATGGACAGTCTATTCCCATATCATTACAATGCTGTTACAATTTGAAATTGCACTAAATTATTTGAGGGGAGGCTGTGCTAATGAATCTATTACAATGCAGAAATCACTGTTGTAGGATAATGGTTTCAGTGCAAATATGTGTATTAACTGTAATTTCTTATCACTAGACAGGCTATGACATCATTTAAAATAAACATCTTGCTGAGAAATTATTTTAATATAACTTTGGGGATAGGCCACAAATTTGTACAGTGCCAGAGTGAAGCTGAGGAGTTGCTGTTGGTGTTTGTAGGACTGTGTCAGTCTTGCATGTAGCAGCTGTAAGCTCTTAATGGACTTTTGAAACAAACCTTTTATTTATATGTATATTAGTGCAAAGCTGTGGCTGAAGTTCAGGTTTTCTACTCAGTCCTGTTCCTCACAGGCATTATAAAACCATGTAGGTGCCTGTGCTCAGTGGCAGAGCTGGCCAGCCCTCCCCAGTGTGAGAAGGCAGGAGCATGGGTAGGAGGCATGGAATCAGCTTTAAGAGAGCAAAGAAGCAATAACTTTGAGCTGCAGACAGGGACCTAAGGGTAGTTGGGAAGAGATTCTTGAGGGTGAGGACAGTGAAACAAATGTGGTGCAGCTTCTGCTGACCTCCAGGGAAGATTTATTTGCACTTCTCTCTGTTTCTTGTGTGTCTTCCTCCACCAGTTCATCCATTTCTGCCACTGATACTTCTCCTTGAATATTTCTGTCAGATTAAATTTAACACAGATAAGGCTAACCACCCAAACCTTCCTCCTGCTCTCTGGCACAGGTGACACCAGTGCTATCTGACTTGTTATCAGGCTGGCAAGACATGGGTTACTTATGTTCCTCCCTGTTGTCCTCTGTAAATATTTAAACTGTTTCTTACATTTCTTCCTCTTTCTCTAAATCATCTGCAGTCTGCCCCATTTTCTCCCCCCATGTGGCTGGAAGGGTTGTGTTTGGGTAAGGTTAATCAGCGCAGAGAACTTGCTTGAGACCTACTTCCCTTTATCCTCTGACTCCTGCCTGCCTCCTCATCTTTCTCCATGTTATTTCTTTTTGCCTGTGGACTTCTTTGATTTCTTTCAAAAACCTTCAGGTGACTTCTTTTAACACTGCTATGAGCCCGTGACCACAAAGCAGCTAAACAGTCTCCAGCTTTTGGAGGGGGTTTAAGCCTAGGCATTGTATCTTCTAGCCTCAGGATAGGAGGCTGCATGTAAGAAAGCAGCTTGCCTAAAGTAGAAACTCTCTCCCTTTGCTTTTTGATTTTTCATTTTTCATTTCTAGTGTCTTTCTTTCAAGAAACAGGCATGGACATATCATAATAGCAGATTCATTCCATCTCAACTGCATTTTTGCCTTGCTTCAAAAAATAAGACAGCTGCTCCTGTCTTTAACTGTCTAAAAGATTATTGAGTCGGTCTGTTGCCTGCTCCATAAAAAAAGAGATATATCTGCAAAACAACATCCTCTACTACTAAAGTAAAAAGAATGTTTGCATGGGATGTTCTCTCACTTTTCCTGCTTTTTTAAAAATCTTTAAGTTTTTGTGTGGTTCTTCATTCCTCCCCACACCCTTCCCAGGGTTTCTGCCTACAGTAGAATATAGCAGTCATGAAATTTTTATCCTTGAAAACTCAAAACGTTAGGTAACAACTTAAACCTAGATAATGGCAGGGTCACACCAAGATTTCTGACATCCAAAGGCCATTTCTTTCATTAAAATTAAGGTATCACTTTATGTATTTCAGTGTTAATGCTTTTCCAAATGATATTGTGGAACCATCCAACCCCATGCGGGTGGCGTGGGTAACCACTAGGTTTCACTGTATGTTGATCTTTCTGCTGCAAACTCTGCTCATATTTGCCTATGGTATTGAGGCAATCAGGAGTATGACTTGTTTGGAAGAGAGACTGTGTTTCTGTGCTGAGGTTTCTATACGGCAATTAGCACAGTGTGACCCAATCTTCATGGGAGATTTGGGAAAGCAAACTGACAGAACAATCTTATCATAGAGAAAATAGCTCATGTTTTTACACCTGGGGGCCAATCCTTACAGGTTTTTAAGTTTGAGTGGTACCCTCCTCAATCTTACAGTGAACACCTTGTTTCCTGTGGGGAATTTCAGCAGCTTTCTGCCAAGTTCCAGTTTCTGGATTCATCTAAGCAGATTGCATAATGCTCTGTGCAGTACTGCTGAAGCCCAGTGAAAACCAGTGGTCTGTAGCTCTCTCTAAACATGTGCTCCCTCTTTCTGCTGCCAGAGATGGATCCCTCTGCATCTCCTTTCACTGAGATACTATGCAAAAAAGGCTGAAGCAAAGCAAATGCTCAGCAGGGAAAAATCCAGTTGCTTTGCACTGGGCAACTGTAACTAGCGTGGTATTTTTGATCACTGCAGAAACTCATTTAATTTCCTCCAAGACATCCCCAGTCACTCTAGACTCTGCAAAATGCTTCTTTCCCTTCAGCTTTAGATCTCTTTTGGAGTTGAGAGAGGTGTTGAGCAGAAGAATGATGCATCATACAAGGGAGAAAATGTAACAAAGCTGCAAAAGTACTAAAACATTGTGAATAAAAAAATATACTTTAAGAGTATACTTTGTAGGAAGTGAATAAAACATTGAGTGATAGTAAGAGTTCTTAGAGGAAATTGGTAAGTTAAGCCTCGTCTTCACTGACAGGTAAGAGATGTGAGTTAGTAAGGCAAGGCAAGCATAGGAGGGAAAACTTAAGCTCTTTGGTTTTCTTGAGGAAATGCTGAATTACGACTCAGGGAAGTGAAAAATTTTTTTTGAGGGAGCACAGTGGAAAATATAAGATTGCCACTAATGTTTGGGGTTTTCTTAAGAGAAAAAAGTTATTATTGGTGAGTCTAGAATACTGGTTCATGAAGTCAGTCATGTGTGACCTTCATTCTGTTTTTCTCTAAACAACTTAAATAGAAAATGATTAGATTATGGGTTTTGCTTAACATATTTGAATTCAGAGTAGTAAAAATGAGAAACAGCAATCTAAACTAGCATCTTACTGAATTGTATCAAGATGAACAGGGAAGTAGTGTTTTCTGGAGTCCATCTTTACTCCTTAAAACCATTTTGCATTGGCTTTTGTTTCATGCTGTTAAACATTGCATTATAAAATCTCTCTCTCTAATTGACATTAGACATTAACAACAGCTTGCTTGTGGGAGTTTCCTGTTCTTCCTGGCTATTCACTTGGAGGAGTTGTCTCTACTTGGAGCATTATGGCTATCAGAGCTCAGGTTGGCTAGAAGTATGGGGGAAAAACTGCTGATTTCCTTCACTTATAGAAAAATGTTGAAGTTACTTGTCCACTGGTTCTGCAGAATGCTTGTCTGGGGCTGTGTGCAGTCTTTCATGGAGAGGTGGCAATCAGTTGGTATTTGGTGATGTGGTGTCTAGGACTGAGTGTCCTCTGTGTTTGATGCAGTGACATGGTATTGTGTTGCAATGGTGCAGCACTGTACATCTGGCCTGCCTTTTCATTCTGTGTCACATCAAGGATCTCTGCAATGCTATAGTCTCTGTGCTGTGTTATTGAGGGGTTTTTCTGTTATTTTCTCTTTCAAAATGATGTTCGGGCAGCTCTTATTTGCCTTGGTAAAACATCTCTTACCTCTGCAGAATTTGCTGGCTCTGTGGAGATCCATTATCCTTCAGTGTTGTGTTCATGTATAAAAATGTTTCCTGTAAAACCTCCGTTAGCTGTGATTTAATGGTTTTTCAGTGCTGCTGTTTTCAAAGAGCCTTCATAATGTGGGAAACGATTTCTTCTCAGTTTGACTCATAAGATAAAAAGAACATTTTTGTGCTGAATGACTTGGACTTTGCCATGTTAATGAATAGCTAATCGAGGTTTGAAAAATAAAACCTAGGAGCTGCTGCCTGATGTCAACAGAAGAGAGTTGCTAAGTTCTTAAAGAAGGGCTTGGCTCAGAAGCTGTATGCAGTCAACAGGTTTGTACCCCTGGTAGCTTCAGAGTAACTTTTATGATAGTGATATCCTCTTGTGGCATTAAAAATGAGAATTAAAAATTTAGTGTATGACACCACATGAAAGGTGAATTGGCTGCATGAGCAAAGAGCAAATAACAACCATGGCCTGCTGTGAGACTCAAGCAGGCAAATAAACTCATGCGTAGGAAGTATTTCAAGAAGCCAGAGCCCAGAATAAGGAATGTCTGCATGTACTCCAAATGAGGTGATACGTTGTCAGACGTATGAAGCCCGGATTGATGCCTTAGGTTTTAACTTTCATAGTTTTCAAATCCTGTACTTCCTAGTGTGTAACTGAAGTTTCTTGTAGCCTGTTAACTTCTGCTCTCTCCTGCTAGGTAGACGTAAGAAAGCCTCTCCAGGCCTGCTCTCCAAGGACACTCAGACCGTTCTAGGCCCAAAATGTGTAAACCAACATCTTGAGAGGGGAGTGAGCTTGGGGAAACTACATAATTAACTGAAGCTTTAATTGGAGAATTAACTCTGATATGCAAATGAACCAAACTTATAATGATGCCATGAAGATTTTTGCCTTTTCTTTTATAGCCCTGTTATACCTTTTTACAGCTTCTGTATTCCCAGTGCTTTTTGCCTACATTCTTGGACTTGTTTGTCAAGCTAAGAGACTAAACATTTTAGAAGCTTCATAGCTAGGGATCAGTGTGCCCCAGACCCCAAGGTCCTCTCCAGAACACATTCTGTAAACCAAGATAGAACCATCCAGGGGAAGGTTCCTTGGGGAGGGGGGCTCACTTGAGCCTCTCATTGGGGAATCTTTGATAGATATGCTAATTAGTAAAACCTATAATGTTATACCCAATGTTGGGAGGGCAGGGACACAGAGACACAGAGACAGAGAGATAGACTCGGCGGGGTGCATCTCGATGCATATGACCTGGACGTGTACACCTAAGGATCCTTAAAATAAATACCAAGGTAAAATCCCTTTTCCCCTTGTAACCGTGTATGACTCTTGATTTTAAGACCAGGAAAAGGCATCAGTTGCTGGCGACCACGAAGGGACCCTAAAGACCTTGAAACTCGCAGTCTTGGGTTAGAACACATCTTGCTTTGCCCCTCTCTTTGCTGGCAAATTACAGAGGGGCCGGAGCAACAATCTAAGACTGTGACCAGGACTTTAGGACCCACCACGGAAAGGCATCAATAAAAGTGTGAAGAACTTGTGACCTGTCATCCATCTTGGGGTCCATCTTGGCAGCAGCCTCTGGCTCCCCAGGGGTACCTTTGAAGGCCCTTCAAATAAATACCTACCTTTATTCCCTTATTCCTGTCTAGTCTCTGTTTCTAGGTGGTCTCTTCAGGCATCAGGATAATGAAGGAATGGAGTCAACACGAATGAGTGTCCCCTCAGCAAGACAACCTAGACAGAATGCACTATATTGGGAATTTTGCTGCTAATGATCTTGAAAAGGTAAGTTAGAGATAGATGTGATTTAAAAGAGATCAGAAAGGTGGCATTGTTGTGAGGTGCCAGAGTAGAAAAAGGGCATTCGCAAATGTCAAATCGTGCTGGAAGCAGCTTTGGCAATGGTATTGGAGGAGAGGAGGAGGCTGTGCGGCAAGAGGATGGCTGCAGGCTCAGCCACTGCCAGCAACAATCCAACCTCATGTGACTCTGAGTTTGTTGTGCAGGGGGAAATGAGGACAGCAGCATGTCTTTTCCTTCAGACTGTGCAAGCTTGATAAAAGAAGATTCGCTATTATCCAAATCTAGTCTTCAAAACTGCAGGAAGTGAAATCTGATTTTTTTTCCCCTGGTATTAATTCTGTGCAGACAAGACACTTTGTCAATGTTTTCTTTTCAATCCTGAGCTATAGGCACTTTTTCCAGAGAAGTACTGAGGGAACATTAGTGAAGAGGATGCCATATGGTCTCCTTAGGGATGTATTTCAATTAAAGGATGCTTTAAGCTTAGTCTCAAAGTGTGCTGCGTACGCTGTTGGTGTACGAATTCTACACCAGAGGGGGTGTGGTGGGACCCTCCTGGTTCTTACTTGCAAGGTGTTCAAGAAAGCGGTGGGATTGCAAGAGGCCACAGAGGGAACTGTGGATATGGATACTGCTGCTGCAGATTGCATTGGAGGCGCTGGCTTGGAGCTAGGGATGGCTTTGCTTCTGTCCCTGCAGGTAATGCATTTTCCCCTGTAACTGTGATGCCGCAAGCCCCCAGCATGAACAGTCCTATGGTCAGTCAGTGCATCCTCTGAGTCTCTCTTCTCAGAGCTCTGTATTAGTTGATGGACTTCTTACAATATTTCTGTTATAATGGGAAATGTGGTAGCAAAGTATATGGGCTTTCATGGACTTGTATCTGACAAGTATACTACTATACCTTACAGTTATTATCAATGAAGAAAACCATTTCTGCTTTGTTTTTCAGGAAAATAATATTTTGAGAAGTTAAAAAAGTATGACTGGATATAATAATAATCTATGCTTTTTTTTTTAAGTAAGATGATGAGAAAAAAACCACCTATGACTGATTACTTCTGTGACTAGGGAGGTTTAATGGTCCTGCTTATCCACATGAGAAATTATTTGCTAAAGACTGAATGCTGTAAATTCTTCTTGTGTGTGTAGGCTGTACACAAAACCCACACAGAACCTTGCTTCCTTGTGTTCCTGTAAAATTTCCCTGAAGAAGAATCTATTTCTGAGATCGTAGGTTTGCCTGTGTTTTATCTACTCTTTTGAAAGGAGGAGACTGCAATATTTTCCTGTTTTCTTGAATTTTTTGTTCATTTGTTTGGGTTTTGTTGTTGTGGGGCTTTCTTTTTTTGGAGTGGTTTGTTTGTTTTCTTTAACAGAACTTCGGTTTGGGTGGTTGGTTGCCAGAGTTGAGTTGTTTTGGCAGAAATGTATTTTACTCCCCCAAGAGTTTCAAGTTTTACTAAACACTGTTGTTCTCATGTGGGATAACAGAAATGTTTTTTTTTCTTTTAAACTCTCGTTTTATTAAAAATTTCGTTTAGGCTCTAAGGGATAACTCAGACAAGGAAGAACTCTCCACAATGTCAGAATTTTTTTCCTCCTTGGGCTGTGTCAGGAAATGATATACCCAGAACCTTTTCCTGGGTTGCAGCAGGCAGAAAAGCTCTTTCCTCTGCTGAAAGAGAACACACTGAGGGTAGAAAGTTGGACATTGCCTGATCTATCACTGACCCCTCCTCACTAAGCTGGTTTTGGATCTCAGCTGGTTTCAAGTTTGTATTTCAGAAAGCAAATTCTGCTGCAATTTGCAGATGACAATAGCTAACAATTCACAGTAGAAATTCCAAAATAAGTCATTATTGCATTGTTGTGTATTTGCTTTCACTTGTGTAAGATGTACTAGGCTTGCCTAAAAAAAGTGGAGAGATGGTTTGAATGATTAGGGATGGAGATGAGGTGGTGGTTTTCTGAAAAAGTCTTCCAGATACTCAAGAACAAATACACATGAAACTTACTGAAAATAATTTGACATGTTTCACCTCTGATAATGTGGCAAAATGCACATCCTTGGTAGAGAGCCTGTTCACCTGACCTGCAGTTTGGAGGTGCTTATTAAATTCCTTTGGTTTCAGCCACTTGCTGTGATAAAACAGGATAAAAACTTTACTTGGAGATTAATAAGAAACTATTTTCCTTGGAGACTTTGATACCATATCTTCAGAGCAGAGTTTAAATTTTAATTTAATGCTTAATGAATAATCTAGTTTCTTGTTTGAAACTTCAGACTTTCCCTCAGTCTGTTGCATGCATTAGCTGCCTGTGATGCCTGTCTTGAGGCAAATACAAAAAAAAGTGTATTGGTAGTTGAAGAAAACTAAGACATGCCAAGGGGAAGGTCAGAGAGGTGCCAACATGGGTAATGCATAAAATCAAAAAGGCAAGAGGTCAGGCAGAATATCAAATATCTTAAGGCTGAGGTGGGAATTTTGTTGTTGAATTGAGCTGGGATAAGCTCTGAAGATGGCTGATGGAAGTTGGTGCCTCCATCAGGGTTCCGGGGAAGAGTGGAAAGAGTGTAGGGCAGATGGAAATCCCTACAAGCAGGGTTGCAAGTGCTGTGTATCAGCAGGATACTGTGAATAACCTGGTACATTGAGTTTGGCAAAACAGGAGGAAGCAAATCACAGACAAAGGTAAGAATTAAATGAAAAGGAGTAAAAAATATTTCTACTTTCTAAGTGCTGGCATTTTCAATTTTAAGGTGAGATGCAACTTGAAATGAAAAAGAAAATGTTTCATTTAGGCAAACATAGTTACTGATAGTTTTTAGAAATGAAAGAACATTTTATTTTTAATCCTCACATTTTAAAACCCACAATGGGATCTCTTCTCAATTCAGTGAAATACAGAAGAATACAATTGTTCTGTAAATAATTTCAGCTGATCTGATTCCTTCAGTAAAGATTTGATCAAAATGTTTTGCTCATCTGTCTCAGTGAATCAGATGAAGTCAAATATCTTACTATGCTTAAACATGGACTTAGGATGGTGTTTTGCTACAGTTACTGATGAAATCCTGCACTTCCAGCTTTGCTCATGAAAATCTAAAGTTCTTGTTGGGGCTTTTTCCAGGATCAGTAAAACTTTGCAGAGCAAGTAGTTCACTTTGGGTTTTGTATGCTGCTGCTCAGCTCTACGTGTTATAGAAGTGAGATTTGCTTGCTGAGAACCCAAGAACCAAGAAGCTGTTTAAGTCAGATGAATGATGTAATAGATATGCCCAGCTTTTTTTAGGTGCTTGCTGTGGTCTTCTGCTTAAATAGTACAGATACACAATTAAGAAAGAAACTGCTAAACAAGCACAGGAATTACTTACTGTAAACCTTCTTGCTACCACTATTGTTAATCTATAATATGCAGCCTAATGATGTAGATCCATAACAGCAAATATACCAGTGAGCAGTACGTGATATGGCATGTACAGTTTTTCATAAGGAAACAGAGTTGATATTTATTTAATCCTTGCTGTCACCAAAGCCTTTTATTTGACTGAGGGGGCGAAAGTACGAACTAAGTGCTTAAATTCTCATTAATGATCAAGTAAATGATATAATCTGTAGGGTTTCAGTTCAATAAGCTACTTAACCTCTTCATCTCATTTACATGGTGAGCAGCTGATAAAGTGACTCTGTCTCACCAGTTGTGGTTAGAAGGAGGAGGATACTATTTTGAAGCATTTCTGCCTCTTGATTCAGGCATATAAATATATTCTATGAGTATGTGAAACTGGAAAACCCTATCACAGACGGGTATACTCTATAAGATACAAGTATCTAACTTGTGGTAACATTCCAGGTGCTGTTGGGGTGGCTCAGCCTGCTCTCCGACTGAAACCATCAAATGTCAGTCACTAGAAGAGATCACTGAGATCTAGGTTACCTCCCCCTGGGTGGCTCCCAATCCTAAATTACCTCCCCCTGTTCCAGAAAGTTCTCCCTTTTTTAGTTATTAATTGGTTCCCTGTTATGACTCCTGCCTCCCTGTTTTCCCCATTTGTTCTGAAAAATTGTACCCTCCCCTCTGCTTGTACCCCATTGGTTGTTTTCGCTTTCCCTGCCTTGCTCCACCCCCCATAAAGGGGCGAGCCCGCATCTTCTCGGCTGCTCTGGGCCCTGGACCCTCCCGCAAATATACGTGTTGGAACCCATACCAGAAGCCCCTCCCGCCTTCTTTGCCTCCGGGCTAACGGGAGCCTAATCCATCAGCTGCCCGACGTGCTTCCTCTGAGGAGGAGCCAGCGCACGCATCTATCTCACGCTGATTCCACTGAGCCGTCCAGCGAGGACGCTGTGGAGGCCAACGCTGCATCCCCTCTGCCCGAGGGCACGCTGAGGCTTGTGATTACAAGCCCCCGGTTGCGTTAAGGTGCTACTTCTTTGTCTTGCATAATGTATTGAAATAGAATAAAAATACTATAGCGGCCAGGTTGGGGTCTGTGGCTTAGACCCAGGAAGCCGGGACCGACCCAGAGAGAGTGTCCCGCAAGGATCAGTCTTCCAGAAGTCCGTGGCGTTCCCTCGGCTGCCGGAGATGCCTCTGCAGAAAGGGTGCCTGTCTCAGCAGGCTGTGAGCTCTTTAGTGATTTCAGCGAGAGTGACTTCAGCTCTTGTTCTTCGAGGCAAACCCCAGGCTGGACCAGGAGGAGAGAGACGAGAGGCTCGTATAGCAGTTCTGCATGAGGCAGCTTTATTAGTCCACGCCCCTGCGAAGGGGAGGCTACGAATGAGCTCTCCAAACTCAAAGGGGGAGAGGGCTAGATCTTATAGGGATACAAGGGTGGGTGTGAGAGGGTAGAAGCCAATGGGTTACAAGGAATTTACATAGGGTCTCTCAGAGGATCATGGTTCTTGTTTTCTCTCACCCTCACCGAAGTGCTGCCTTTTCCAAGGGGATTCTGCTGGGAGGTTGTGCCTCCTTATCAGCAGGCCTCCCTCCAGGGCAGGGGCTGGGCATACCCCACAAAATACTATCCTTATATTGTAAGGATAGTAACAGTGTCTGTAGGCAGGGCTATGAAATGTGGTCTAAAATAATCATCATTGCACCTACTAAACTTGACCTGCTTTTTGAATACTTACGTGAAAATAAAAGGAAAAAAAAGGACTAAAGTTGGAGCCTGATTCTTGTTTTTCTTCAAATGATAGGAGGTGTTTGTGTTATACACAGCAAACTTTGAGATCATTTTAAGCACTCCAGTGGCTTACAGTTAGGATTTTATTACCCTGTATTTAAAAGTGAGAAAGACAAGGAGTTCAACTATATAAGCCTCTATAAGCATTGCTACCATAAAGTTGTTAAGTACCACTGTGTCTGACCTTATGCTGAAGTCAGTAATGCACCAAACACATCAGTCCTGTGCAGCTACCCCTGTGGAGGGTGTTTGCTAATGCACAAGCTGATACAGAACATGTTGTTATAGCAAAGAGGCTTTGACTTGAGGTGGGGACATAGTTTAATGATGAAGCATTATGTCTCTAGTGAAAGCTGCGTGCTTTTCTGCATATGAGGAAGTAAAATGCATGTCAGTAGAAGGGATATAATCTGTGCTGACTCCCTAGGTCGGGGGGAGTTTGACTCCAAAGCTTAGCATGTTCAGCTGAAATAAAAAGTGTCAAGAGCTTAGGCCTGCAGCTCAAGGTATGAAAGATGTGAGACATGAATGTGCCCTGAGAAAACATTTCCAGAGAGAGAAAGGGGAGGGGGAAGATGGGGGAACAGGTGAGGGAGGAGGGAGAGAGGGACTGAGAGAGAGAGAAGTGTCGGATTCAACCCCAGTTTTGGCTTCTCTTATTTAACAGGTGTATATTCTGCCAGCACTTACAATGATACCATCTGGTTTTTGTTTATGCATAACTAGCTCAATTAGATGATTATGGTGATTTTTTTTTTAAAGCAAATTCAGTATCAAGAAGACATTCTTCAGCCCATGTGGTGATGAATCTGGAAACAGAAAGTCTGTGTTATTCTTGGCTCATATCCATGGTTGTAGGGTCAGGTCATGCAAGGAAGTCCCTCCCTATACCAGAAAGGAAGGAGACGGTCCAGGGATGAAGCATAGAATCATTTAGGTTGGAAAAGACCTTTAAGAACTAGTCCAACTGTTAACATAGCATGCTGCCTTTAATAGATTTAAGACCTTTAATGTCTCTTCTTGCATAGTTATGGTTCTGAATAATTTAATAAGGGTAAACAAATTCTCCCTATGTTTGCAGCATCTTCTACATTGCTGTCTGCTGATGACCTATGATTATATAGCTGTGAGAGAGCTGTCAGGAAGTGAGGCCAGCCATTTCTGGTGTTAGCACATAACATAGGACTTTGGAGAGCTCTGACATACTAAAGGAAGTGGTTGGTTATCAGTGGCCCTCATCTCAGAGGTTTCATTGTTTACTGCTGGTATCAGGTGTTGTCAGTAATTCCCTCTAAATGTCATGGGTGTGGTTCCAGTGTTGTCCGTCACTCCCAAAGTGTGGCCAGCCTGAGTACTGTGTTGTTGCAGTTGACTGTAAAGAGTGAATGTACCTCAGTGAGTTGCTGTGCCCCAAAGGGCTTCTGGTGCCCAAATCTATTAATTGGCAAAAGGGGAAAAGATGGATTATATTAGAGAGAATGATACTATTGTTACCTTCTTGTTGTGGCACAGTAAGACTCTTGTTGAGGAGTCTGGTTTTGGAACCTTTTTAAGTCTGCCATAAATTTTTGGGTCCCAGAAATCCAATATTTAGAGAACTGGTGCCAGAGCTGCTCTAAAGAGGCATGTGTTGACATTGTTTTGCTTTTAACTGTGTCAGAAAATGAAATCTTTATTGTGCATATACCACATCTCCTGAAGAGCAGATGGTGCCTTGCAAACTGAGAGCTTGCAGGCTTTCTGTGTGTCTTGCTCTTCTGTCTGTCTTTTTTCCATATACCTTTTGAAAATAAAAAGGAGAAAATAAGTATGTGCATGTTTAGATTTCTGTTAAGAGCACTAAGCCAGTTTGCTGTCTCCACCTTCCACTTTTAAGTGCAAGATGCTGGAAGCCTGTGTTCTGCTTGGAGTTTTGTTGCCTCACAGTGCTATGGAGTTTGGTGCATGTGACCTTCTCCAGGATCGCTCTCCATAAGGGCTTTTTTATCAATGCCAAAGAGTTAAAATTGAAAGCAAATGTTTCACCTGATCTAAAACCATCACCATCTGGTGCTTTAAAACCACAGCAAGCACCTAAAAAAGCTGGGCATATCTATTACATTCCATTTTGCTGCCAAAGCACTGCACAGAAGCATCCCTGTTCTGCACCCCTTCTCAGGGACGCTACTATGGCTGAGGAAGGCATTTCTGTATTGATAGGAAAGGACTAAGTTAGGCTCCAGGTTAATCCATCCCTTTGTTGTCCACTGAGGTGGTGATGTTCTTCAAGGGATGATGCATAAAAGTTACTCAGAGGGAATTAGATAAAACATCTGTGTGATGCAATTGGTGGAGACCTTCTGCTCCCTCTGTGATAAAAAGTGCCAGTGAGACCAAAATAGCAGTTGCTGTACATGAGTGGCAGTTGGTGGAGGGAGTCCCTCCCAGAGGGAGAGCTGGATGAGCATAGACATGCTCTTTGGTTTCCTCAGCATACTTGGGTTACAAGAAGTGTAGGAATCATGTAACATCAGTTGCTGTTCTTTATAATTTCCTGCTCTGTAGGACTTTGGGAACACTGCCTTTTCCCCCCTCATTTAACACTCAGCTTTGCTGAGGATGATGTTTCTCCTGCTTTGACCAGTGAGTTTGCTTGCCTCGTTGGTTTTTAATTGGCATTTTTTGATTACCCATGAAATTGGCCTTTTCCAACCCTTCTGGCTGCTGCTGGAAGGAGAACACTTTCCCATGGGCATGAATCTTGGAGAGAGGCTGCAATCTTCATCTTCAGTTTTTTCTGTTCCCTGAAGGATGTTTCTAAGTGCTCATCAGCTTCTTTGTAGTCTCTTTGCTCATGAAGCGCATGAAGCTTAAGGGAGTGGTTACCCATATAGCCAAATCACATACTCCTTTCTGAAGCTGACCTGTGGAGTCTGGTAGTTGCCTTCTTACATCCCAATGCTTAGTGGCTTTTCTTCTCATGCCAGGCATAAGCGCCCAGCAGCCTACTGCTTTTTGCACCCAACTTCAAAGAAATTAATGTCCAGTTTGTTGTGATGGATAATCCATGTATTGTGCTCTGCTGGGTGGTGCTCTGGCCTCGCGGTACTGTGGTGGGGCACACAAGGGACAGAGGATGCTGTGCCTGAACACACCTTTGTGTGGTGTAGCCTGTTGCACTGTTTGGGTTTCTCTCTGTTCCAGGCCATGCACTGTCAGGGTGGACTGACACACTGTGCCCAGCTTTGGGCGTTGTTCTTAACTGACTGAGAGATGTGCAAGTTTTCCTGCCTCAAGTGTTTCTTGAAAAATCTTAATTCTTCACCTGGGTCTCTATTAGTATGGTGTTCATCAGCTTCCATTAGCAGTCTCTCTTTGGAGAGACTTCCACTGTTAGCCAAGCTCAAAATCCATTGTCAGTGGCAATTTAGATGGTCTTTTGTACTGTTTTCTGCTTCAATTATTTTCTTTTCCTTCTCAGAGAAGAGAATATGTAAAGATGTAAAGTCAAACACAAATCTAATAGTTATTTTTCATGTAAGATTTCAGAATGCAGTACTGCTATTAGTGATTTTTGTATACTGTGGGAGCCAAAAAAAATACAAGGGGCATAGCTATGTCTCTTATATTTAGCTGCTGGATATCTGACTTTATCTGTAAAAACTTTATTGGGGGGAAAAAAAAAGTTAGGGCACTGTCGATCATGTGAGTCTGCCCAGACCTTTCATCTCTGTTAAAAGAGCTACTTTTGCTACAATACTGGGCGGCAGCAGTGGTGGGCAGTGACTTAATTCTAAAACTGAATACAAGCATATAATACTAATTATTACTAGGGTGATGTCAGGCCCATCTGGGGCATCTTGTGCTGTGGAGTTATTGAGTCACTATGTTGCTTTGCAGCACCAAGAAGTGCTTGGAGTTAGCAGGAAACTTCTTATTTTTAAGAAGTGCTCCGAAAATGTCTTAGTATATAGCTTAATACTTTTATTTTTAGTACTGAGTCAAAGGGGAAATAGCTTAATTATATTCTAGAACAAATAGAAAGCTGATGAAATTCTGTTATGCTGGAATTTTAGGTTTTTGAACAAAAAAGTTGGAAGACGGTGTTGTCACAGGTACTAAATAGGGAGGATTCACGCCACTGGGGGGATGTTAATTATAACTTTGGGAGGATGAAAGGGCTGTGAACCAAGTGCATTCTTCCCCCCTCTTCTTTTTTACCTCCTGAAAATGGACTTTGAAAAAGTACATGGGAGGGAGGATTTTGTGATTTGAAATTTTAAGTCCCACTAAAAGAGCTCTGATGTTGAATCGTGCCGCAACTGGGCCAGGAGACACTTCAGAGACAGAGTCAGAGAAGTGGGTATTTGCTTTATTCAGTGCGCCGGGTGTGTGGGGATCGCTCCTCCAAACACACACACCGGTGCTCCCTACAACACACTATTAAGGGTTAAATTATGAATATTCATCACTTTCCTTGGGACAGGTGTGGTGATACAAATTATTTCTCGGAAGTCATTAATATCATTAGCATACAGGTCACACATGTGCTGTATGTGTGTCCTGGTAGTTGCACTGAGGAAGGCTCCTCTTCTTCCTCAGGGGTCTTTCTGATGAAGATCAGTAGTCTTCCTCACAGTGCACTTTTCACCTTTCTCCCTGGGCATGCGTAGTCCTTTGAGGAATGATTCAGCAGTCTCGGATAATCCTTGTCCCCTCTATCTTGACAAGATTAGGATGAATTCGGCTTCTTAGGTTTTGTAATTAACATCTGCTGTCTGAACTAACATTTGTTGTCTCCCAATAGTTAACTTGTGCTTACATGAGTTAGTTATTGACTGCCCTTTCCTCAATCCCCCCTTTTCTTTGGTTATTTGCAATTCTTTACAAATCTTGCATGTCTTTAAAGTAAGTACCCTTCTCTATCTTATTTCTAAGTTTGTGTTTGTGCCATTGGGCATAAGCATCGCGATTCTAAGTACATAGTATCATTCAACAGTAACTACTAATACAAACAATAAGTATCAATGCAATAACACAAATAGCTATTACAAACAATGTTTAAGCCAGGATAAGTTGGGTAACTATGCTGTAGGTTTGTCCCATATCTCTTTAAACCTTCAAGAAGTGTCATGTAAGGTAATTGGATGCAATGTTCGCTTTGGATAAATGATTTTAATAGTTTTCTGGGTATGACCTTTTATCCTAGCCCACCCATCTGTGCTTATTTGTTTCTTGTCTTCTTGTATCCAATTTAAAACATTAGTGTCATATGGTGGGGTTTTTTTCATCCATAAGGATGCTAGAAGGAATTAGAGCTAGGGCTTGGATCTGAACCCCACTGGCTACTGCCTTTGCTGTTTTGTCTGCCATAGCATTTCCCAGTTCAGGGATGGTGTTACCTTGGGAGTGTCCCTTACAATGCATTATAACCACTTTTGAAGGTTTTAACACTGCTTCTAGTAACTGTACGATTTCAGTAGCATGCTTGATTTCTTTCTTCTGTGAGGTTAATAAACCCCTTTCTTTCCAGATAGCCTCATGAGCATGTGCCACCCTAAAAACATACCTTGAATCAGTCTAAATGTGGATAGGTTTTCCTTCGGCCAATGCCAAGGCTCAAGTTAGGGCTATTATTTCAGCCTTTTGAGCTGATGTCCCCACAGGTAACAGATTTGCCTCAATGACAGCATCTGTGATTGTAACTGCATACCCAGCGAGCCGCTTACCATCCTTGACATAACTGCTCCCATTGGTGAACCAGTTTTCTGCATTTTCTAGTGGAGCGTCCTTTAGGTCTGGGTGGCTGAAGTAAACTGCCTCCATGGTTTCGATGCAGTCGTGCTGTACGGGCTCTTCAGTAGCCTTGCCCTGGAGGTAAGCTGCTGGATTTAAGATGTTAATTACTTGGATACTCACATCCTCCGATTCTGCTAGGACAGCCTGGTATTTAAGAAAGCGAGATGGGGTTAACCAATGATTTCCTTTCTGTGCGAGTACTGCTGACACTGTGTGAGAGATAAAAACAGTTATCTGCTGTCCCAGTGTGAACTTGTGAGCTTCTTCTATGTTCAGGATCACAGCTGCCACTGCACGCAGGCAGGCGGGCTCTCCTTGGCTGACCACATCCAGCTGCTTGGAGAAATAAGCCACTGGCCTTCTATACGGTCCCAGCTTTTGTGCCAAAAGTCCCAGTGCCAGTCCTTGCCTTTCATGTGAGAACAACAGAAAAGGTTTAGTGACATCTGGTATGCCCAATGCCGGAGCTTGCGTTAACTCAATGTATGCATTTAAGTAGCTGTTTCTGTTCTTCTTGCTAAGGAACACCCTGCCCTACCCGCTGGATTGCCACTCCCACTGAGTACCATTAGGGAAACTTCTGTCTGGTTTCTGTTCTCATGATGAATTATTCTTTGAGGAGCTCAAGGACATTTCCAAGTCAACTGCCCTTGTATTCATGGGGAAATTCTACTTGCCAGGAATCAACTGGGAACATCACACAGCTGGTACAACCCAGGCCAGAAGATTCCTAAAACACCTGGAAAACAACTTTATGGAAAAGGTCCTAAAGGAGCTGACTCAGAAAGATGCTATTTTTGATCTGTCACTTCTCAACAGAGGATCTTGTGAGTGAAGAGGAGATTGGGGCCGTCTTGGCTGCAGCGACCACAGAGCCATTGAGTTTAAAATCTTGGATGACAGGAGGAAAAGTGCCAGCAAAACCTCAACTCCAGCCATGAGGAGAGCAGAACTCAGGCTGCTCAGGGAATTAGTGAGTAAGGTCCCCTGGAAAAATGTTTGTGCAGATGCTGGCGTCCATCAGTGCTGGCGCCTGTTAAACATTCCCTCCTAAGGGCACACCTACAGCAATTCCCAAATGTCAGAAGTCAAGAAGGTGAGGCAGAAGACCAGCTTGGCTGAACAGCGATCTCCTCTTGAAAATAAGGCAAAAAAGGAAGGTGTGTGCCCAGTGGAAGCCAAGTCAGATGACATGGGAAGAACACAAATATGCTGCTCCTCACTGTAGCAAGAAAATTAATGCGGCCAAAGCTCAACTGGAGTTGAAGCTGCCAGAATTGTGGCGGACACTACAAACAGTTTTTTCAAATACAATAATAGTGAAAAGCAGTGTAAAAATAACACTGGCCTGTTGCAGGATGAGGATGGTCACATTACAAACAGGGACATGGACAAGGCAGAGCTGTTTAAAACATTCTTTGCCTCTGTCTTCAACACAGATGATGGACCAGTATTACTGCAACCCTAGGGTATTTTACCGTGTCCCGCAGCCATAGGGAGGAGGAGAGAAGACCCAGCAGGCAGGAATTGTGCAGCAAGATTGATTAATTTAATTATTTTACAAACTCTTTTATAGACTTTTTTCTTCATAGTCTAATTGGACAAAGGATCAGCCACCCCTTGGGGGTGATTGGCTAAAATCCTAAAACATCCATTGTCAAAATATTTTTCTACTATACCATAAACAAGACTTTTCAAGGTTGCAGGTGGCTTGGTTGTTTACATAACTCTGCTACCTCTTCTGTGAGAGAGAAAAGTCTCTCACGGACTTAGAAAATAGCAAGAAAATCCTTGCTAGCAGCATTCTTGTATCTACAGACCAAGGGGGTCCCAGTGCCCTGAGCTGGAGGACCATGACTATGAGAATGATCAACTCCCAGGTGTGTTGCTGTTATTCCCAAAGAACGGCGGAATCACAACACAAGTTCAGGCTGCAAGGTATGGCCAAAGCAAGCTAAGACCTCATTTAATGAATAGGTCATCTTTTATAGTGTAGTTTGCAATAAAGAAATTACATGATTGGCTTATTCACTCACCACCTCTCAAGGTGATAGGCTGAGCAGTAAGACAACCATTTCCAAATATTATTCTCACAAGACTGAAAACAATTCTAATGTTCTCACAACAACTTGCAGGTGTAGAAATGATTTACATTCTTACAAACTGTTGTCCATCCAGTTTTCATGAGAATGAAAGCTTTCACAGAGAAGCTGTGAGAAGCTGGATTTCTCTGTTTCTCAGCTAAAGCATGAGAAAGGAAAAACTTCACAAATGCTACAGAGCTGGAAAATTTTTCTGCTCCTGCCTTTTAGCATCCACACAGGTGACCCTGAAAATGTGCAGGATCTGCTGCTCCAGCTGAACCCCTACAAATCTATGGGCTTGATGGGATTCATATGAGAATCCTCAAAGAGCTGCTGATGTCATCACAAAGCCTCTCTTGATGATTTTTGAACAGTCTTGGGAATCCAGAGAGGTCCCAGCTGGTGAATGTTGTCCTGATTTTCAGGTAGGGCAAGAAAGAGGATCCAAGAAACTACAGGCCTTTCAGTCTCATTTCAGTGCCTGGTAAAGCTATGGAGAAGATTATTCTGGGAGGTGTTGAAAAATGCCTGAAAGACAACGTTGGTCACAGCCAGCATGGCTTCATGAGGGGAAAGTCCTGCTGGTGGAACCTGATTTCCTCTTATGAAAAGATGACCTACCTTGATCAAGGCTGATCAAGGGAAGCCAGCAGATATAATTATTTTGGACTTCAGCAAAGCTTTTGATACTGTCTGCCACAGGATCCTTCTGGACAAAATGCCCATCCCACAGCCAGATAAACACGTCATTTGATGGGTGAGCAACTGGCTCATGGGTCACGCACAAAGGGTGACAGAGATTGGGGTGACATCGAGCTGGTGGTGACTAGTGGGGTTCTGCAGGGCTTCATCCTCCTCCCTGTGCTCTTCAACATCTTCATAAATGATTTGGATGCAGCACTGGAAGGGATACTAAGTTTTCTGACCACAGAAAACTGGGAGGAGTTGTTGACTCCCTGGAAGGCAGGGAGGCCTTGCAGAGAGACCTGGAAAAATCAGAGGGCTGGGCCATCACCAACCACATGAAGTTCAAGAAAGGAAAGTGCTGAATTCTGCACCTGGAATGGGGCAGCCCTGTATGTACAGGCAGACTGGGGCATGAGGTGCTGGAGAGCAGTGCCATGGAAAGGGACCTGGGGCTCCTGGTCAACAGAAAGTTGAACAGCTGTGCCCTGGAGCCAGGTGGGACATCTGTGTCCTGGGGGGCATCAGGCCCAGCATCACTGGCCAGGCCAGGGAGGGGATTGTCCCACTCTGCTCTGCACTGGTGTGGCCCAACCTCGAGTGCTGGGGGCAGTTTTGGTCACTGCAATATAAGAAAGACATTAAACTATTAGAAAGTGTCCAAAGGAGGGCAATGAAGATGGTGAAGGGCCTTGAGGAGAAGCCGTATGAGGAGTGGCTGAAGGCACTTGGTCTGTTCAGCTGGAGGAGACTGAGGGGAGACACCACAGTTACAACTTCCTCATGAGGGAAAGAGGAGGGGCAGACACTGATCTCTGCTTTGTGGTGACCAGTGACAGGACTCAAGGGAATGGCCTGAAGCTGTGTCAGGGGAGGTTTAGGTTGGATATCAGAAAAAGGTTCTTCTCCCAGAGGGTAGTTGGGTACTGGAACAGGGTCCCCAGGGAAGTGGTCAGAGCACCCAGCCTGACAGAGATCAAGAAGTATTTGGACAATGCTCTCAATCACATGATGTGACTCTTGGGAATGGTACTGTGCAGGGCCAGGAGTTGGACTTAATGATCCTTGTGGGTCCCTTCCAACTCAGCATATTCTGTGAGTGCTGGGTGTTACACTGTTAAAAGGGAGACTGCTGAGCTGATGCTCCCCTGTCCAGCCTGGCAAAGGTTCTTAATGGGGCTTCTGCTGTCAAACCAGGGAACACTTGGGTTTTCAGCCTGTGCATGTGCTGAAATTCATGTCTCTCTGACTCAGACTCAAGCAGAACTGCGTCAATCTGCTGATGCTGTTAATCACATATCTGAACTGCAGTGTCAAACCCCTCCTGCACTACTCTTGCAGACTGGGTAAGGCGTAAAACCCTGCCATAAGGCCCTTTAGTGTTGAGAAATGGTTAAAGGATCAGGGGCATGGATCATTGGAAAAGCTGTGGGAAACAGAACTTTAAAAGAGCTGTACAAGCAAATGCCTACATGAGAAAAAGCCTGCATGAGAAACAGGCCTGAGAACAAAAAAGAAGTTTTAAGGATGTAGTACTGTGCTTACAAGATGTACTGACCATGAGGTAGGAGGTAGAACTCCGATTTCTCAAGCTGTAACATTAATGTATCTAATACAGGCAGGAGCTTGCCAATGTAGTCTTTTATCTAACACCAATCAAGCAGAAACAAGAAAGTGTTCTCATAATTGTAAGCCAATCAAGAACTGACAAGCATATATACTAATACTGTATAAAGTGCCTCTAGATTACCAATAAACGAAGCTTGCATTATCAATCACGTTGATTGTTTGCATGTCTTCCCTCGCCTAAGTCAGCGTCACTTTAGTAGCTGCTACTTTTCAAAAGAGGTTTAAATGTCTAACTTTCTCCCAACCATGGTTTCATTTGTATTGTGTGCTGGAATTTTCTTACGGTGCTGCTGCTTGGTGATACTAGTGGGACTGGTTTTGGAGACAACTGTAGAAATCCATAGTGGCAAAAATAGATGCCATCTTTTGTCTCCTTTCCAGAATCAGCTACTCCTGAGTCCCTCTGTGATAAATCTTTGCCCTGCTCTGCTTCTTCAGTATCTCCCATGTCAGAGATTTCAAGGCTTGCTCAGGAAGCCTAACCCCCCAGTACTGCCCTGGCCTTACTTTTTAAAAGTTTCACTTCTTACCTGACTTAGATTTTCTTTGCACCAGTTGAAGTGGGTTATCTCTGTCCCTATCCACAAGGACACTGAAAAGATTATTCCTTGCCTTTGTGCAGCAACCTTTTTTGTATTCTGTCCTTTTGTTCCTCTTTTACTTCCTTTTCTTGGGGCTAAGCAGTGCCGAATTATCCAATCTACACTCCTATGTGATCTTTTAAACACCTCCAAAGGGAAAAAGTACATTTCAGTTGAAATATTTCAAATAATATTTCATGTATAGCTTATTTAAAAAAAACTTCTGTACAAACTTATCTTTGCATAGTGGCATTTTGTCAATTATACTTGCAGGGAAGATTTATCTGCAGTATTTTTGTATGTATTTTTTATTTAGCATCAAATTGCAAAATGATTTGAAGTTTCATGGGCAGGATACACTTTGAAAATCCATTATGGAAACTTATAACTCAGGTGGTGTCATTAAATCCACTTATCCACCAGGTAGTCCAAAGAACTGGGATGGTCGTCAGCCACTTCTGCAGTGCTTGCTTTATCCTGCATTTCAAATTACTTTTTAAAAAGCTGGCTTATTAACACAACCCATGAAACTTCTAAGTGTTGCAGGGGTAGTGATCTTCCTAAAAATATTTTTGCCTTGTTGTGCTGCAGGATTACGAACTTGGCATGAAGTTTAGAGCAGCTTGGATTAAGGGTTTGGAAAGGGGTAAAGAAAGTTTTAGTTAGTCTTAGAGAAATAACTCAAATACATGTAGGGAAAACGCTGAGGAGATGCTCTTACAGCTGTTAGTCCCCACTGCCTTTGGTCCTCCATCTGTGTGTCACAGAGGGACTCCCACCCCTCCTGCTGTTGTGACTGGGGTCACACACCTGAATCTTTGCCAGTGCTGCTTCCATAAGTAACCCCTAATTATGTAATGCTTGATTTGATTATTTTTTTGATAATGAAATACTTTATTCTGCCTTCCTGGATGGAATTGTCTCTTGCAGTTCCATTATACAGCTTTATTCAAATAACTTGCATTATGTGGAAGCCCAGAAATTGTGGGGTTTTTCTACCTCATTTCTCAAACCCTTTATTATCAATGTCTTAATTTTCAGACTATTCCAATGCTGATTATAAATACATTTGGAAAGGCTAATGTTCAGAAATAATGAGATTTTCTTCATTTATAGCCATGACCAGGAGACTGTGTAGTAATAATGGCTCCTGCTGTAATAAAACATTCATTTGAATGTTTTGAGGGCCTTTGTAGTTCAAGGTTAAAGATGCTAAGATAAGTCAAACTAGATTTAGTAGTTTTTAGCACTATATAGAAGATGTCCTTGCAGTTTGGGAAACCAGTTGTTTCAAAGTATTGTCTTTTTTAGTTAGCTGATGAGATGGACCAATTTAATTTCTATTTATGCCTCAACATGTGTTATATATGAGATGAAAAATTACTCTAGGGGTTGCACAGGTGATGAAGGGGAGCCCTCTCCCCGGGGAGGCTTCACCTGACAGCCAATCAGGGCAGAGAAAGCTTCCACGATCGGGCTGCAAGCGACTCCCCACTTGCTGGTGGGGCAGATGCCTGGATGCCCTGGAAAAAATGCCCGGGAAATCAGGCTATGGGAGGAGCCTTAGCACATTAAAGCAGTTAACTGTGTCACAAACGGGCACCATTTTGCTTTGGGTTTCTTGGAGGGAGTGGGGGCTTGCCCAGAGGGCCAGGTTGGCCCTCCTCCCCCCCTCGCCTTTTCCTCCCTGCGGTCCTGCTTTCCTGTCCTGCCCCGCTTCGCTGCTTCCCCGAGGCAGCTCATCCCTGCGACAACCTAGTGCTCCACTGTTTCCCCAACGAAGCAGACGCTGCCTGCACGCAGCCAGCAGCTGTTGCCGCTGCCGTGCTTCCCACGTTTCCCGCAGCCTGCAGCAGCTAGCCTGCAGCCGTCATTCGCCGACGCCGGAGGCACACTGCTGCCACCGCTTGGAAATCGCGCTCGGACGTCGTAAGAGCTTCGCAGGCTCATCACTGCTTGCAGCACACATCCTAGCCCACTGCTTGCAGCACACATGCTCCCTCTGCCGAGCTGACGCTAACAGGGCGCCCGGGGTACAGCGGTAACGATCTGTTCCTGTCTCCTGTTTCTCCCTCCGTCTCTTTTTTTCCCCCTCTCTGCTCTCTTTTCTATCCCCCTTCGGCAGGAACACTTACCCTTCTTTATCAGTACACAGTTCTCAGATATAATATTGCCGCATTTGCACTTTATTTTCGTCTGAGAAATCTATCAAAAAGAATCCTCCCTGACTTCCCCGTTTACAGCAGGTCGGGACAGCTGATCAGCTTGTTAGTTAGAACTAAACAAGCATTTCTAGAGATTTATGTTGTAATTTTTGATTGGCAGAAGTAATATCTACTCATTAGGGTCAAGTTACTAATGTTCTGTACTTTGGTCCAAGATCATCCTGGTGTTTTCCTAGTTAGAGGAAATATTGTGCTGTTATACTCCTATGCATCATAGAAATAACTAAGTGGAGATAGACCCGATCACTGGTGGTGTTCCCCAGGGCTCAGTTTTGGTGCAGGTCCTGTTTGAGACCTTTATTGATGATCTGGGCACAGGGATCAGTGCATTTACAGACAACACCGAGCTGGGTGGGAATGTGGATCTGCTCGAGGGCAGGAGGGCTCTGCAGAGAGACCTGGGCAGACCCGATGGTCTGAGGCCAAGTGCCAGGTCCTGCAGCTCCAGGCTGGGGGAGGAGTGGCTCAGGAGCTGTTGGTCAGAAAGGGCCTTGGAGGTGCTAGTCAACAGCAGCTGGACATAAGCCAACAGTGTGCCCAGGGGGCCAAGAAGGCCAAGAGCATCTTGACTTGTATCAAGAATAGTGTGGCAAGCAGGACCAGGGCAGTGACTGTCCCCCTGTACTGGGCACTGGTGAGGCCACACCTCGAATGCTGCATCCAGTTCTGGGTCCCTCACTTTAATAAGGACATTGAGGTTCTGGAGCATGTCCAGGGAAGGGCAACAAGGCTCATGAAGGGTATACAAAACAAGTCTGATGAATGGCTGAGGCAGCTGTTTAGTCTGGAGAAAAGGAGGCTCAGGGGGGACCTCATCACTCTCCAAACTCTCTGACGGGAGGGTGGAGGGAGGTGGGGCCTGTCTCTTTTGCTGTGCCTTCAGTGAGAGGAGCAGAGGAAATGGCCTCAAATTGAGACAGGGGTGATTCAGATTAGATATTTAAAACCCCAATTTTCACTGTTTGGGTTGCGAGGCATTGGAAGGGGCTGTCCCAGGAAATGGTGGAGTCACCACTCCTGGAGGTGTCCAAGAGGTGTCTTGATCTGTCACTGGGTGATATGGTTTAGGGGTCCCTTGGGGAGTTAATGTAGTCTGCAGTGCTCATTGAGAAGAGTATGCTCTTTTTTTCTTTTTTTTTTCAATAAATGCAGAGTACTTGGTTGCAATCAGCCAACTCTGTATTGACTCGTGCCTGGAGGCCATCAGGAGTACAGTCTGGCCAACCAACCAGCTATAATCAGGTGTTAGTATGTGATTTATTAAACTGCATTGAGTTTCTGTACTACTTTTTACAGGTATTTCTTAAAATTTGAGTTCTGTGCTAACAGCAATTTTCTTTCTATATTTGTGATAATGTTTCTGCAATATCTGGAGTGCATCAGAAAAGAATTTCAGAATATTAGGCCATTTTTGGTGTCTTTAATTATGATAGCAAGGAAAATCTTGTATAAGATAGCAGCTATCTGGAGAGTGTTAGCAAGGAGTCTGGGTACCACTGAGTACCATGTTAAGAAATATGTACCAGTCTTTGGCTACTTGCTTATGATATTTCCTGCATTAAAGTGGATTTTAACATTCTCTGTAAAAGAAGTCTGCACTGCATTATGGAGAGCCAATGTTAAGTTACTAATTGCTCCTTGTGGCAATGTGTAGATATAGAAGTACACAATGCAGTTTCCTCAAAATCCACTAAAATCCAGAAGGCTGATTTATAGGTTTAGGTCAAATATTTGAGCTGGGTCCTAGTATTTCTTACTTGACAAGTTTATCAGCAGACAAAAAACGAGCAGGTTTCTGAATGTAGTACAAAAATCAGTTCAAAATACTCATCTGTTTTCTTCAGCTATACTTAAAAGAAGTCTTACTCTATGTTACTGTGCTCTGTGAAAAGAGCTGTGACAGGATTTCTGCGGTCCCCTCTATTCTATCACTGCTTTCTAGAAAAGATGTGTTACCTTGACCTGCCTATGTCACTTTCACGCTAGTGATACATTCTTAACCAGGGTTTGGGGTTCTAAGGACTACAGCATGTGCTTTTAAATCTTCGCTGTTTCTCAGAGTGTGGAATGTGTTATGCTTATGGCTGTACCTACTGAGATGGGAAATATTTCTGTATGTTACTTGACTGCAGCCTTCAAGTGCTAAAAATAAAAGAGTAACTGGATAACAAATGATTCAACAAAAATAAAAAGTAACCCAAAAAATCCCAACCTGGAACCCATAATATTAATGAACAGCTGCCAAAAAGTACAAGAAATTATAAATGAAAAAAAATTCAGCTCCTTAAAATCTGTTTTCCTGAAAGTCCTATTTGAGTGCTACTGCATCTTTTCTTCCTGAATTAATTTAGCATTTCTGTAAGGTCTCAAAAGCCTAAATATATTTTTAATAATGCCTCACCATGGTTCTGTTTAAGAAATCATTATATCAAATAGTCTTTCCATAATAAATTATTTTTCCAGAAATCATATGGAGAGGGATGGAAAGAAACACTCTAGTGAGTTTGTTGCTTTTCTTGCTCTGGTTTGTTGTAGGTCATGATTTTGAGCTATGAGCAAGGGCACAGTGAACTGTTGGAGAAGAGCTAAATGAGCAGTGAGAGGAAAGACCATCACTTCTGAACTTTCTCCTGGTGTGCAACTAGAAAAACCCTGTTACACTAGTCCTCACAAAAACTGCAACCTCACATAATGGTAGGCCATGGTCATTGCTGTTTGCAAAAAAGTAGTACTCATGGCTTAGAGATGTTTCCACAGGTCTGAGAGAGCATGCATATGCTCAACAAATATCTGAGGATATAAACACTTGCTGTCTACAGCAATGTCATTATCCTTGTGACCCTTATTACCCCTGGGAAAATTTGGCATAATCCTTCGGTTTGTCAAGCTTTCCCAGCAGTTAATGGAAATCAGTTCCCAGCTCCACATGTCCAAAGTGAAGTGGCCTGGAATGTGCCCAAGGATTGCATGGACGAGACACAGCTTCCTCATATCTGCAGTGGCTGGAAATTTTAACCTGAATTTAAATTAGGTGAAAAAATTTTATCTTTTAATTGCATGTTTTAATTATGGTGTCCAAGTTGCAATGAAGTTGCAGGAAATAATTTGACCCAGGGCACAGAAACTTTGCATATTTCTTAAATGAATAAGAAGAGAGCAGTAGATATTGTCCACTTCAGCAAGGCTTTTGACACTGTCTGTCTCTCATAACATCCTCCCAGGCAAACTCAGGTAGTGAGGGCTAGATGAGGGGGCAGTGAGGTGATTGAGAACTGGCTGATCCCAGTGGGCCATGATCAGTGGCACAGGGTGTGGTTGGAACTCTGTCACTAGTGGTGTCCTCGAGGTTCCGTACTGGGTGCAGTATTTAATAATATTTATCACTGGTTGGATGAAGAGGTTGGTGCCTCCTCAGCAGGTTCGCTGCTGACACAGAGCTGGGAAAAGTGGCTGATCTGCCCAAGGGCTGTACAGCCCTTCAGAAGGACCTTGAAAGCCTGGAGAGATGGGCACAGAAGAACTGTCTGAAACTCAACAAGGGAAATGCAGGTCCTGCACCTGGACAGGAACAACCCTGGGCACCAGCACAGGTGGAGGGGATCTGCTGGAGCAGCTCTGAGGGGAAGGACCTGGGTGACACCAAACTGTCCCTGAGCCAGCAGAGTGTCCTGGGGCCAAGGAGGCCAATGGGATCCTGGGGGTAGCAGGAAGAGCATTCCCAGCAGGGCAGGGAGGGATCCGGATCCTGCCCCTCTGGGCAGCCCTGGAGGCACCTCTGGAGTGCTGTGTCCAGCCCTGGCTGCTCAGCACAGCAGGGCCAGGGAGCTCCTGGAGCGGGGCCGGCGGAGGCTGCGCAGCTGAGGAAGGGCCTGGAGCATCTCTGTGCCCAGCACAGGCTGAGGGAGCTGGGGCTGCTCAGCCTCGAGAGGAGCCCCAGCTGAGAGGAGCCCTCAGCCCTGGGTGTCCCTGGCCGCAGGGAGGACTCTGAGCAGGGCCCAGGCTCTGCTCCGGGGGAGCCGGCAACAGGACAAGAGGAACAGGCAGAAACTGATGCCCAGGAAGTTCCACCTGAACATGAGGAAGAACTTCTTTCCTGTACAGTGCCCAAGCCCCAAACAAATTGTCCAGAGAGGGTGTGGAGTCTCCCTCACTGGGGATACTCCAGAGCTGTCTGGACACAATCCTGTACTATGTGCTCTGAGATGACGTTGCTGGAGCAGGGAGGTGGCACTATGGGCTCTTGCAACCTGAGCCATTCAGGGATTCTGTGATACACTGCTTATTAAAAAGGTAAGAAAAAACAGCATGCAATCTTCTGAAAAAAATTAGTACTTGCCCTTTTTGAATAATGTTCAAACTTATTTTCCATTTTTACTTTGCCTCATGGTAGCTAACTATTGCTTGGAAATATTAATGTTCCCTAAATGCTGTACATGGTGTCAGAGAGTAAAATGGGGATTCTGGCTGGTGTTTGAAATGGTATGGAACCGTGTTACTTGTAAATTGGGAGTCATTGATCTTGTTATGCAAAGTGATTTGTTGTAGCACACAAAATGTATGCTCTTTGCTGCAAGTGGAGTTGTGGTGTAGAGCTCTTTGCTAGTTAAAAAATGTGAGCCTTGTAGTGGATGCTCTTACACAAGTAAAGTGATAGGGAAACCTGCATATATCTGAATTGTCAGTGGAGGCTTGGCAAGTTCCTGGAAATATCTGTAAAGAGTGTAGGACTTTGGGTGTTTTGGGTTTTTTTTCCTCCCACATGCAGTCTTGAAAAAACTGATTTCTATATTGTGTCATCGAAAGATTGGCTTAATTGCATACAAAAGATACATAATAGGGACAAGGCCCTTCTGTTTGATTCAGAAAAATATTTCTTGTGCATTATAATGCCAGCTTTAACATACATGGTTTCATTGTGAAATGATACCTTGGCAGCACGAGATTAAACTGTTACACTGGTGTATTTTTTCTTTGCATTCTACTATTCAGTTGTACCTGTGTTACAAGTCCTTTATCTTTTCTTTTGTATGGGGCTTGTTAAGTGGACGGCTTTGGGTAAATATTTAGGGTAATAGATTTTGACCACTCCTGTGAAGGACTAAATTGTCAGCTTTGTTAGGAGAGTGGCAGATTTAGACATGGATTTAGGGACCTTCTGAGAAAACACTACTTCACTCTACTTCAACACTCCAGTTTTCTCTGGAAATAGCCAGGATGGGAAATTGCCCTTTGTTCCATTGTCTGTCTCTGGGATGCAAGTGCTTCCTGGTCTCTGTCTTCCTTTGGCTCAGTGCTGGTGGTCCACACTAGCCCTCAGCACTGCACTGTGTCTTTCACCAGCTCTTTTCAAAAGGCTTTGAACAGGATCAGCTCTGTTTTCTTTATGCTGTTGCTGCTTTGTCTCTTGACGCTTTGGAGCATACCCTGTTATTAAGGTGTCAGATAGTCTCTATGTGTTTACAGCCTTATTCTGTGGGGCCTTTGTTCTCTGTAGGGGTTGGGAATGTGCCTGTTGGCATGCAGCCAGCCAAGTGCTGCTGCTTGCCCAGGTGTCTTTTGCTGGGCACTGATGACAAATTTGTGTCACACTGTGGAGGTTGTAGAGAAGCTGTAATGAAGACAGCAGCCCTTGCTCTCCTGTGTATTTAACAGCTTTAGGAATTGCATCACTCTTCTGACTTCAGGTATGCCAGGTGTTGTGGTTTGAAGCTGGCTAAGCGCCAGGCACCCACAAAAAAACCATCTACTTATTTTCCTCTGTTATAGCTGAGCAGAGGAGGGGGAATTAAAAACTTCACGAGTTGAGATAAGGATTATTAAAAAAAAAACCACTTTAAGGCAAAACACGTTCAAAACTTAAACAGTATAAAGAAGATTTATTTTTAACAGAATTAAAAGTAAAAAGGCTAATGAGAACCGAAGCAAATCTTCAGAACACCTTTCTTTCCTAGTTCCTCCCTCTTTCCACCGACCACGCAGGGAAACAAAACATGGGGTTTTGGTCAGTATTTCACTTCTTAAAAATCTTTCTTCAGTATGCTTAGGGAAAAGAGTTTCTTCTGCTGTGCCATGGGATCCTTCCCACGGGAGATAGTTCTCCTGTTCCTGAGAGATGGTTCATCTTATGTCAGCCCATGCCTTTCTCTAGTACACAAGTGCACAGTGGGACAAAAGTGGTGGTAGGGAGAGGAGCAGGAGCATCGACTCCTGCCAACTGTGAAGGAAGCTGGTATCCTGCAGGAATGACTACCCAGTAATCAGTTTAAGAATCCAAGTAAGACTTCAAAAATAATTTATTTAGTACATCACCCTTTCTTCCTTTATAAAAAGCCCAGTATATGAAATGACACACTTAAAGAATTGCATGTCATGGTAGCAAACTGAGTGTCTAAAGCAGACTGCAGAAATTTGTGTAGTGTATCCACTCATACATCAAGGAAGCCTAATGAAATCAGCAGTCATCACCTGGGAGTAGGAAGTACTTGCATCCTAATTTTGGGCTGACTTCAGTAAAGACCCTTGATTTTGAAGTGAGTACTTAACTTTATTTCTAAATATTGTTCTGTTAATTTCACATTTTACCCATGGCAGTAAAGTTGAGCAGATCTATAGGTTTGTGGCACTTTGGGGCCTTGTTTGAACTGTTGCCTCTCCAGAAACCATATAAATGGTAATGTGACCTGCACTTCATCCAGCCTCTGTGAGTAGGGAATTGTCCCAAACGGCCCTTTCATAAGATTTTGGGATGTCTCTGGTTATTTGTCCTTTGTCTGTTTGGCTTTCCCTGGGACCGAGAGTGTCTTGAAAAGTTTCTGTCTACCTTATATTTTTTCTATCTTGCAGATTACTTTTTTTATAAGGAGCCAAAACATTATTTTGAGTTGAGGATGGAAAAATGTTTTAAGTTTCATTCTGTCATCTCTAGGTAATGTGAATTTCTGAAAGCTGTGCTCAGCTGAAGTCAGGTCAGCTCAGTAAATCCTAATTAATTGAAATGGTAAAGGATACCCAGCTTTATGCAGTGGTCAAAATGGTTTTTCAGCTTAATGAGTCATGCACCATCAACACCAGATGGCAAAGCATGAAACTTTAGTAAAATACTTTAATGCCCTTGTCAGAAACATTAGATGGCTCTTAGGCTTAAGAAGTTTGCACAATGTTGTTCTATATAATAAAAGTGATGTAGGAGTTAACAGCCACCTGAACTAATCCCTCTACATTATTTTTTTAAATCTACATTTAATTTTTATCCCCCGGAAGCTTTTTGTTCTGTAAGTGTTTGAGTGTTACAGTGTCTTCATCTTGCAGCTCTAATTAAGATGAGTCTGTGTGGAGGAAAGCTTTGTGAAGATCAGGCTTTAAGTTTGTACCACTGTAGTCAGGATCTGAAATCCATATGGGGTTTTTATATGCTCTGAGGATACAAATTCAGACTGTTTCATTATAGCTCATGCAAAGAGACTAAAATAAATTTTACACTTCTGCTGAACAATATGCTGGCTTTCTTCCTGGTAAAAATGGATATTCCCTTGCAGGGCCAATATAGAAGTTTGGTGCAAAATAAATGAATGCTCTGAATCTATTACTGCAACATACTGGCAGCTTAATGAAATAAGAAATCATGAGGCCTGATTCACATAGGCATTATTAATTCATACTGGTGGAATGTTTTAACATTAATAGGGTAAAGAAAAAACCCCCTTAATTTTCCCTCTTCCCTCCTTCTTTTCTTAAATGAAAGACATCTTCCTCCCCAGACTCACATAGCAGTGTAATCTACAAGCAATTTAATTTTTATTGTGCTGTCTAATTAGCATAGTGGGATGCCTCAGTGAGCCAGCCTGGTGGTGTCCCCCTGCTCTCTTACAGCACAGCAGCTTGTGCCAGGCAGCTCAGCAGGCCCATCATCTCCAGCTGCTCATGTATGCAGTTCAGCAACCCAAGAATTAATGTCTTCATGACAGCTACTAACAATGCTCATGCTTTTCATCAAATCTGCCTTGAATTCCTGGAGACAGGGGAGGCCACCAGTCTCTGGTGGCTCAGGGCATATCAGAGCGTGGAAGGAGAGGAGCTGAACTTGAGCACTTGGGTTAATTTTTTCATTTGCATGTCCCTATATGTTTTATTCAGTGGAATCTGCTATCAGGGTCTAAAGACAGCTTTTTTTTCCTTAAAAATTCCCCAAAACGCAACACCGTGCATATTACCAATTTTGAAATTTTTTTGCTGTTGTTTTCTGGTTCTATCATCTTTGCTGAAGTTATTGGCTTTTCTAGTAGTCTCAGTGACATCAGAAATGTGCCTTCATCCCTTCATATATAGTTCATCTTCTTCCTTCGGTCCTCTGGTACATTGCAGTATAAAAATGACAATACAGTTCTTCATATGCTGTATATCTTTTTTTCTTTCTTCTCATCTTGGTTTTCATTTCTCATCTATAGAATGCCACTTTTACCAGAACTCTTTAACATATTTTTGGCCTATACATGTTCAATTCTGAGAGAAGATGCTGTTGTATTTCCACATTGCTACTGCTTGTAGTTTCTCTCTCTTTCTAGGCTTCATTAACTTTCACTCTCTAAAATCTGTATGTTGAAGAGAAACAAGGTCACCGGAATACACTAGTAAGTTTTATTTATAAATTCAGAATGTCAGTGTGGGCAGATCTAGACACTGAAGGGTCACTGTCAGAGTGTACAGTATCCACTTAGCCAGGGTACTAGCTGTATTTTTTTCCTTGTCACTGTGATAGTGGGGCTACCTTTTATTTCTGTGTTAAGATGTGATTGCCTTGGACAGGTCTCTTCCTGCAAGTGAGGTAAATCAAACTTCAAGGAAGAAGCCAGCATTTTCCAGTTTTTCCATTTGCATAAGGCTCTGTTGGACAATACATCTCTTTGAACAGAGCTAGAAAGCTTGTAGCAGCTTTGAGGACCTATAGCCTTTGTGTGATATGAAGGGAGAGAGGTATCTGGGGCTCCCTATTCTCTCTCTGGGGTTGGTGAAACCTGCCAGTTACCCCATAGGACCTTGAGACATTTGTCTATCACTTGTTTAGATCAAATTCTGAATTTTTCTTGTCAAATTTCACAGAAAGACAGATGTGGTGAGACATGTGAAATTGAAGCTCCTCAATATGCTCGTTAAGGTCCACTGCTTTGATCTCAGCACAGTTAGTGCTGGAATAAGAATGTGGGCCACTCTGTGTTTCTGGTTGGGGCAGATCCCATGGCAAAATGCTGGCCACCCTATACCCTATTTGTCTTCTACTTCAACATTCATTATCAGAGCTAAATTTTTGCTTTTACTTTTTTTGCAAGTCAAGAACAAGACTCATTTACATAAAGGCGCTTTGAAGTTGTGCTTGCAGAGCCACTTCAGTGACCTTTGCCCAGCTGTAGGGTGGCTTCGTGGTGGAGATCTGAAGGGAAATGTTAATGAGGAGACAGCATCACCCAGGACTCCCTAACTGTGTTAGATTTCTTTGTGGCAAATTACAGAACAGTTTTTAGTTTTCTAGATCCAAACATTTTCTATATTTGGAAAAGGTCAGATCCGTTTTGAAACTTGGATTAACATTTAAGAGAAATCTTACTCTGATGAAAGATCAGACATAACTTCAAAAGAAATCATCTGGTCTCAAATATATAATGATTCAGGGTGCCCAATATAGGAGCTAGTTTCACGGAGTCTGGAAAGTATCCTTATAAGGGAAGATGGTTCTGGGTGAACACTCCATTTTTGCTTGGTTAACCTAGAATAAAAATGAAATAATAGAATCATTGAATAGTTTGGGTTGGAGTGGACCTTCAAAGGCCATCTAATCCAGTCCCTTGAGATGAGCAGGGTCATTTTCAGCCAGACCAGGTTGCTCACAGCCCAGTCCAACCTGACTTTGAATGTTTTCAGGGATGTTGAGTCTAGTCCAGGCAAATTTGTGTCTGAGCTCTTGTGGGTGTAAATATGTGAAAAGTCCTTTCAGCAGCTCAAAGCTACATAAATTCATGAGGCTGGTGATTTCCCTTTTGTTCTCGAGGATAGCTACTGAGGAGGTGCTCTGGATGTTGAGGAGAATCTCTAAATATATGAGATGTTTCAGCAATTTAGGTAAGAAACATCTGGCAATTGCTTATTACAAAAGAGAATGTTAGTCTTCCGAGGGCATTTTATGCTGTGGTCACAAGTTACGGCAGGTAAGAGGATGGTGACTTTGGCCTCTGACTCTTATTAGGAAGCAAATTTTTGTGGCTTAGGAAAGAAAGAAACTGGAGAGTGTTAAACTTGCACAGAAAGAAAGGGTGAAACAGGGAACAAATCAATGTTCATTTAGTGCAAAATTAAGATGTTACGAACAAAATTAGTTGAGACAAAAGGATCTGGAGAGAAGAAGACTTGTAATTATCTCCATGTCAGTGCTAAGAACCTGGAAAAATAGGCAGGAGGGCCTAGACTAGCTCATTTCTGAGCATAGCTGCAATACTGAAACCTTGTGGCAAAATTGGCATGGCTGGAATATTGAAACTCCTCTGTCTGACCTGTTCTGCAGAATTTGAATGTGATAGAGGAGTGTGAATGCCACTGTCAGGAAACACATTGCCACTTCAGAGGCTCTGATCAGAAATAAATCATTGGTTTGAATCACTCCAGAGAGGCTGATACCCTTTCAGTAGCAGGCTTGAGGCTATTTTCTTTCCCCTTGTGGCAGGACCCCCAAGAAGCCAGGAGACTGTTCTTTGTGGAATTGGCTGCTTTGGAGGACTGATTATTATGTGGGACGCAGGTGCTGCATTGCCTAGCTCCCCCAAAGCCCCAGTGATGGTTTTCCTTGTGCAAGGCAGGAGCCTTCTTAAAATCAAAAACTTACAGCATGTTTTGAGCTGAAAATTTTTTTCATATGCCTTACAAGGGCAAAACCTGCATTAGATTTTGCCCTGGCAGGTTAAAAGTGAAAGATGGACTTGAAAATTGAGGCTAAGTTAAATACAATGATCGTAACTTGATTGTGTGTGTGATGTGCATAGAATAAAATGCAACAATTATGCTTCTAGTCCTTTAAAAGGCCCATTCTAAAAGCTGACAAGATTATTAGCAAAGCAGGTAGGAAAATGATGTCTAAATGGAAAAAAAAAAAGAGGCATTTTGAAACTGCCAGGAGTATCTTGCAATATATCCTGAAGCCCACAGTCAAGAATAAATCTTATCTGTAAAAAAAATGCATTGTTACATCTGCATCTAATATAAAACACACAAATATCCAAAACAGCAAGGGAAAATGGGTAGTAAGGGTGTTTATTAGATGCTTTATTACGAGCAGAAATTGGTGAAGAAAGAAACAAGATACAAGAAATAACTATAAGTTACCAGCACTGAATATAATAAAGAAATTTTTAAGTTTACAGAAAACTGCCACCAAGAAAACTACTTGTTGCAGTGATGGGGTGTGGCAGTTGTGTGTAGAAACACGTGCTTAGTTAATGCTGAAGCGTATCTGGGAAACAGCCAGGTGTGTGGTCATGCCACATGAAGGCGGTGATTAATTCCTTTCCAGTGTGGCTGTACCAGTATTGTGGGCCCCTGGATGAGCTACTATGAGCCACTCAGTGCTGATTTTCTGCCTTTGAGTAGTGTTTTATTTCTGGCTAAATCATTTCACATACATCAGGAGGGGCTGAGGTATTGGAGAAGCTAATGCAGATGAGCTGCTCGCCTGAATTTCACACAGTGCTTACCTCTGTCATTCATAGTATGACCACATATGAGGATACCAGGTAACATGTAGTCATTTGTAAACTGGTGGTTTGCATTATGAGAGTGGGGAGAAGGTACTTTTGGCTTGAATTGACCTGAATTTTATTTTATTTGTTTAGTGTATGTTGAAATGTGGGAGAAATGCAAAAGGCTAAACATTCCTGTTTTGAATACAGCTGAACAGAGAGAAAGAGCCTTAGTGGCTGTTGACTTGATTTACCTTGATTTGGTTATGATGTGAAATACTGATACAGGTTTTGAATGATTAATACAGTATCAGAAAGTAATTGATCTTGTACAGGTGCAGAAAATACATCTTATAAAACTGATGAGATCACAGATGATTGTATTGGTTTTGCATGGCCTGGTTTTTGGTAGTGGGGTGACCACAGAGGTGGCTTTTGTGAGAAGCTGCTAGAAGCTTCCACCCTGTCTGGCAGAGCCAATCCCTGATGGCTCTGAAGATGGACACGCTGCTGGCCAAAGCCGGGCCAATTAGAGAGGTTGGTAACGCCTCTGTGGAAACATATTTAAGAAGAAAATCCATACAAAGTGGGGGCACAGTTTTTTTCTACTCAGAGAAGAGGAGGAGGAGGAGGTGGAGGTGGTGAGAACATGTGAGGGAAACAACGTGGGGACACCATGGTCAGTGAAGAAGGCGGGGGAGGAGGTGCTCCAGGTGCTGGAGCCGAGATTCCTCTGCAAGCTGTGGTGGTGACCATGGTGAAGCAGCTGTGCCCCTGCAGCCCTTGGGGATCCCCGGGGGATGCAGAGATCCACCCGCAGCCCCTGGGGATCCCCGGGGGATGCAGAGATCCACCCGCAGCCCCTGGGGATCCCCGGGGGATGCAGAGATCCACCCGCAGCCCGTGGGGGAGGTGCCCATGCCGGAGGGGGTCAATGCCTGGAGGAGGCTGTGATCCAGTGGGAGACCCAGGAGAGAGAGAGAGCCCCTGCTTCCAGGCTGGAGCAGCCTGTCCTTGGAGGACTGCACCCCGTGGAAGAGTTACCCATGCTGCAGCAGTTTTGGGAGGACTGCTGCTTGTGAGAGTGGACCCACGCTGGAGAAGTTTGTGGAGAATTGTCTCCCATGGGAGGGACCCCACGGTGCAGCAGGGAAAGGACTCCTCTCCCTGAGCAGCGCAAGAAAACCTCAGGTGATGGACTGACCAAACCCCCCTGCCCTGTCTCCCTGCGCTGTTGGTGGGAAGGAGTGAGGGGCTGGAGGGAAAAAGGTGTTTTTACTTCTCATCATCCTCCTCTGATTGTTAGCAATAAATTAACTTTGTACCTCTAAGCTGAGCCTGTTTTGCCCTTGGAGTGTTTCCTCCCGGTCCTTATCTCAACTCATGAACCCTTTGTTAAGTTTTCTTTCCTCTGCCCACCTGTGGCAGGGGAGAGTGAATGAGTGACTTTTGTGGGTGCCTGGCATTGGGCCAGTGTCAAACCACGACAACGATAAATCTAATAATGTTGATACAGTACATTTTTCTGTGGGATGCAACCTTGACTGTCATGAGTTAAGAATTTAACCATCCAATACCAAATGCAGTAAAAGCCAGCTAAGCAGTGGGATTGCAGAGGTCATGATCAAATACAATCATCATTCACCTGTAAGTTTAGAGCAGTTTTCCTTACGTATTTCACAGAACTTGTGTTTTGTCTCCATGCTATTTTGATGTTAAATGAGTAGTTTGAGGAAGAAATAGCATCCTAGTAGGATACTAGCAATAGAAGTTTTCAGATGGCACAAATAACCACTGTTAACTTCTAACCTGGGGGAGGGAAGTTTGAGTGATAAATAATGGGCAGGTGGGATCATTGGTTCATTGTAATCTCAGTTGCTTGGTAAATTTCATATAACATGCCTTGTAATAGAACTAAATGTGAAATGAGGGAAAGAGGAGCCAGTGTGGTCCATGGCTGCCATGTACAGCATCCAGGCCAGGCATGGGAAGGCTTTTCTGTCCTGTGAGTCACTCAGCCCAGTGCCCTTGAGCCTGCCCTTTGCCCTGCTGTTTCAGTGGGAAGCTGGAAGCCAGAGAGAGCTGAGCAGAGTCAGGAGGGTTGTCTTGCGAACTGCAAGGGTTGCCTTAGAAAGCTCAAGCAGCTCAGGCTTGCTTTAATAAAGGAGAGTTTGAAGGGTGACTTGGTGATAGTCTGTATCTTTATCTAAGGGAACAGGTTCAGCAGATTCAGTTCAGCAGATAAGACTTGGCTTTTTTCCTTCTGGATGAATAATTAAGATTTGGGACAACTTGCTCTTCCCTACAGAGGATTTTCTGACACTGTTTATTTTAGAAAGTAATTGGCCTGTTTTTCTACAAGATGTGATATTAATGCAAACAGGATTTAACTCTGGAAAATCCCATGTGCAGCATATCAGATGGAAATACCATGTTGTTTCCTTTCAGCTTCGTAACTTGAAGGTATTAGACTGGGAAGTTCACCTGGATAGGTGTCTCAGCCAAGACGTGTATTTTTAAGTTAGACAGGAGCTCAGAACTTTGCTTAGGGGAGACACAGATGAATGGTGGGGTGCATTCATTCATTTGGTGCATTCTCTAACACAGAAGTCTGGATACTGTGCTGCAGACTTGTGTGCCTGAGCTAAGTGGTTTCCAGTTGTACAGACTAATGGGACTCTAGCAATGAAACAATAGTGGTAAAGAACACATATCTCTTTCTACTCTTAGGCAGCGTAGCTTTCTGTTAAAGTTAGGTGTTACAAATTTTTGTGAAATTTGTTTGCACATTTCTATACGAGCTTCTTTATTCCGAAGTGCTCACAACAGGGAGAAAAATAATTGCTCTTGGCATTGCTGCAGCTGTGAAAATTGTGGCAGCCCAGACTTTCTTTGCTTCTGAAAGGACTTATCTGCAAGTCTGAACATGGCACTGTAAACTAGAAACTATTTATTCCCCAGAAAAGCAGAACTGCCTTGCGACATTGAGTTAACTCCCCTTTCTGTCCCCTACCTTTCATCTTGCAGATTCAAACTTCTGAAGTTTGAATGAAATTACTGAAACTACTCAAGTGCATCATAAATTCTCAAGGCAACTAAAAAATGCTTCAAAGCCATGGTTGTTCATGCAGAAAAGGTCTGTAAATCTTAAGTAACACATAATTCAGTTGTGCCATGAATAGCAGTGCAGTGGTGTTTGATAGACGGAGTCTGACTTTAAACAAGTCCTTCAATTTCTTTCTTTCTTTTAATTGGTTCTTTCTTGTTCTACTCCCCCATGCACTTCCTTCCTGTGGTCTCCCAGCTGTCTTTTCCCTGTCTCACTCCACCACTTCTTGCAAACTGTGCAAGTTAAAGATCACAGAATCACAGAACGAACTCGGCTGGAAAAGACCTTTGAGATCATCAAGTCCAACCGATGACCTAACACCTCCTCATCAATTAAACCATGGCACTGAGTGCCACGTCCAGTCTTTTTTTAACACGTCCAGGGACAGTGACTCCACCACCTCCCTGGGCAGATTCCAGTGCCCAATCACTCTTTCAGTGAAGATTTTTTTCCTAATGTCTAGCCTAAACTTCCCCTGGTGTAGCTTAAGGCTGTGTCCTCTTGTTCTGTCAGTCATTACCTGGGAGAAGAGCCCAACCCCCACCTGGCTACAACCTCCTTTCAGGGAGTTGTACAAAGTGACAAGGTCTCCCCATAGCCTCTTTTATCCCGGGCTAAACAACCCCAGCTCCTTCAGCCGTTCTTCACAGGACTTGTGTTCCAGGCCCTTCACCAGCCCTGTTGCCCTCCTCTGGACGTGTTCAAGCATCTCAGCATCCTTCCTAAATTGAGGGGCCCAGAACTGGACACAGCACTCAAGGTGCAGCCTCACCAGTGCTGAGTACAGGGGAAGAGTGACTTCCCTGGTCCTGCTGGCCACACTGTTCCTGATCCAGGCCAGATGCTGTTGGCCTTCTGGGGTCATGTTCAGTTGGCTGTCGACCAGCACTCCCAGATGTAAAAGGATGCCAAAGTGTACTTAGGCCAATAAGCCTCTTAGAAAAATGAGAATATAATGTCCTTTATTGCAGCATTTGAAACAATTAGGACAGAAAATGTAAGTGTTGGGACTTCAACAGCTTTTTCTCTTGAGACTTTTCTGGTGCCTGATGGCTGATATAACCATGACTCTTTTCCTGGAGCCCCAAGCATTTCCTATGTTTTATTTGACAGCCCCCAAAATAATATTAGTACACAAAGAAGCCACAGAATCTTTGAAGCATTAGTAAGTGGTTCAGGGTCATGGTTGCCTTGCAGAGCAGCGTCAAACTGAAGTGAGCTCTCAGAAATGCTTCCTACAAGTTCTCCTGAGTTCTTATTTTGGAGCTCCTTGTACACTGCTGTTGTGATCCTGAAAATAGCACTGAGAATAACAAGCAAGGCTTGCTTTGGCTGTACTGAGGCAGTGTGACAGTCTATTATCTCTTTTCAGTGTTCTTCAGTGCCTGTGCAGACACAGCCTGAATTTGATTAGCTTATTTTCATCTTTAAAGTAAGCAACACTGCAAAGGCACAAATAATTGTTGTCTAGTCTGTACTGAGATAGTCTTGATTCTGGTGAAGTTCATGTTTATTTCAGAGAAGCTGCGTTTCTGCATCTTTCCGGTGATGGCTTTATTTGATTTCAGGCAATGTTTCTGTTGTTAAATCTTTCACCCTTCTCTGACTAACCTTGTGGTGCCTAGTAATTTTGCATTAAGTTTCATTACTTTATGTCTGTTTTAGCTGATTAATTAGGATTGTAAAAAATACCTTTAACATTCCCCTTTTCCTGGACTTTTCATGTATTATACCCTTTATTTGTAGTTTTCCATGTAGCTTTCAACCTCTAGTGCTTTTTCATTCCCATCAACTTGAATTAATTTTCAAGCATTATTTCTCAAGAATACTTAGTGTAACTATAAATGATAGTTGCTTATTTCCCCTCAGATTTTAGTTTTATACTACTATTAAATAAAATGTTATCTGTCAGGAGTAATTCTTTGATTCTCTGCTGCTTCTTGTTGATTCTATTACTTTGTAGATGTGTACAAGTGTGCTTGCTTTTGGGCTTACTTTTTTTTTTTTTCTTTAAGTATGCTTAGATTTTAAAGTAGTTTCATTGTTTTGTTTTGTTGTTTCAATGAAATAATTTTACAAAAAGTGCCTCTGCTACTACTAAACTTTTCAGTTTTCTTTGTCTTCGTGTTTGCATATGGAGAATCCAGAATATAAGCAGAATTGAGTATGTAAGTGATTTTCAAGGCATGATTGTCACATTTTCACGTATGTAATCCTTGTGTTACTGGTATGCCCCCACCTCTGCTGGCAGCCCATTTGCCCCAGGTTGCAGGTTACCTCTGGATCCCCCAAAGCACTGGGGGACTCCAAGGATGGACTGTACCTGCAAAAGCAGCTGGTTTGATCCTTTTCTTGCACTCTAAACTTGCACCTTCAAATTAAACACCAAGCATGGTGTTGGGGTCCCTCCCCTGCCTTGTAGCCCTGGGAGAGGGGCCCTGAGGGCACAGGCACGGGGTTTCCCTGCCCCTGCTCAGCCTCATTCCCGTTGGTTGGTTTGTGTTCCCTGCGCGGGCAGAAGGACCCTTGGTCCGGTGACTGGAACAGTTCCTGGGCACAGCCCCGGCCATGCGGCTGGGGAAATAAACATCTCTGAAACAGCTATCAAGAATCTGTCTGCCCATATATATTTCCTTTCCACGGGACTCCTGGTTTGATATATGCATGTTGCAGTATCCCCACTGCAACATAATGGTGGAGAATTGAGAGCAGAATGATCCCCGATCCCTAAGCGACTGATTTGTGTGAGTAAACCCTGGAAACTTTGGATCCCTCTTCTTGGTTTTGCTTTGCTATTCCATATCTAACCTATGGAGGAACCGTGGGAAGACTCTTGGCTCTCAGAGCCGCATATGGACATTTATCTTAAACTTAAAATGATTCTTGAACAACGATTTGTAAATTTTAGCTTGATTCAAGCTCAAAAAGAACTGAAACACTTCCTGGCATGGTTGTTTAAGAACTTTTTCTATGTTTCTTGGGATTTAATTCTTACCAAGGGCTTTTGGAAAACCGTTTGGACACAGTTAATATTGGAGTCAAAATATATGCCGATGGAAGAATATTTTCGTGAATATTATTTAATTGCCGAGACTGTTGAGCAATGTCAGCTGTGTCTTGGTGAAGGGAAGCCTGGCGCAGGGAACGTGCGGCCCAGGCCACGCGCACCGAGCGCTCTGCGAGCAGCAGCGAGGCAGTTCCCGCGTGCGGGCAGAGCGACGCGAGCCGCAGTGTCGGTGGCGGAGCGAGGCACGACGGGAGCGGTGGGACCCGGCGGTGCCCACCCGGCCCCGTGCAGCGTGTGGTGGAGCGAGCCCCGGGAACGCCCGACCGAGAGGGGCAGCGCGCGGGCAGCGGCTGGCGGCGATGGCGGTGGAACGGAGCCGCGCCCAGCCGAGACGCGCGCTGGAGCAGGGCGCGGGGGGTCGTCGCTCGGGGGCCCAGCCGAGACGTGGGTGCAGCGCCTGGCATCGGCAGCGAAGCTGCGACCAGAGGAGGCGACGCACAGAGAACTGAGCGGCGCGGCCCAGCCCGGCCCGTGCCGCCCCGAACGCGACCCCGGGAAGAGCGCGCAGGCACCAGCAGCCCCGACAATTCCAACACAGGAGCGACCGAAAGAGAGAGCAAAGACACAGTGAGACAGAAAACAGCAGCCACTCGGAAAAAGGAAAAGATCATAGTAGCTAAGATCTTAGGGATAGTAAAATGGTATAATGTTAAGCAAAATTATGGTTTTATAACAAGGTGTGACAACCAGCAAGACATATTCGTGCATAGAACTGCTATTAAAAAGAATAACCCTGAAAAATGCATCCCAAGCTTGGGAGATGGAGAAGTCGTGGAATTCAAAATTATACGAGGTAGAAAAGGGTTACGAGCATCGCAGGTCACTGGGCCTGATGGTGTTCCTGTAAAAGGCAGTATATATGCAAAAAATCGTAGTCATGTTAGACATTGTAAGTCCCCCCTACAGTCTCCCTTTCCTAATCCCACCTTTCCCTTTTACCCTATGTCCTATTACCCCCAGTGTATTCCCAATCCGTTTTTTCATCCATGGTTTCCCTCACAAAACCATGCTTTTGCCAATTGTTTCCCCAAAAATCCCTTTCCAATGCCGAGTGGGGGATGAAAAGGGGGAGGGAAGAAGTTAAACCCTCTCCTGCCTCAGTTTCCCCACAAAGCATGCTCAGAGAGTTCTGTCTCCCTTCTGTCAGCCCTAAGATGTTCCACAGAATCTGATTGGACATTTAAGGACTCAGGAGGGTGGCTTGTTTTGTCTTGAAACTGTTCTTGTTATGTTTATCCAGTTGTTTTCATTCTCCTTTTATTAAAATAAAACGGGTGAGATGTTGGGGTCCCTCCCCCGCCGTGCAGCCCTGGCAGAGGGGCCCTGAGGGCACAGACACGGGGTTTCCCTGCCCCTGCTCAGCCTCGTTCCCGTTGGTTGGTTTGTGTTCCCTGCGCGGGCAGAAGGACCCTTGGTCCGGTGACTGGAACAGTTCCTGGGCACAGCCCCGGCCATGCGGCTGGGGAAATAAACATCTCTGAAACAGCTATCAAGAATCTGTCTGCCCATATATATTTCCTTTCCACGGGACTCCTGGTTTGATATATGCATGTTGCAGTATCCCCACTGCAACAGCATGGTTTGTTCAAACATACTTTTCTGAGGAACTGATTACTTGGGACAACTCCAGTAAGTTTTACTCAGCCAGCTAAAGAAGGACCTTCACCTCTTCAGCAGGCTTGGCCTTTGCTGTATCTTTTGAATGTTTTTCCTCCATTTAAGCCATCAGCTCCTCTATCATTTCAGTGGCCTCCTGATAATGTGGCTGAGTTTGCAGTGATACAGGTAGGAAGTGTCAGTTCTAAACTTGTAATTTTGCTATCTGGCTGCAAAAATGAGTGACTGCAGAAGGAGGTTTATTTTCACTCCCTTCTCAGCCCCCTTGCCAACCTCAGGCAGCTCCCCATACACATGCCTTGTTCTATGCACAGAGGTTCCGGACCTGGGGAACTTTTTATAACTTTAAACTCTTCTGACATGTCAGAAAATCCCGTTTCCTCTCATCTTTTTTTTTTTACTTTGTGCCTAGTCAGAGTGGGATTACTGTTTCCAGTGTCTGGGAGAGGGAAAATGTGAATGGCATTCTGGATCACATGCTAAGTAGAAAATGTTGATGATTCCTTAACCTCAGCTTTAAGCCTTAGGACAGTTAAAACTGCAAGAGGTGCTTGCATCCTTTTTGTTTCATTTCTTGGTTGTGTTTTTGTTGCTAGTCATGGCATTTCAAAAGTTCATATTCTTGGCATAACCAGGGGTTTCCAGCAATCAGATTGTTCTAATGATGTAGAGAAGCATTTTTAAGCCTAGCTGGCAGCCCTGACTGTTGTCTTGGCTACTGGTGGTTTTTGTAAGAAACAAAAAGCTTAACTTCTGGGACACTTGAACTGTCTCTAACTGCAAGGGCAGATGCTCTCTGGGCAGGTGGGACTGGGAAGTAATCTAAGAGAGGAAGCCAAAAGGATGCGTGGGGAAAAGGTGCTGGGAGGTGGCAGACTAAACCTCACAGACCTGCATGTATGAGTCCTGCTGCATCTGGCAGAAGTTCAGGAATGTTACAAATCTGGTAATTATAAGTTTAAAAGTGAACAAAAAAGAAAGCTGGAGTGATAATATGCATTGTTAAAATTAAATTTATTAGGACTTGAAGTTCAGAAGTTGATGTTCTTGCTAAGCTAGTGAGAAGACAGAATCAAGAATCTGAGTTAATAAATCTAATTGAGCAGATTAATCTGAGGTTCAAATCCCTGTGTCTTAGTGATTGAGCTTGTTTTAACATGAATAAACAGGTATGTTGAGAAAGAATTCAGTAATTTTTGGAAGATGAAAACACACCATATGTCTTTGTTTTCTAAGCCTTCCAGTGTGTCATGTTGAAACAATTTTATTCAGGATGTTAGGAGAGAGGGGTGCTCAATACTAAATTGTGGAGACATGTGTAAGTGGTACTTGTTCATGTGTGGAAGACTTTAATCTTGGATGCTAAACTGTGTATATCCCTAAAATGTTAACTGGTTCACTGAAATCCTATACCTGTTTTATTTTAATTGTATTTTGACTTCCATTAATATGGAAGTAACAATCCTCTGTTTTTACCAGACACAGGCTGGATTGCTGCCGTGAAGACAGGGAGATCCCGACTGCATGGAGATAATGAAGCTCTCATATTCCTGACCTGAAGCACACAAATAAATTAGCTGACACATTACTAAGCATTTGTCTAGATAAACTACTCTTTAAGCAGAAAAACAGACACTTAAGACCAACAAAAAGAAAACCCATGCCTAAAACACCCCTGGTAAACATGCGGTCAGTTGGTGCTCTGGGTCCTCTCTGCTCTTCTATGAGTAAAGAGTCCATAAGGGGCCCATTTGGAGAAGCTGTAGCATTTGTAACTTGGTCAGTGCCAGCTAGGTATTCAGAGAAGGGATGCAAGCCATGACTGCGTTGTCCCAGTCAGTAACCTATTGCTTTTTTGGGGTATAAGCCTCTAAATCTCTCCTGTAGGTGCTCAGCTGTAAGAGAAACTCCAGAAGCTGCTGGGATGAAACTGGAATGGGTGATTGCCCTGTTCTAGACAAGCATGTAACGATGGGGCTTTTGAACTGGCCTCTCTTCCCAATATGTAGATGTGAGATTTTGCAGTGGAGAAGAGCTGCAATGTCTTTGGGATGAGTTGGAGATCATGAGCTTTTAGGGTAGAAGCATCCACCTCCATGCTGCCAGGAGGCCACCTCATTGCCAGTCTGGTCTGGGGGGGTGTAGGAAAGGAAAGGGCTGGATAGGTTGGTGACTCTCCTGGTGAACCTTTGACCCAGCTAAGGGGGGAGCTTGGTGAAGGTTCCTCAGAAAAAGCCAAAAACCAGCAGCTTCTCCTAGCCAGAGGAAAGGCTGCCCCTTCCCCATTTTCACTGCCTGGGGTTGTTTATCCCTGTGAGTTCTCTGGGAGGGCTGCACATTTAATTCCCAGTAATGCTTTGTACAATGCCTCTGGAAAGTTACAAGAGTTGGAGGGGCCGCGAGCCTGATACTAACAGTGCAAAAGTGGTGTCTTGGGGTGACTTTATGATGTGTATCCCCTATTGCTGCTCTATGCCCAGAAATTAATTTGTGCCTTTTTGTGCCTTTAAACTGAGCCTGAGAGGAGGGAGAGAAAAAAAATGAGCAAACTTTCAAAGCAGTTTGTTCAAGGACAGAAACACTCCTCTGCGTTATTCTAACAGCAGCAAGAGCGGAGGAAGCAGCTTGCTTGCTTTTCAGCCAGCTTTTGGCTACTTTTTTTCTCTGAAGGGAGATGCAGAGTTGAACTTTGTTTTTCGTGGGACTTCGGTTTTTTTCCCTTCTTCTTTTTTGGACTATTTCAACATCAGAACACCTTGGGAGGGTTTTCCACCAAAGCCCTGGAGGTGTGCCCATGACCCAGCTCCAAGGAGGAGGAGAGAGACTCCATCAGCCATGGAAGGACTCTGAAATTTTCCCAGGTTTCTCTCCACAGCGAGAGGTTTTATTATTTAGCATTATTATCCTTTTCCTGTGTGTTTGTTAAATAAATAGTTTTTATCTCTTTCACTTTCCTCCGAGGAAAATTTCTTTTTTCCCAAACCTGGTGGGGGATGGTTGTAACCTGTCTTCTATCAGAGGATATTTTTCCTCCAAATTTGTCCAAACTGGCACAAGTGGTTAGTAGGAGGTGGCAGGAGGACAGAGATTCTGTCCATGTCTGGTGGGTGATGGGGAGAAAAGAGTTACTGGTGTTGGAAGTGGTAGCCAGACAAGATTAAGACCTTGAAACAGGAGGAAGAGGACACACAACTGCTAGTTTTCATGACTTCTTTCCCCTTTAGCTTCTGGGAAAGGAGTTGGAGAAGGTAGGGCCATTTTAACAGAGGCAAGAAAGTTAAGGAGATAGGAGATAAAGGTTCCTCAGTTTTTCCTACTGGTAAGACCACCTAATGATGTCTTTCCTACATTGTTCTAGGAAAGTAGCATCTTTTGTCTTAAACGTATGTTGATATCAAGTAAACCAGCTTATTCTTCTGTGGGTGTGGCAACTACAGATTTTACTAAATTTCAAAAATTATTATTGCAATGTGAAAAATAATTAAAATAACTCATAGTGCTTGGATGCTATGGTTTCCCTCTAGCATAAATAGGAGTCACAGAGTGTACAGATTAATAACCGTATGCACTAGGTAGGAATAAATATGTTCTGGGCTATGTGAAACAGCTCGGGGCTGATGGGTTTTGTTAAAATGGACACAGAATAAAGAACTTTGGGAATGGTGTGCTGACAACTTTCTCTCTTTTGGGTTTTTCTGTATTATTCTTTGCTGTCATAAAAGCTATCAGAATCAACTTGAAACTTGGATGAAATAAAAAAAGTATAACCTGCTTTCATTAACTTCACCAGGGGAAAAACAGCATTTCAGTGTAATTTCAGCTACAGCATGGAGCTGCTGTGGAGTGGTCTGCCTAGAGCTAAGGAGCAAGTTTCTGAATCTGTTGAGGGCAGAGACTGTTAAACATGTTACATAAGACACAAGTTTTATCAATAAATAAATTAATAACACCCTTGCCCCCCAAAACTAAAGCCCAGAAATCTAAATCTGATTCAGATACCACCAAGTAATTGTGAATAAATAATAGAATTGCACGCATATGTTAAGGCCAAATATAATTTCAAATGGCTCTTAGTTTTAATAAAACATGATAAATTTTTCCTTAGTATGGCATCCTTGATTTGTATTTTTCAGATTCCTAAATAGAAGGAAGATGTGTGACTTCTAGTGTATTTTAATGACTTTCCTCTGCAAGTACCATAGCTAAAATGTGATGTATTTTGATTGTCACAAACCTGTGAAATTATAATTATACATTTTCTTATCTTTGATTAAATGGCAAAAGGTTCAAATGCATTTTCATTCCAATCACCACATTGTTTGTAGTTGCCTTTGTTGCTTTAGGGTAAAAAGAAAGTATTACGAAACCCTCTACCCACCCAGCACAGCATTAAATCTATCTGAAAGCATTGAGTATTCATCTTGTTTATATGTGTGTCCCTGATCTAACTGTGGCTACTGTGTATTTTGAGAAGCAGGCAGTGGCCTAAGATTTAAGGCTTGTTTAATTCTTCTTCTTTTCAGGGTGACCAAATGCCACTGAGAAATCAAGGGAACACAACCAGACAATGGTTAGGTTTGAATGTTGTTGTTTTTCTGGTTATTAAACAGTCAAGTTGCTTATTAAAAATCCCGTTTCAGTCTTATCTGGAACTAGCGGGTTTTGAAATGATTCCTACACAGACAAGTCTCTTGGAACCGTCCCACCTTTGTGCAATAAATATGCCAGTAATGTGGAACGAGCTCCTCCAAAGCCCATGGCTTCTTAGAAGCTCTCTGACAAAGAATATTAAATCTTTTAAATTATGTAATTTTATTTTGTTTGGCCTGATTGCTTCTGTATGATAAGGACCTGGCATAAAGTGCATAAAGCAACAGTTAAAGCCATCACAGCACTGGAAGTTTATTGCTGACTTTCTGCACTGAAGGAAACCTCAGTGTTATCCTTGGAGAAGCCATTAATGAAGCACCTTGTGTAGTTAAAACCTGTTATTCTTTATTCACCTTGAAATCTGAAGAAAGAAGAAAAAGCATGAGTTGCAAGATGAGTATCAGTTCATGTTTTGAGTTTGTAATCATTGCCTCTTCTTGGTAACTGTCATAGGTTAGCAAGCATAGTCCCGGAAGGGATGTCCTTGCTAAGGGTTGCTTCCGGTTTCCTCTGGGACCTGATAGAACCTATCAGCTGGCCAGTTTGAATATGGACAATTCTTTAAGCCACTTAAAGTTGTGACCGCCTCTGTGATACACACTTAAGAATAGACAAACTCCTCCCCAGGCTCTCTCTCGTTTCAGGTGCTGGGACAGGTGGCTGCGGGGCCTGAGTGGGGGCCAGTGGGCCACGGCTCCAGGATGACCCCCCCAGCAGGGCTGTGGGCAGCCAGAGCAGCTCGGACCCTCCCCCCCCCCCCCCCCCCCCCCCCCCCCGTCCCCCACTTCGGCCAAGATTTAAGCTAAAGCTGCACCACTGTCCGGCAGAGGTCAGGTGACCAACAGCGATAAGCAACATTCCAGCTGCAAGGCCGAGGTGACATTAACCCTTTTATTGCTGTGAAGAGCTAAAAACCTGAGGGAAGAGAAAGAGGAGATGCTTAAAGCTGAAATTCCATTGTGAAGCTATGATGTATCAGAGTGTCCCGTTGTAATTTCATGAAGATATGGGGGTGGAGTGTTCCGCTCGTAAGCAAAAGCACCCGTGCTGAGATAGGCAGATGCTGATGCAGCTGTAATTTCATGAGAATTTTGGACAGGGAGAGATGGAAGCAATAAGGACTTTTGCTCCAAATGGGAAAGGAGAAAACCTCAGTTCCTAGAGATGCTCCCAGAGATAGTCCTAATGATGAAAATGAGGAAGACCCTTTGCTCCCAGGGAAGGAGAAGGGCCTCTGTTCTTAGAGACGAAATGCTCCCAGAGATGGGTGAAGAGAACTTTTGTTTCTGAACGGCTCAACCTTAAAATTGTACCCCAAAAAACTTCAAGAGTGGACCCTCAAAAGCAGTTGCAGGAAAAGCTGCAAGTTGGGGGAAGGGACTCACTCACATGCGAGCAGAGAGACTCCTCTTCCTAAATGGACTGAACAATATTTGGAAGTGGGCAGCTGTCTCGTTGTGATAATGTTTTCATAGCATGAGCAAGAGAGACTCTTCTTTCTAAATGCACTGAACAAGGTTATTATGGAAGTGATAAACAGACTGAACATCTTAAGGGTTGTCTTTTTACATTGTCAGTGGGAGAAGGGAGGAAGGTGGGGGGAGGAGGAGAGTTCTGAAGTTGTGGTATAATTTTTTTTCTTCTTTTAGGTCTGTTAATAAACTTCTTTATATTCTTTCAAGTTCGGTGCCTGCTTTGCATTTCTCCTAATTCTTAACTCACAGAAGATAAACAGTAATGAGTATCTTGGACCAAACCACTACACTAAATTGGTGTTTCCACCCGGTTTCAAACCTAACCCGCTACAGTTACAGCTCATAAAGACAGAGGAGCCAGAAGAAACCAGCTGGCTTTGGAAATGCTGGCATCTAATTCATGACTACATTACTATGTCCAGGAAGCTTGTCTTTGAAAAAACAGTGATATGGCAAATAAAAGAGGTCTAGGTGCTTCTTAATTTCAATTCAGAATATGTACTTCCTGTCATTTCAGGAACATGCATATAATTCTATTAAAAACAGACATTGAAGTATGACATGAAATGTAACTGCCTGGTTTTATTCTAAGTATCTGTGGTTTTATTTTCCTGCCAGCTTACAAATATTCATACTGATCCTTATTATCAAACCCTTCTGGAGTCACCAGCTTTGCATTTTAGGAATGGTGTAATATTTCAGATTCTTCTGAAGTATTCTGTTCGCAGTTCACTCACCTGTCAATCTTTGGTTATTTGACTGAATTGGCATATAAATCTTGGCAAATGTCAAGATGCACATTTGAGGAAAGTGGTGTGTTCTTTTAGCACTTTTAAAAAGTATAATTGTATCTGCATGCTGCAAAGGAACAGTGCAGGCCATGATTTTCCTGCTTACAGAGGCAGGGGAATTATATCCAATGAGCAGTCCCATGCAGCATATTGCTGCTAAACAATATTCTTTGGTCCAACTTCAAGGTCTTCATAGTTTATTAGAAATGTTTTTCTCCTTTAGTGGGTTTTCTTCCAGCACCCCTTAGATATGTTGGGAATTTTTGCCATTGATTTTAGTTTCACACTTGCGTGTCAGTCCTTGGGCTCAGCTGCTCTCCTGCTACAACACTCGCTATAGTAATTTTAGCCATATGTGGAAGGTGAAAGATTTTACTGCATTCATCAAAACTCATTTGTTCTAGAGCCACTGGACACAAGCTGAAAGGTCACAGAGTGTGCAATGAACCTCCCTCCAGCAGTAGGCAGGAGATGAACATGTTTATACGTGCAGGATTAGTTCACAGTAACTGCGGTCTGCTGTTCTTTTTCATGTGTAAGAGTATGGAAAATCACGCTATGAAAAGCCAGTGTCCATAAAGGAGACAGAGGAGTCCTACAACTTTATTTGAATAAAGGGAGAGAGTCCACTGGGGCACACACCCGCAGGGTTTCCTCTCTTGAGGTTTCGGAGTGCGCAGCCTCCTTTTATCCTGAACTCCTGGCCATGTGTTGCCTCTTCCTTTCCCCATCAGCTGAGATACTAGGAAGGTACAGCCTCCTGAACTGCCTTGAACCTGTCATTTCCCTCAAAGTTCAGAAACTCAGGCTTGTGTGGACCCATTTGTCTGTTTCAGGAGTCAAACTGTCTGGGTTCTGTAACAAACCTGTGGCTTGAAGTTGGTAGAGACATTATGACCCATTTCAAAGATGTTGACACCCGTATCCTCACCCATGGTTTGTAAAGACATTAGCACACATCTTTGTTATCGTAAGTGAATGCTAGGTCATTTGGTCATAGGAAATGAAAGTGAATTTACTTCCATTTGCTACAGCTATGAAAAAACTAAATAATGGTTAAAAGATCTGATAATCTGGAGTGACTCTATGTGAAAACTGACATGGATTTTACCTAATGCTGTCTTTGGGCATATATAAAATATCTATTTAATAAGAAAATTCTGAAGCCAAATATTTAGCCAAATTCTGTGTTTAGAAGCATTTGAAATTTTGGATCTTATAAAAAACTCACATATTTCCTTCTAGGATGCTTTAGAAAGAAGTTTCAGCAAAATTTCTCAGGGACAATTCTTGCTCTTCTTGGGTTTTCCTTTTTTTCTAGCCTGGCTCTTTATAGCTTTTCTTGATGGAATATCTTGATATTTTCCTTGTCAAGTTTACAAAACCAGGGAATGAGCAGCTTGTAGCCACTTACTGTTATAAACACGATTAGAAAAATTGGCTTTTGTAATAAGTTAATAATGTTGATGTTACTGTTAGAGCTGTTATAGTTGTTAAAGGTTAGACTTATTATGAATGGTAATGACACTGTTCTATAGTTATAATTGTTATGTTCCCCTTTGGCCACTGGGTAGCGAGCTGAGGACTCTTCTCAAGGAGAGGAGGGGTGGGTGTTAACCCTGAGGGCCTATTCAGCATAAAGGAAGAACCAGACGACGGCCATTGGATCATTCACCAGCCAATGAGAAAAGCCCTAAGAACAACAAGCCAATGAGAATGCAATGAGAAGGCAGGATGGGAGAAGACAATGAGCCAATAAGGACATAGAAGGAAGGTGGGGCTAAGGAGATACAAAAGCTGTATGCCAGAGCCTGATGGGGTTCTCTGTCTACTTTGTCTCTACCAGCAGAGCACCCAGTGCTGAGTTTCTCTGCCTTGCTGGTTGATTTTACTATCATTTGTCCCCTATTGTTTAGTCAACAAAACCTGTTAAAACGTTACAAGAGTGAGTCCATTTCTCACATTTACCAGAACTTGTATTTCTGACTGCAGTAACTTGCAGTTGAAATGTTATGAACAGGGATCATTAGTGTTGGAATACACATCCTTACTGTCCTATGGCTGCTTGGAGGCTTGCAGAAAAAAGAGCTTTTCAGTGTAGTTATTATTTTAATGTGACTGGGTGGATCACAAAAACCAATCCCTGGAAGAAGCAGTAGCTTTCCAACATTTCCCAACTGTTCAGGACAGCAAGGAGGGACAAACCATTGTCACTTAAGAACTTCTGGAATATCTATATGTACATGATCAGTGCCTGCCAAGTGAATTTTCTATAAAGATCTTTCTTCTTGTATTTAAGTTAGCATTTTTGTACCTGAAAAAATCTGCATATCATTGGTGCTGATACACCAATCTTTTCTACTTGAAATCTACTGCCGATATCACGTGATTTATCCAGGAAATCAAATGAGGAAGATGGAAAAATTTTAATGAGATTTTGCTGGGGAATAATGGGTATTTTTTAAACTGATCCATGCAATTAGTCAGAAACAGCTAATAAACTCGGAAATAAATGTTATTTTTTTATACACAGTTTACATGCATTAATATTTTTGAAGTGCTAGATAGGAATTGGCAATTTGGGAAAGATTACTGGTCCCCCTTCTACCTGCTTGTAAGTGTGTATTTTGTGATTATTCTGTCAAATTTCTCCCTCTTCCTTCCTCCTTCCTCATTCTCTCAATGAATAGCCTATGATTTATTTTAATTTCAGAAGCTTTTCTTCTTGCTTGTTTAGTATTATTTTACTCTTCAGAAACCTGAAGCTAGGTGCAACATATCAGCAATATTCTCTTTCTAGTTGTTGATTTAGGCAGTGTGACAAGGGACGGGACACAGTACCAATATTTTACCCTCCTAATGTGATTTTTCCCAAATACTGCCTAAAGACTGCTTTTATCTTTTGTTGATACAATTTGATACAATCATATAAAATACAATTGTAGGAAAGGAGGTATAATTGATACAATTGAAGGAAAGGAGAAGAGCGAACAAAATGTAAGCAGCTCCTGGGCAAGTGCTCTTACTCCATTATTAAAACCAAACCAAACCAAACCAACCAACCTCTGAATTTGCAGTTGCAGAGCATGAGGTGGTTTTTGAGGAGTAATGGGGGTTATTTGAGCCAGACAAGGATTTACCTGAGCCTCAGATGGGTTAATCCTGGTTTCTGCAAGGGTCTCCCCAGGACCGAGGTTTATATATCAAGATAGGTGTGCATCCTTCTTCTTGCCTTACTTCTTGTTGGGGTTTTAGGAGCTCTCCTGTTTTTTTTTTTTTTTTCTATTAAAGGAATTTCCCCCATACATGTTGCTAGGGGAACAAATGGCTGTGGCTGCCCTGCCCCGCCGTTGCTCCGAGCGTTCGCTACGTTGTAGCTGTGCTCGCCCTGCCTGCCCAGACTTCCTGGGGGTTCCCCATTTGGATATATCTCGTCTGCCATCCGGGATTTGTGCCCATCCCTGCGGTTCCAGCCTGCCGTTCCAGCCTGCCGTTCCAGCCTGCTGTTCCTGAGAGTCCGGGATCGGCTGCCCAGGGGTTCATGAAGCCTTTGTTCCATCCCTCCCCGGGATCCCAGGCCACCAGTGCCGCGTGCTCCCCGAGCTCGCTCCGGAGCGCCCCCTGCAGCCGCGGGGGAACCATCGCACCTGCCCTGCTCACCGGGAGCCGCCAGCGCCCCTGCCGGCTGCGAGCGGAACTGCACCCGAGGGGAAAGGGCCCGACAGCCGAGAAGGCTGGGACTGGGTTTGTGCTTCTGTTTGCTGTTACTGCCATAGTTATTGCTGTTTGTTTGTCTTGTTATACACATATAGATATATAATAGTAAAGAACTGTTATTCCTATTTTCCACATCTTTGCCTAAAAGCGCATTGATTTCAAAATTAAAATAACTTGGAGGGAAGGGGGGTTGCATCTACCATTTCAAGGGGGGCTCCTGCTTTCCTTAGCAGACACCTGTCTTTCAAACCGAGACACTTCTGTACCCCCACATGCTCTGTAATCAGAGGAATACTAGCTGTTTTCTCTGGGAATATGTCTTATGGCCCATGCTGGAAATAGACTTTTCTGAACTATTTGTTTTTAAACATTGCATTATTTGTTGGTTTTGTCAGGAAAATCCACAAAACCCAGAGATTTATGTCCAAAAAGGCAACAGAGGAGTCCTGCAACATTATTCGAATAAAGGAAGAGAGTCCACTGGGACATATGCCTGCAGAGTTTTCTCTCTAGAGGTGTCAGAGTGTGCAGCCTCCTTTTATCCTGAACTCCCAGCCACATTGTGCCCTCTTCCTTTTCCCATTGGCTGAGGTACTAGGAAGGTACAGCCTTCCCGAACTACCTACCACATATTCCCCCCTTGAACCTACTGTTTTACCCCAAAGTTCAGAAATTCAGGCTTGTGCATACTCTTTTGTATTTCCAGAGACAAGCAGTCTGGCCTCTGCAACTAACCTGCTGCCCAAAGTTAGTAGAGACAATAAATCGCATTTCAAAGACGTTAACACCCATACCTTCACCCATGGAATTGTTTGCAAAGACATTAGCATACATCTTTCCTATGAGTTTTAAATCAAATCACTAATATTTTAAAATATCTTATACTGTCAGCTTCTTGATGTGACAGAGAGCCCCACCAAGGCACACCTTTCAGTTCAGTAGCTTTGTTACAACTTGAGCTTTTAGAATCCTCTTCCTTGGCCTCTTCCAAAGTCTGAGGAGCATTTGGGATCCCACTGCTGTCCTGTGAGTCCCTCATGTTACAAATTGAGAGGAACCAATTTAATTTTTATTTATGGCTCAATATTATCTGGATTTTAATTACTGTAGGAGCTGTACACGTGCTAGAAGCCTTAGCACTTGTCACATCAAGGAGGCAGCTCGGGCACGTGAGGGGGGAGGAGCCTGCCGAAGAGGACAGCCCGTTTAGAAAATGGAGGGCGGCTCTGTCTCTGGGGGAACTTTGCTGACAGCCAGGGAGGGGAGAAACTTCTACAACTAGGCTGCAAAGCGACGCGATGCCCCTCCTCTCCCCCCCCCCCCCCCCCCCCCCCCCCCCCCCCGTCGGCGCGGCAGAGCCCTGGATGCCCGGAAAAAATGACCAGGAAATCGGGCTATGGGGGGAGTCTTAGCGCATAAAAGCAGTTAACTGCGCCACAGTTTAGCCCGCTGTTTTTGGTTTTATGGGAGCAGGGCCTTGCCCGGAGGTTCAGCTCGGCCCCTGCCCCCTACTCGTGTTTTTCTCCCTGTGATCCTGCTTCTTCCCTGCCTGTCTTCCCTATCTGCACCCCGTAGGCAGCCCGTTGCCGTGACAACCTGCTGCGCCGCCGCCTGCTGCTGCTGCCTGCCCGCAGCCATAGTTGCTGCCGCTTTTCGGGCGTTGCCCAGCACCAGCTCACAGCAGCCCACCCACAGCTGTGGTTCCCGATGCGGGACACATGCTGTCGCTGCTGCTTGCAAGTCGCGCCTGGCCCGCCAAGGGAACCGCGCAGACTTGCCGCGGCCTGCAGCACACACGCTCCGCTTGCCGAGCAGATGCTGACGGGGCGTCCCAGGATTCTAGCGGTAATGGTCTGTCCCTGTCTTCTGTTTCTCTCTCCGTCTCTTTTCCCCTCTCTGCTCTCTTTTCTGTCTCCTTGCGGTCGGGACTGATTTTCCCCAAACCGGGCCAAGAGACACTTCCAAGACAAAGTCCAAGAAGAGGGTATTTGCTTTATTCAGCGCGCTGGCTGGGCACGGATCTCTCCTCCAAACACGCACACAGCAGTTTACAATATATGGTTACAATGTATGCATATTCATAGTTTTCCCTAGAAAAGCTGTGGTTATGCCAACTACTTCTTAGAACTTGTTATTATCATTAGCATACGCGGAGCGCAGGTGCAGTGCTCCCTCGTGGTCGCGCTGAGGAAGGCTTGGTGGTCGCTTTGATGAAGGCCAAACGTCTTCCTCACTTTGCACTTTTCACCTTTCTTTCCTAGGCGTGCAGAGTCTCTTGCTAGCTGTTTCAGCATTTTCTTCACTGGATCTAGCAAGCTTTTGTTCCCTATCTTCTGCCAAGTTATTCAGCTAGCTTCTATGCTGGTTGCAATGTATCTTATTCTAGTTTCAGTATACCAAAGCACGCCCAAGTACAATGATTTTAACTCTTTCAGGACCATAGCCTTTTTTTATCAATAAGCAGTTCTCAGATATAATATTTGCTGCATTTGTGCTTTATTTTCCTCTGAGAAATCTATCTAAAAAATCCTCCCCAACTCCCCTTACAGCGGGATGGGACACAAATATCTTCTTAGTGAAGGTATTAACTCATATTAGTTCAGCCTTCAGTTTCATTAGAGGGGTTGTGGCAAGGCTGATGCATAGGGATTTGGGGTACATTTATTTTTCAGGAATGTTCAGAACCAAAGGAGAAATCTCATGTCTGTTGTTGCTAATATAATGATAAACGTTAAATACATGACTCAGTTAAATAAGCATGGTCTAGGGTGGCAGTGTGTTTGCATGGAATAGGTCCTTCTTGTGAAGGTGCCTGGCCACTCTTTGGTAGGGAAACTTGCACATTTCAGCCATGCAGGCCTTCCAGGAGGCTACTGATACCACCTGCCCATGGCTCCAGTAGTGCCCAGGGTGGCAGAGTGCTTTTTCATGTAACATCAGCTGAATGTTTAAAATTTTGTTTGGTAGCAGCGATCTCTTGGAAAGGTTGTGGAGGACAACTGGGCAATAATCCAGCTTTGTGCTTCATATCTGAAGGACACTGCTGCTTGCATTTAACCATTTGAGTGTGTACCTGTATGTGCTGTGTACATCAGCACAGCCTATGTGAGACCTTCTCAGCAGTGAAATTTCAAAAAGGTAATTTCATGGTGTATTTAAACCAGGGACCTAACTCAGCAATGTTGTTCTCTGTAGCAAGACTGTAACCAAGGTACTTCCTTACTTAAGCAAGGTAAACCTATTCAAAAAGTTCTCTGAAATTTTGATTATACTTTAATTCCTAGTTTGTGGCTTGCGGGAACTTCGGGAGCTTGGGGTTCAGTCTGGACTGGGCGTAGACGGATGGTGATGGGAGATCACTGAAGTCAGATCTTGGAACATGCGGTTTATTGCAAAGGGTGTGGGTACAGGGGCACTGCTTAGAGCTGCAGCTGGCAGCTCTGAGCAGGCCCAAGAGAGCAAGAGAGTAAGTGGGTAAGTAAAGATAGAGAATGGAAGTAGTAGTAAGAGTGAATAGTAAGAGAGAATAGTAAGAGTGTGTATAGTAAGAGTGTCTGAAGTTCTGGTTACAATACAATAAATCATCTTCTGTATTGAATATTCTAATTGTCACTAACCAATCTAATACAAGATACAAATCCTATAGCATTTGCATACAGCCTATAAGAGTTCTTATATTACCATAGAGTGTTACATCTTAACTTCTAAAAACTACTCTTTGGACCCCTTCTGCTGAGCTAGTAGGGTCTGCTCTGACCCTTGGACCTGCCTGCAAGCAGAGGGTATTGTTCAATCAAGAGGGGATTACCTTCAGTCGGCCATACCATTGTTTTCCAGTTGTTCAGTAACTAAGACTTGGTATCTCAAAAGGTGGCTTTCATTTCAATGTCGCTTATAGTTTTCATATTCCCAAAATCTTTTGTCAGGCAATCATATTTATAAGGCTTTCCTGTTTCTTCTTCCCCAACATCGGCTCTTTTTTTTTCTCTCCTATGTACAATCCCAAGGAAGAGCTGCAGCTGGGTCTTAATTAATAACTGCCTAGTATTATGGGAAATGTGTTCCACCTCACTTTTCCAAATGTGGTTCCTCTATTGTGACCGATAGGTAAAGCTTTGTACAGGGAAGACCTGGTAAAATCATGGCTCCGGCCTGTTACTTAGCCTAAGTTAGAAATGGACTGTGGGAGAATGACTCAGCTAGAATAGAGGAAGTAAGTCTTGCTGCATGAATGCCTCGTGCCCACACCATGGTGTATGGTGGTTGGTTAAATTTGGTTTGTTGTGCCTTAAAACTATGTAAATTAACAGCCGACTAACGGCATAAAAAGGCTGGGTTTTTTGTAAATAAAAGTCCTCCTTTGCACCTGCCTGGGGACTCCTCGCTGCTCCCCAGCGTTACACTCTATGATAGATAACACAATATGGGACAACTGAGCAGGACCAGGCCAAGTCCAGGCTAAGGTCCTTTATCAGTGATCAAAAGTGGACACCTCAGGAAGATCATAAGAAAAACCTTAAAAATGCTCTCCCTCCTCTTGCCTGTCTATCCTCTTCCCTGACTTCCAGCCATTTTTGGTTTTCTGACCTTTGAGTAAAGTTTTTCCAAAGGTGAAGAAGTTTCTCTGTGTTTGTAACCCTCATGGATTTCTCTTCTACAGAACTTAGCTGCTTCATCTCAGATCCCTGTAAGTAGCTGTCAGAGACTGGAAAAGGTAATCTCTTTTGAGAAATCTTGGGGGCTTGGAATGTGTGGTAAGGGGTGGGTCAGGCCTTGCTCTGGTGAGGTGGTGCTCTACCTCCCATGCCCCCAGGCCCGCAGTGTTGGTTAGTCATGGCACACTGGAGGCCGTCCCAGGTTTACCTAACCCAGTGCCTGAGTAGCCAAGGGACTAGAAATCCCTCCTGGGAGGAAGGCCCAGGATGGGCCAAAAAGATTAAAGAAGGGTCACCATGAGGCAAGCATGTTGTCCTTTAACCCTACTTTCATCTTGGAGTTTTAAACTGCTGGAACCCAGGAGCTGGTAGCTAGATGTCTGTTTGTCTTTCCTGTCTTTCTGTTTTTCTCTCCTTCTTCTAACTCTCTTCTTATAGAACGTAACATCGAGTTGGTTTAAAGGTTTTCTATGTTCAGTTGGCTAAGTCTGTGCTGTGATAAGTGATCTTGTGTTGTATTTACTCTTTGTTCCTTAACTGTCTATAGTTAGCAAGTCAACTTTTGTGTGTTTTCTACCTCTTGAGAATATCTGGTTGGGATCTTCTCCTTTGCATCTACCCAGAGCAAAAGAATCCTGCTTTAACCGTGGAATTAAGTCACCAGGGTGTAACAATAGCATCCAGAACATCCTTAAGCAAACAGTGCTTTTAAGTGACAGAAGCTAAAGCAGTGTGACAGTGGATTCCTGGAAGATAATTTGCTAACAGTAGAATAGTAGTATGTCAAAACTTCTTCTGTAAGGTGATAATGGAAATTGTGAGAAACTGAGGGGGTCACAATCTTAATAGTTTAAAGAATATTTTAAACGGCAAACCAATTAGCTGAAGTAGAGATGATTGGAAACCACTGCAGCGGTCTGCCTAGCACAAAACAAAGCACAGCGCTGGGTGCGTAGCCATGAACAGATGCGGCCAGAGGCACGCCCGCAGTTTGAGGGTGATATATTTTATACCCCCGAAACCCTGCCCTTAGACCACCCATTCCTCCACCCACCAAAACCTTTGGGATTGGCTTGTTGATATCTTGGGTATCTTGATTGGCTCATTTTTGTCGGATTGCTGTCTAGGGTCTTCCTGTTGGTTTACCGTTCATCCAATGCTGTTCCTTGTTTTATCCCTTTATGTTAACTTCTTATTGAATGCCCGCCCCTTATATTACTTGATCAGTTTCTAGAAAGTTCTACATCCATTCCTGTGTGATAAAATATCAACTTATTTTTGACAATTGAACATTTAAATATTGAACCCTCATACCTGTTAGCGTGGAACAATTAATATTAACTATAACAATCAAGTCAACTAATAACTTTGAACAGCCTGTCACAGTTATAGTCAATTCATACCCTCCTGATGATCAACTCTTTATTGAAAGCCACCTCCCTAAAATTCATTTTAACAGAAATGAATTCAGTTGTCTAATCTTGGATAGAATTTAAGAGAAAAAAATAATGATGCAAAGCTCCTTCTGCAGGTCACTTGGGCTGTTTTTTTTAAACATAGTTACTGGAAGTATTAACTGAGATTGGACACAGCTTAAGAAGAGTACAATTGAAAACCAATATAGATGAGCTGATATCAGTACATATAACCAGTGAAATTACTGAGGCATAAAGCGGAATGCCAGGGGGTTTTTAACCCCTATTTGGTGCAATGCCCAATTACTAACACAAAGGTAGTCCTTGTTGTGGGGACGTTTTTTATCCCATACCATTTTTGTTTTTGTTTTGTGTCTGGGGTAGTCGCTGCCCCCTCCCTTCACTCCACACACCTCCCCCCACCCCCGCTCTGGGAGTATTGTGATGGCTGAGAGCCAGCCAGGATTTCCTGTGAGAGTTACAGGGAGGGATGGTGCTCTCTTCTGGTGGGGTGATTGGCTCAAGGGCCACGCAGCATGGTGTCTCTGACCAGAGATACTGTTGCCTTGTGGGTTTTGCGTGTTCCTTTTTGTTCTTTTCTTTTGATGCTGTGACTGGGCTTACTGGCTTGCTTCTTTACTTCCCTGCTGCTTGGGAGGCCAAAGCCAGTGCATGCCGTGCTGCGACCCGGGCCAGGGGCCACCCCCTCTGCACAGCCTGATGCAGGGACCAGCCATCACTGATGAGCTACCCAGGGGAGTGATTCCCCACTCAGCCCTGCTGTTCTCTGCCGCTGTTTCAGAGCTTCTTGCACCACTATAACGCGACACCCAGACACCCTGCAGCTTTGTGCATGGCCCCAAAGTTTCTGCTACCTTTTGCTTGCCACTCTTGGGTTTGCTGGCCTCTGCCATTCCAGTTGCTGATCCAAGGCTCTTGCTGCAACCCATTTGCCACCTGGAGGGGCACTGGGATCAGCTGTCCCCGATGAGTTTGTAAAGGAGGTCTCTTTTCTATCTCATCCACTGGCATATCCTCCATTACCCACCTGAAGAGGCATCTGAACTCGCGCCACAGCGCCCCCTGCAACCCCGGGGGAATCACCGTATCCCCCTGCCCAGCCGGGAGCCACCAGCGCCCCTGCCGGCTGTGACTGGAACTGCACCAAAGGGGAAAGTGCCGGCAGCCAAGAGAGGCTGGCACTGGGTGTCTGGTTCTGTTTGTTGTTGCTGCCATTGTTGTTGTTTGTTTGACTTGTTATGCACATACATACTAGTAAAGAATTGTTATTCTTTTTCCTATGTCTTTGCCTGAAAGCCCCTTAATTTCAAGGTTATAATAATTTGGAGGGAAGGGGATAATATTTTCCATTCCAGGAGAGGTTCTTGACTTCCTTGGCAGACATCTGTCTTTCAAACCAAGACAGTCCTAAATAAGCTGCAAAAGTTATGAATGCTGCCAGGGTTTGGGATGAGAGCTCTTGGATGACTTGAAGGTGTAAAGATAGGAATTCAACCTGGGTCTCAATTCAGGGGAATGGACAGAAGCTGAACCCAAATGTAGATATGCCAAAGGCCAGTTTGAGAGGGCCTTGGCAGCTTGGGACTGTGGCCAAACTAGCATTCAAATAGTTTTATTATACTTGTAGATTTGTACATTATTTCCTGGCATCAGTAATACCTGCATCTGTGCAGCTTGAACAGCTGTGCTCAGTGTGCAAATTTTCTGAAGGGGGAACAAAAGAAAAAGGAAGATGTAGTGATGAAGAGAAGAATTAAAATGCAAAAAGCACTGATTATCTCTCCAAATAGATAAATGTCTACTCTGTGTTGGGCTTTTCCCTGTATTCTGGGTAAATTGTCCTCTGGTGTTAAAAGCACTTCTTTTTAGCGTTAACTGTCCAGATATGTATAAAACATAGAAAACCCACACCACCTTCTTCACTTTAGTACAGATTAAGCAGATGAAACATAACTTACTTCTTGCTCTGTTACAATACAGGCAGCCAGATTAATAATTTGATCTGATACATCAGACAATATGCTTCCTTTTTTGGTGCTTCAATTCTAGCGTTTGATTAAAACACTGAAGACCACAAGATTATCCTATTTTTCAAGGAGCTCTTTTGAGTTTTTCAAATCCCTTAAATACCTATCAAATGTCCCCATAATGAAAACAGAGTGCAATACCATCTTCAGCACAAAATGCCATTATGTGGTGTAATGTTGGAATTTTTTCAACTGAAGAGTGTTTTTGTGCTTTGCTACATTCTGTTAAGTAATTGACTTCAGGGTCTGCCTCTGTTTTCCCTCACTTCCACTGATGTGGGTAATCAGGAGCCCTTTCCCAGGTTTCCCAGTGACAAAACTGTAACTGTAACTGTAACTGTAACTGTAACTGTAACTGTAACTGTTTTCATTAGCCATGTGGAAGGGGTAAATCCAGCTCAGGTGATGAGCACTGCTTTCGTCTGAAAAACTTGCAGTTAAATTCGTAATGTGATGACAATGTGTGTGCAGGTTTGAAAAAGGCAAGATGTCATGTTTACTTTCTCCTTCCTCTATTTTCTTTGTTACAAGAATATTTTTCCTTTATTTGCCTGGTTAACCAACTTTGTACTTTAGTAACCGAGCTTTTTATGTAGAGTTTCTCTTTCTAAAGTTCATGCAACATAACTACAGAGAAAATAGATTTTTCTGAGGTTTTATCTGCAGATAGAGAAATCCTGTGAAAACCCAAACAAGCAACAGTCCATTGTGTCAGTGCAGATGTAGGCCACTCTGATCTCAGTGTCCCACTGTCCATCGGTGTAGATACAAAAATGCTGCTAGCAAGGATTTTCTTGCTATTTTCTAAGTCCGTGAGAGACTTTTCTCTCTCACAGAAGAGGTAGCAGAGTGTAGTGGTTTGGTCCAAAATACTCACTACTGTTTATCTTCTGTGAGATAAGAATTAGGAGAAATGCAAAGCAGGCACCAAACTTGAAAGAATATAAAGAAGTTTATTAAAAGACCTAAAAGAGGAAACAAAAATTATACCACCTTCAGAACTCTCCTCCTCCCCCCACCTTCCTCCCTTCTCCCACTGACAATGTAAAATTCAACCCTTAAGATGTTCAGTCTGTTTACCACTTCCATAATAACCTTGCTCAGTCCATTTAGAAAGAGAAGTCTCTTCTTGCTCGTGCTATGAAAACAGTATCACAACGAGACAGCTGCCCACTTCCAAATATTGTTCAGTCCATTTAGGAAGAGGAGTCTCTCTGATCACTTCTGAGTCCCTTCCCCCAACTTGCAGCTTTTCCCACAACTGCTTTTGAGGGTCCACTCCTGAAGTTTTTTGGGGTACAATTTTAAGGTTGAGCCGTTCAGAAACAAAAACAGAGGCCCTTCTCCTTCCCTGGGAGCAAAGGGTCTTCCTCATCTTCATTGTTAGGACTATCTCTGGGAGCATCTCTAGGGACTGAGGTTTTCTCCTTTCCCGTTTGGAGCAAAAGTCCTCATCTGGTTCATCTCTCCCTGTCCAAACTTCTCATGAAATTACAGCTGCGTCAGCATCTGCCTATCTCAGCACAGGTGCTTTTGCTTACGAGTTGAACACTCCACCCCCCATATCTTCATGAAATTACAACGGGATACTCTGATATATCATAGCTTCACAATGGAATTTCAGCTTTAAGCATCTCCTCTCTCTCTTCCCTCAGGTTTTCAGCTCTTCACAGCAGTAAAAGGGTTACTCTCACCTTGGCCTTGCAGCTTTGCAGCTGGAATGTTGAATTTTTCTTATCGCAGTGGAGAGGGGGGAGAGCCGAGCCGCTCCGGCTGCCCATGGCAAGGCAGTGGGGAGGGTTCCACAGCTGGAACAGGTCCATCAGCTCCAGGATGGCCGTGGCCCAGCCTGGCCTGGCCCAAGCAGGGGCTGGCTGGGCCCGCTGGCCCCCACACGGGGCCCGCAGCCACCTGTCCCAACACTGGAAACGAGAGAGAGCTTGGAGGGGGAGTTTGCCCATTCTTAAATGTGGATCACAGAGGTGGTCACAATTTTAAGTGGCTTAGAGAACTGTCCATATTCAAACTGGCCAGCTGATAGGTTCTATCAGTTCCCAGAGGAAACCGGAAGCACCCCTTAGCAAGGACATCCCTCCTGGGACTATGCTTGCTAATCTATGACACAGAGTTATGTAAACAACCAAGCCACCTGCAACCTTGAAAAGTCTTGTTTATGGTACAGTAAAAAAATATTTTGACAATGGATGTTTTAGGATTTTAGCCAATCACCCCCAAGGGGTGGCTGATCCTTTGTCCAATTAGACTATGAAGAAAAAAGTCTATAACAGAGTTTGTAAAATAATTAAATAAATCAATCTTGCTGCACAATTCCTGCCTGCTGGATCTTCCCTCCTCCTCCTCCCTACGGCTGCGGAACACGGTGATATACCCTAGGGGCTTGGCCTGCAGTAATACATGGGGGTTTGCAGAAGCTGTTTAAAAAGAGGAGCTGCTAATATCCCAAGTGTCTTGCTGTATCATTTATCTTAGTGTAGTTGAGCCAGAGTTACCAGCAATGGGAGGAATTATGCTGTTGAATTCCCATACGAAGTAAAATTTGATGTTAGCATGTTTTTGGTGATCTTCTGATATTAAGATAAAGTCATGTGTTGCGTCCACTTCCTCCTTTCCCCCTGCCCTGTTTTTTTTTCCTGTTGTGAACTGATTGCTGCTTGCATAATATCCAAGCAAATTGAACTGTGGATTATAGAAGATTTTAAACTGAAAGGACTTCACAGCTTCAGCTGTGACTCTAGATGTTCTTGTACTTGGATAATAAGTATCCTTTAAACACACAAATCCCTAAGCTGCATGCTGTTCCTGCTAAAGAAAATGCAAACTGGGAACCCAAAAACTTAGGGAACTGTTTGTCCTCAAGATACCAGACTCCCATATTGGGGGCTTAGAAAGAATTTAATTTAAAAATTTAGGCATGGCATAATGAGCAGATAAAGAGGAATGTGGAATAGGTAAGCAAAGAGCAGTCTTCAAGGAAATACTCTATCTCTGGCTGATATTTGTCCCCTCTGTCCTAGGTTACAATGTAACCAATAGTAGGTATTCTCTTATCATCTTCACAAACTGTTAAAGCAGCTGGGGCAATGCTCGTTATCTCCTGCCTACTACGACTCATCCCTGATAACTCCCTCCGTGGTCTATTAGCGCAGTGCGTGCGTTTGGTGGAGAGTTCGCTGCGTTTTCCCTAAAGCGTCCCTGGCAAGAGATCGCTCAGGTGGTGCCGTATAGCATGCTAGCAAGCTAACTCCTTCAGCCGTGCAGCTGGAGGTGTGGACACACACACACAAGCTGGATAGATCAGCACTACTAGAGGCAAAAGAGTCAGGAGGGGTCCCCTGTATGGCGTTCCACGGACAATGGTATATTGCTGCATCTCCAAAGCTGACCAGGGATGAAAAGACCCAAAACAACCGTGGGTCCAGGGTTTTGTATGGGAGCGGGGCAAGCATCAGGGACCAATGACGTGAGGGCATGGGGGCAGTAGAAAGGCAGGATTAGGGAATGGAAGCCAATGGGGAGAGGGGAAGGGTGGAGTGAGCAGCGAGCCAACCAGACAGATCCAATCTGCATAGCACCACAAAGCCTGATGGGAGAGGCTTTTCCTTTCTCACCATAAGCCAGGGGGTCCTGCCTCTGATGGTGATCAGGAATAACTGGGAGCTTCTGGACTTTCAGGATTACAGGAATTGTTGAGTTCTTGCTGGCAGGTGCTGCAGTTCTTTGGTGGAAGGAGAATCTTTCACTTTTGAGGGAACTGAGTTATTCTCTGTAATTATTTTTGAGTCAAAAAGGAGTTGAGAATATACAAAATTATGAGATCAGGAGAGTTGCTCTTGCCTACAAAGTACATTTCAGCTTTCTCACAAGAGTGCTTCCATTAATCCAAGAATCTTGTCTTTGCATATGTGCCTTGCTCTGTATGACAGTTTAGATATCTTGGACTTAGAATTGTTAAAAAGAAATAAGTTACTGGATATGCATGACTGAAAACTATGACAGTCTCCTATGCTCCATGAGATGAAATTAAAGAATGTTCCCCCCCTGCCAATCCCATACCTTTCTCAGCAGAATGATCCTTCTCACAAACTAGAGAGGGGAAAGAGCCCTCTTGTCCACTTGTTCTATAGGTTGATGTTACCGCTGGTTTATTTCTTTGAGGAGTGGTCCCGGAGTGCTTTCACACCAATAGCTCTCAGCACCCCTTGTTCCATCGTAAAAAGTGAGAAGCACAGTGGTCTATTTATAGTCACTTCACACCCCTCCATTTGGAGAGGATCTAATTTCCTTTATTTCAGTTGGCTTTGTGCCAAGTTGATGTGTTACTGTTGAATGTTGTACCCATCAGTGCATCTGATACATGGTAGGGGCTCTATGTATATGGCTTAATTTTGTTTAAGTTTTAAACTTGTCTAAGCATTATAGGTGTTATAAATTAGTATCCTTGGGCCAAAGTTGAATCTAAGACTGAAAGTCACTAGTGGAGCTGTGCTGGCATGAATAAGTCTACCAAACCTTTGATCTTGAAGTGTTTTAGAAGCCTGTGATTAAACGACCGTTTTTGTAATGGCCATCTGTCAAAATATTATTTTATGTACTACTGGAAATGTAACAAGAATGATCATCCTTGTGCTTGTTATGGTAAACCAGAGTGTATTACAGCTCAGCCAGAATTTAGCCACCCAGGGATGTGCATTTTCTCAGTCTCTTGCAGTTTGGACTTTCTGGTCTCTTTGAAGTGACAATTATTTAATGGTATCCACTTTTTCAGAATTTTTCATTACGTTTATTGTTGAAGACCTGGCTGTGGGGCAATGTCTTTTGCTTGGGGATTGCAAGAGCCCTGAGCACCCTCCTCCCCTCAGGGAATGCAGGAGGACTCTTTGGGAGCTGCAGTTTTGCAAAGTTGTTCTAAGCAGCAAACGCACTCTGGGGCCAGAGAAGAGGAATTGGGTGGTTTCATTTCAGTTCAGTGCTTTGGAGAAAACAGCATTTCAAGTTATGCTGAGAAGGATTCTTGGGGTCCCTTCCCCCTGCCATGGAGCCCTGGGAGATGGGCCCTGGGGGGGAGACACGGGGTTTCCCTGCCCCTGCTCAGCCTTGTTCCCGACTGGTTGGTTTGTGTTCCCTGGTGTGGCCAAGGACCCTCGGGTCCCGTGACTGGGGGAGTTCCTGAGCTGAGCCCCAGCCATGCGGCTGGAGAAATATACATCTCTGAAACATCTACCACGAATCTGTCCATATATACTTCGTTTCTACAGGACTCCTGGTTTGAAATATGCTTGTTGCAGCAATCCCCGCTGCGACAAAGGATGACTGTGTCCACAGACAAATATTGTATTATGTATCACTCTTCTTTCTGGAGCTCATTAAATCCCTTTTTGCAGACTGTTATGCTGATGACTACATTCTTGTGTTCTGGGATAAAGTGTGAGTATACTTCTGCATATAAAAGTTGAATAATTCTGTAAGCTACTCTTTTTATAAAGAATTCAATCAGCATTTCACCTCTGATATCAACTTTTGGTCTTCTTGATGTGGATTGCTTTGGCTGAACACCATATTGTGCTAGTAATGATGGTGGAATCTGGTGTAAGGACAAAGTTGCATGAAAGGTTTGGTAGCAGAATCTGTGGCAAAAAGGCTGCTGGTTTTGGTGTGCTTTTTTAAATGTCTGTTTCTTTTTAAAATAAAACATTTCAGTATCAGGAGTGTAAAATACATAAATTTGATATTTTTGTCTCCTAATTTATTTTGTCACCTCAGTAGTCTGTAATGAAAATGTTTGCCTCTTGTAAGATGCGGTTATGTATTCCTTCCCTCCTCTTAATGTCTCCTACTCTCTTATCTGTCAAAAAAAGGAACATTTGTCTTATCCATGTCCCCTAATTCCCTGTGAATCCTTAGGACAGAAGTTACCTTCAGTTGTATCCCAAAAACCCTGGAGTAGTAGGGACTATACATCATTATCAATAGATAAATCCTCACCAAATTTTCATTACTTTAAAGAATAGTTCATCTTGAAATGGGTCTTTGTATGGGAAATGATCTTTTGCATGTGGTTTTGAATTTTCAAAACAAAATTCAGGGTTTCTTCCATCATCTCATATGCATGATGCCAAACTCTGGGGTCTGTTTTGATTTACAAGATGCTGAATAGTAAAGCAGTTTAGATCTTCTCTTGAAAGTGATGATTGTGGTAAAACCAGGACTGTATTAAAAATACATATTAATTAATTTGATATCTTTAAAAAATATTTGCTGTTTTCAGCATTTGAATTTTTCAAGTCTTCATCTATCCATTAAGACTTGCTGGGTAGTTTGTGTTTATTTGAATTTTTCCATATCCTATTTTTTTTTTCTATTTTCCTTTAGCCACAGAAAACTGCAGTATTGCTTTTAAGCGTGTCAACTATGCAAGTGATAGTCCTATGACAGAACAAGATGTATGAAGCAGTAAATTTCTCCCTGTTTCATAAAGATGGATACCTTTAACTCTCTGCTTGTGCCTCGGGAAGACCTTTACTCATCTATGGTACGACAACTTCTTTGGGAACATTCTCATGACTAAGGGAAATAATTTGTGATGAATATTTCAGGCTTACTTTTTATTTAATTCTGACATAGGGAGGACAGAGCAGGGAGTGCAGCACAGCAAAAAGGCTTGAACTGCAGATGCCCTCTGAGAATCTCACTGCAGGATTAGAAGTTCTTTGCAGGAAAGGGAGGACAGTATGGTCGAATGCTGAGTGTCCCTCCTGGCTAAAACTCTTGAGTTTCAGATACTGCTGTCAATATCTGCTCCATTTGGGTTAGATTATAAGGAAGCAGGCAATTTGTATAGAAAACAAATTATAAAACTGCACCATGGAATAGTTTTTATTCCTAAATAATTTATATTTAGGTGTGTTATTTCTCTCTCTCGCTCTTTTTTTTTTCTTTTAAGTGCAGACAGCTGAAGTATGGCCATTTTTTGAACTTAAGAAGCTCAGCATTTGTCTTGTAGTTGCAGACTTCTCTTGCCTTAGCCACAAGTGTGCTAGTGTTTAGTGTTCTCCAAATCAATAAAAGATATGTAGAAATTTGCAATTTATTAAATCAAGTGGCTCAGAAGGATTGGTTCCTGTGGTTTCATATAGAAATTTTGCAGAGCAAGATCGATTACATTGAGAAAAGATGAATATTTGACAGCACTAGATTGGAGGGGGGAGGTTATCTGGCCAGCGAGCAGAGGAAGGGGCTGCGTGCTTGGTCAGGACCAGCAGCCTTTCCTGAGCTCCCATCTGTCTGGGAGGTAACTGTGGGTTGAAAAAACACTTTAAAATAGTGCATTGCCAAACTGGGCTTGTCACGAGGGGTGGCACTGCTGTCCCATTCCCAGTGGCCTAAATGGAAATTCTGAAATGTTGCATCAGAAACTGTTCAGCACTGCAGATGTGTGCTTCAGCAATAGGGAAGGGAATCATTGAAACTATGGCTTATTGAGCCACAGCATGACACTTCATCTACTGGAGGTTATTTCTGTGAGCACTGGTTAATGCTGTTTTAGCACTTGGTTTGCAAACTTTTTTCTATACCTGCAGCTTCCTCAGGCATCTAAATAGGGGATTTTTGATTGTTTAAATTACCTGTGTCTGAGCATCCTAATTCAATGTCTGATTTCTGAAGTCAGCAGACATATTGGTAGCACTCACTGTAGCAGCTCTATAGCAGCTGAAAGGCTTTAAAGTTTTCAAAAAATGTCTTTAATATTGAAAGTATTTATAGCAATTGGTTCTCTGATAGCAAAATTTAAGTCCTGTTGTGTGGCACTGGTAATTTCAGGGAGTATGATCCCATTATTAGTGGAAGCTTAGGTTGATGGCCCACCAGATCCCCTTTGGTGGGTGTCTGCCTTTTGAAGATGGGGTAAATGCACCTGCTAATGAGACCCAGTTATTCTGTGCCCTCACAGGCACAATTGTGATTGGATTGAATAATGTCATTATGCAATTGGATTTCCTGTGAATTGTGCAAAGAGATAAATGGTGTACGAACCACATTGTTATTGATTTCATGCACCATTTGCCTCTTAGCACACTCAGAGAAACACAATTACTGCTGTTACACTTCATTTAAAAGAATTGCAACTTTTCAGCAGTGCAAACAGCTATTTTGTCTGAATTGATATTCTTCCTAAGCCAAACCTTAATGTGCTGGTTTATGTTCTCCTGATTGCAACCAAACCAAACTTAAGACGGTTATAAAGCTATTTTTTTCCCATTATTTGTTCTTCTTCTGCTGCCCTACAAAACTACAGAGCATTTTCCAAACTCAAAGCATAGCATATGCATTTCCATAATTTATATTATGCATTATTTTAATAATTGTATAAATGATTGTATTGAATGCAGTGTTTTGCTGAATTAAGGCTAAAGATGGAATTTAGGCTCTGTGCAGACATTTGGGATTTCCAGCATAGCAAGCAGGTAGTAATTTCTAGATGCCAACACATATGCATGAAAGTATAAGTTTAAGCCTCACAAACTTCATTGAGCCAGAAGAGTTTGATTATATATACTGGATATTGCAGATTTTAGTGACTTTAAATGGTAGCAAGTGTTTCAACTGAGAATGCCTAGACAAAAGCATGTGGCAGTGCCCCTCTCTGGGTGCATGCAAGGAATAACACGAATGGTGGCTCTGGAGAAGTGCCAGCTTGTGTGCAGGGCTGTTGAGTGCTCTCAGAATTTGTCTTGCCCTGGTTTTTCTGGAGCTGACTAAATACGTGTTGTTGCCTTAAACTGAAGGAAGAGGGATGCTAGCAAAGATCCTGTTTTTGTTGCTTTTGGTCAAGTTGAATAAGTAATGGTTTCTCCTGGAGTAATTTGTACTATGTCTGAAGTGCCATACTGTTACTTAGTGTATTAAGAATGTAGTGATAACAGGTTTGCTCTAAAGTCTGTGTTTCCAAATAGTTTTCACTGACAAGGTAATTCAAGGGTTATTTGTATCCTATATTGTGTGTATTAAGTGTGCATCTGTGACAGCTTATCCCAGAAGAGCTGGTCTCACTGGGAAAGCATATCCATGTCTTGGAGCAAGATGAATCTGAGCAGCAAGAGCTGTGAGTGGTCTGTCTTGCCCCTCTTTGCAATTCCAGGTTTTCCAAAAGGTTCTGCACCGGACATGGGTTGTTTAAACTTCCTTTTCAGTGCAAATGGCACTATAGAAATTGAAAAAGCAGCACTTTGGGACCAGCCATAGGAGCTTTCCTTCAGACTGCAGCAACATTAGCAGAGATGGGCCTCAGAGGTATCTTTTGGCATTAATATCAAACTTAATCCTTGAGGGAACATTGGGCTGCAGATCATAATGCACTAGATTTTGAGAGCAATTTTTCCTCTCTGAATATGAGTCATACATGAAAATATGTTTTGTTATCAGGGAGAGAAACAGTTTTATTCAGAAATGTTGTTCCTCTCAAATAGCAGCCACCAGGGAGAGTTTGTTTTATGCTACAGTAATTTCTCTGATGTATTTTGTTCTGTTTCATTTACCCTCTTGAAAGAAATTTTTAAGGTGACTCATCATAGTAATAAAGATTATGCAAGCAGGAGCTTTCTCTTTCTTGCAACTTGACACATTTATCATCTTTAGTGGGGTTTCCCTGACATAAATGAGGAAGAAGCTGCCGTCTAGGTGAGCAGTGCTGGGGAGCACTGATGCTGCTGAAGGAGCCAGAACAGGGCTTGGGTCACCCAGGGTTTTGTCTCCTGAAGCTCTTTGGTCCTAGTGTCATTGAGAGAAAAGGGTAGTAGATGGCTTTTCATCTTTTTATTTATCGTATTTTAAATAAATAAAGGGGGTAAAAGGCTAAAACAAACTCAGCACACAGTTTCTGTTTTGGCTGAGAGTCCTTCCCAATAAAATTGCGTGTTAAAAGGCAGGATATACAGAGATGCTCCGCATTGGTAGAGGGCAGCGGAATTTCACCAAGGACTTTGAAAGAAGTAGAGCTGGGGTTAGGCTAGGTGTTTGGCTCCATTTTGACACACCAGATGCCTCATTTTTATTATTTATAGTCAAGGGAAAATCCATCTACCAAGCTGTTTTCTCAAAATATTTCCACTTGACAAGACAATATTTTATGAGAAAATATCTTTGTAAAACTTGTGAAAGTTTTACAGTCTGCCAAACCTGTAGCCTCATTTGTGGCTTTGTTTTACCCTTGCTGATATTTTAAGACATTGAACACAGTTACAAGTCTGTATATCTTCATAGATTTGAAAATCAGGTAAGTCCAGACCAAATTAACTGGAGCTGTTTCCCCACAGCCCTCTCCCAGCACTTGTCCTGTCAGGTCAGTCTCCATCTGCCTTTTTCCTGGACAGATAAAATGTAATTTATAAATCCAAACAGTTGCTGCTTTAGCTAAGGAGTCTCCAAAGGACTTTACTGTAGAGTATCTTAGAATACAGCTGATACATACAGAGTATATGTATATATTTGTTGGGGTTTAGGAGTTCTCCTAGTTTTTTTTCTGTTAATTTCCCCCCATACTGTTGCTAGGGGAACAAATGGCCAGGTGCTTAAGAAGAACAAAAGACCTGGCTGCTCTTTTTTGTTTCACCTGGGTGTGTGGTCAGTCGGTGTCTGCGTCAGGAGAGAGAGGAAGCTGCTTTTCCTTCGTCCGCTTTTCTTTCTGCTGGAGAAAGACCGGGATCCCAACCCCGCTTTTCCTGCCCCGCTCAGAGCCGGGCCATGGCCGCCCTGCCCTGCCGCTGCTTCGAGCTTTTGCTATGTGGTAGCCGTGCTCACCCTGCCTGCCTAGACCTCCGGGGGGGTTCTCCGTTTGGATACATCTTGTCTGCCATCCGGGATTTGTGCTCATCCCTGCCATTCCAGCCTGCCGTTCCAGCCTGCCATTCCAGCCTGCTGTTCCTGAGGGTCCAGCCAGACACCGGGATCAGCTGCCCAGGGGTTTGTGAAGCCTTTGTTCCATCCCTCCCTGGGATCCCAGGCCACCAGTGCCGCGTGCTCCCCGAGCTCGCTCCGGAGCGCCCCCTGCAGCCGCGGGGGAACCATCGCACCTGCCCTGCTCACCGGGAGCCGCCAGCGCCCCTGCCGGCTGCGAGCGGAACTGCACCCGAGGGGAAAGGGCCTGACAGCCGAGAAGGCTGGGACTGGGTTTGTGATTGTTTGCTGTTACTGCCATAGTTATTGTTGTTTGTTTGACTGGTTATACACATATAGATATATAATAGTAAAGAACTGTTATTCCTATTTTCCACATCTTTGCCTGAAAGCCCCGTGATTTCAAAATTATAATAACTTGGAGGGAAGGGGGGTTGCATCTGCCATTCCAAGGGAGGTTTCTGCCTTCCTTAGCAGACACCTGTCTTTCAAACCAAGACAATATTAAATGTATTTATGTGTATATGTATGTATGAAATGTACAGTTCTTACTCAGTGAAAGCTAAGTAAATATTATCTGAGCCCTATCTCCATGGAAGGGGTACAGAGATAAAACTGTGCAGGCTATGGGGAAAACTGATGCAGCAGTAGAAGGTATAAGAAGAGTGGTTTAGCTTTTGGGGATGGCTTTAGGAGAGGAGTGAGGGCAAGAAGACTGAAAGCTACTTTTGATTTTGGTTACAGGGCTAACTCCTCTGAAGCAGAGTGAAGTTTCCTCTAAACACACCCAAAAAAGAGCTGTTCCATTGATTGGCTGAAAAGGAGAAATTAAACTTGAAATGGTGCCACTCCTTGTGTTAGCTGTAAAGACAGGTAAGTGTGTGGACTGGGAAGGGTAAGGCTCATGTAAAGAAGTTTTCCAGTGCTGCATACCAGTGTTGAAAACTAAGTTTCATGGTGCCAACAGAAACTTTGGATGGTGTCTCCGAGGCACACTGTGTGCTGCCAGCTGTGTTGAGAGTTTGAGGCATGAGCCAGGCATGTGACACCCCAGTCCTGGCCCTCTTGTGTTACCGATTTTAATAGAGCAGGTTCTGTGTAACTGGAGGCCTGTTCTGTACCAGTGTTCCCCTGCCTGCCTGTGGGTCTTGCTCTGCTCCCTGTGCTTGTGGCAGCAGCTGTGATCTGTAGTGCTGGGGTGTCTGTTCCCTGTCTGACCCTGCATGGCCTTTAGTGAATGGTAGTGAAATGGCTTCAGACACCTCTGTCCAAGTGACATTTGCCTTTTATTCCGAGTTCTGAAATACTGTCTGGGCTACAGTTATTTCTGTGAGCATGTTATTCTCGTGCAAAGAGTGATCACTACCCCCAAATGTCACATTTTCAGTGTACTAACAGGCCCTCCTGTGAAACTGCAGGTAGTGCCCAGGGGAGCCAAGCAAGTAAGTGCAGGAGTGTTTTATTTCCAAAGCTTGTTTTACAAGCTCTGGTGCTTGTTAGTAAGGAGCTTTCAACTGTTCTGGAGTATTGATGCTCCTGGTGACTGACAGCATTTGCTCTTCCTTCCGTTTTGTTTCTTTATGTTCATAACTGTGTCCCATTCTTGTGTGTTTGAGGACGTTCAAGAGGCAGCAGAATGTGGTTAACAGCAGTCACAGCCACGAGATGGCATGAGGAGCCTGCAGAGACTGAGGAGACACTGAGCCGCTCTGCAGGTCACTTACCCAGTTGAACCCAAGGATGGAAGCACAGATCCAGCTACAGGGTTGCAAGGGTCACCTGCAACACTTGTTTCTGGTTTGTCTTTGCTGATTGCTTTGTGGTTTTGCTGTTTAAAAAAACTAATCTGTTTTTTCATTCAAAAGAAATCATGGTGGGCAGCTCACTGTAAGGAGATAGTTTAAGGATAGCCATCTCAAAGCCTGGAGCAAGTCAGGATCCTGCCACAGTATTTTCTTCCTCTTGTATTTACAGATAGCTCTTGAGATGCACTGATTTGAGACCAATCTCAGCCTCCTGGGTAATTCGCTTATTGGCTTGGGGAAGAAATTATGGTCTGTATACAATTGGTAGCATGCTAACAAACTCCAGTAATTGCACCCAAGTGTTACCTTGGAATGATGTAAAAGGGATGTGAAACTGCGAGGCTGGTGTAGCATTGCAGCATGGCTGGATGCTGATGCTCAATTAGATATGTGTGCTCTGAGGCCTAAATTTATGTAGAGCATTTAAAAAATGTACTCTCTTGGTCATTCATGTTATGCAAAATTTCTCTGTATCTTGAATAATTGATCAGGGAAAATCACTGCTGTCATAGATTAGCAAGCATAGTCCCGGAAGGGATGTCCTTGCTAAGGGGTGCTTACAGCTTCCTCTGGGAACTGATAGAACCTATCAGCTGGCCAGTTTGAATATGGACAATTCTCTAAGCCACTTAAAAGTTGTGACCACCTCTGTGATACACACTTAAGAATAGACAAACTCCCCCTGCAAGAGCTCTCTCATTTCTGGTGCTGGGACAGGTGGCTGCGGGCCCCGTGTGGGGGCCAGCGGGCCCGGCCAGCCCCTGCTTGGGCCAGGCCAGGCTGGGCTACGGCCATCCTGGAGCTGATGGACCTGTTCCAGCCGTGGAACCCCCCCCACTGCCTTGCCGTGGGCAGCCGGAGCGGCTCGGCTCTCCCCCCTCTCCACTGCGATAAGAAAAATTCAACATTCCAGCTGCAAAGCTGCAAGGCCAAGGTGAGAGTAACCCTTTTACTGCTGTGAAGAGCTGAAAACCTGAGGGAAGAGAGAGAGGAGATGCTTAAAGCTGAAATTCCATTGTGAAGCTATGATATATCAGAGTATCCCGTTGTAATTTCATGAAGATATGGGGGGTGGAGTGTTCAGCTCGTAAGCAAAAGCACCTGTGCTGAGATAGGCAGATGCTGATGCAGCTGTAATTTCATGAGAAGTTTGGACAGGGAGAGATGAACCAGATGAGGACTTTTGCTCCAAACGGGAAAGGAGAAAACCTCAGTCCCTAGAGATGCTCCCAGAGATAGTCCTAACAATGAAGATGAGGAAGACCCTTTGCTCCCAGGGAAGGAGAAGGGCCTCTGTTTTTGTTTCTGAACGGCTCAACCTTAAAATTGTACCCCAAAAAACTTCAGGAGTGGACCCTCAAAAGCAGTTGTGGGAAAAGCTGCAAGTTGGGGGAAGGGACTCAGAAGTGATCAGAGAGACTCCTCTTCCTAAATGGACTGAACAATATTTGGAAGTGGGCAGCTGTCTCGTTGTGATACTGTTTTCATAGCACGAGCAAGAAGAGACTTCTCTTTCTAAATGGACTGAGCAAGGTTATTATGGAAGTGGTAAACAGACTGAACATCTTAAGGGTTGAATTTTACATTGTCAGTGGGAGAAGGGAGGAAGGTGGGGGGAGGAGGAGAGTTCTGAAGGTGGTATAATTTTTGTTTCCTCTTTTAGGTCTTTTAATAAACTTCTTTATATTCTTTCAAGTTTGGTGCCTGCTTTGCATTTCTCCTAATTCTTAACTCACAGAAGATAAACAGTAATGAGTATTTTGGACCAAACCACTACACCTGCGAAGGTTCTATTTTAAAACTATAGAGATAAGAGAAGTTCATTTGTTGAGAGGCAGAAAAGTGTCTGTCAACATGCAAAGTTAACAGATAATATTAAGGTGCCTTCCCTGAAGTTGGTGTTAGCATGAAAGACTGATATCCCCCTGGGCTAACTGTTATTGACTTACCATTCAGATCGGCTCAGGGTGATGGACTGGAAGGGCTTTTTGATCTCTTCAAGTCTCATCTGTGATACAATCTCAACCCACAGAGGAGGATGTGTGTCTCAAAACTGCCTATGCTATCAGTGGGGTCACATTTCTGAGTGAGGGCCTGTGATCTGAATCACTTCCTGCACACAATATCTGAGAAAAATTTCCTCCTATCTTACCGACAGTGGAAATGAGGGATTCTGCTGGCCTTAGCAGCAAATGCAAATGCAAACCATGTTCTGCCAAGAAATAACCTTTGGCTGTTTATTGTTGTAGCTGGTTTTAATATTTGTATGCAGCAGATAAGTGAACCAGAATAAGTAGCAGAAAAATATTTATTTTCTGCCCCTTGAGTTTATGCAAGTGAAATCAACTGATGTGGGGGATATAGTGAGTTTAAAGCTGCTGTCCAGTCAAGAAATTATCCACATCAGGCAGGTGACCCACGAATAACATGTGTTTGGTTTTTGTGCCCAGTAGCCTGGCTTTGCTTCCAAAGCCTGAGACACTTGCCAGGTGTATTGCCCAGGATTGATGTTATTTTATCTCATTTGCCTCACTGATTGAATTGGTTGTATTCAATTCTTTTCATTGAAATGTACGTAGGAACAGTACATTTGCATAATGTATAGGCTATATAGATACATGTCCATCCTGAAAATGCAAATTAGACATTAATGGGGACTAAGAGAGCATATTCGAGATTGGAGATTTTGGTGAATGTTAAACTGGAACCAGGAGATAGATGGATGCTGTGCATCAGCAGAGTCTGCTGGGCTCAAACGGCTAAATGTCTACAAAATTCCTAGAGTGCTAAATGCAACCCTTTAGCTTTCCTGTCAAATTTTTGGGCCTATCTAGTTCTTTCCTCTCCTCCTGCCTCCTCTGTGGTGTAGGTTTTGCTGTTGTGAGCAGCCTGTGCTGGCCCTGACATCTCTATGCCTTGATGGTTATTGGCAGGTGCAGCTCACACTGTCTTTGCCAAGCGTGCACACCTCTGTGTTAAGGAAAAGGTCTGTGCGAAGGTGTACATCACTTATGTGCCATGCTTAAATTAGTGCAAAATTCCCCCAAAGAGATGATCAGCCTTGATTTACTATGCATGCTTGGTACATATGCTATATTCTGTCTCTTGGAATGTCTGCAGTGTCTGTTGGGGAATTACCTGTCCATTTTAGACTCCTCTGGACAGCCCCTGGAGAATTTTTGTGTGAGGAGGAGACAGTTCCTAAAGCAGATATTCTCTGGGAAATGCTAGGCTGTGCCTGCTCTGTCTGGCAGCAGTGCTGTCCCCTTCATGGGAGAGCTACACAAAAGCACTGTTTGTAGTGCTTGTTTTTGTTTGCTTTTTGTAGCACAAAAGGCAGCCCCAGTGCTTTCAAGCTGGGGGATCTTGCTGTTGTAAGCTCTTGGAAACACCGGGGAGAGGCAGCTTGCTTTTTGTCCATGAGCTTTGGCAGCCTTTATCTAGAGGCCTAGTGCTGCTGTGAGGTGTCAGCCTGCTCTCTTTACCATCGCAGTCTCCAACTTGCAGTATGCAGCTTCCAAATTGTCACCAGCATCATTCATTTACAACCCATGTCATGTGTGTGGTCACAGTTTAAGGATTTTTAAAAAATTATTTCCCTGTGAAATGCTGTGGGCTAAAATGCAACACAAGCCATTTATACTTTTGGAACTAGCAGAGGAATCAATGAATTTGCTTGAGAGAGATTTGGTCAGGACATAGCCTAGAAAATATTCCCCTTCTGCTTTAAGTATTTGTGACGATGTCAGTTCTTCAGTAGAAAAGGTGATCATTCTTCTCATGAATGGGGACAAAATAGGAGAGACAAAGGATAAACTTAGTGATGGCTTATATCCAAATTAAAGACCAGAAAACTTCCACTAATGTTCTTCCTCCTTTGATTCCAAATATGCCAGTGATTTCTGTAGTAATGGAAAGTTTACCCAAATTTGAGATCCACATGGCCAATTATTTTAGTATCCTCCACCCCTCTTCCTGTGGACCCTTTTCTTCAAAGGACATGTGTAACAGGGCAGCTTTTTGGGTCCAGTAGATAGTGGGGGGTACAGTGTCTTGTTGAGTGTTGGTAGGTCTGATTACTTCTAGACCGGCAGGGAAATGGTGGGAATGTTTTGAATGGTAAAAAGCTATATTAGGAGCTTTTGGGTTTCCTGAATGTTTTCAAGCCTTTGTTTTTGTATAGTTTCTCTTAAAAGAGGTTTAGTGTCCTTGTTTTATACTTGTGAAATGCTTTCCTGTGTCCAAGATGACTCTTGAAATCATGGAATGTTTGGGGTTTGAAGAAACCTTTAAAAAGATCTCATTATGACCCCCTGCCACGGACAGGCACACCTTCCACTAGGTTTCTTCAAGCCCCATCCATGGTGGATTTCAAAGAATGTGGAAAATGCTGAGAATATGAAGGTGTCTCTCTTGGTTGAAAGGAATTTCCAAGCAGATTCACTTCAGTTGTTTAAAGCTGTGTGTAGTTGTTGCATGTCCCTTTTTTTGTTACACATCCAAATAACATACAAATAACTGATGAGTCACCAAGTTAATGTTGAGCAAGTCTGGATGACAGTGTGCAAAAACATTTATTCACACACCATTTCCCCATACTGAATGCAATATACATGTATACATAGACATAGATTAGAAAAGAATCTTTTGTGCCCTATGTCATACTTTTCTAACTCTGCTTTATTTAGTTGGAAATGCCTCTAAGCAAATGTATTTGAATGCCTGCCTAAACTGCTGATGTGATTACAGTAATGCTAAATCCAAACCAGTTCACACATCCTTTTAAAAATTGTAATTATTTTCCTACTAATTTTAACAATCCTTCTAGTTTTATTGGGGTTTTGGGGGGGAAAAACCCAGAACTCCACTAAATTCTAAAGAAGCAAACCCCCCCACAACTTACCAGAGCATGTTGGTAGAGGCCCAAAGCACCTGTGTGTGTCATTGGCTTTTTTAAAATTTACTTAAAGGAAAGATCAGATTAATGTAATTCCAAAATGGATTTCTACCAATGTGCAGCAGTATGACACATCTCTCTGCATTAACAAGAGAAAGCCCCAAAATATTACTGTGCTTTTGACAGCATCAATCCTGCAATTGCTTGTTAAGGCTGCATGTTCTCTTACACCTTATTTGCAGGAGCTGGTGCAAGTGCCCAGGCTCTGAAGTCTGACTTGATACTCAGTGCCAAACTGAGGTGCTTGGGGAAGAAAAATCCAGAGCCTGTGTTACTGATGGTAGGTGCATGGAAATGGGAATGATGCATGAGCTCTCCCCAGATGCCAGGAATGGATGCCAGAATGTTCTTGGTGGCACAGACTTTTCTTGGCTCTTGCTTCTTCTCCTGCTATGCCAATGTATTTAGGTCATGCCAATGTTGGCAATTCCCAAGAAGAGCAAGGGATTTTTGTGGACCTCCTATGAATTTTCTCATAGTAAAAATCTCCAAATGTGAAAAGAAACAAATTGATATTTTTCTAAGGAATCTCTGAATAAACAACAGAGGACCGGTATATGGAGTTATACGTTTACCATCTGCACGGTAGCATAGCCCCAAATAAATTGTAGCACATGGTCATTCGGCAAGTAAATGTGGATTTGCTGCAATGGGCAGGTATTGTACTGGTCCAGCACTGAGCAGAAGTGTGGAAAATGATGAATCATATACTGGAGAAGTTTTGATTCAAGTTTCTCATGTTGAGAGAAGAAGCCTAATGAAAGCAATGAATTCTTTAAAAAAAAAAGAGGGCTATGATAAAAAAGTCTTTAAATTCTGTGTTGGTTGTCCTGGTTTTGGCCCGGACAGGGTTAATTTTTGCAGTGGCTGGGAGGGGCACGACCAAGGCTCAGAAGTTATTCTATACCACCTAATGCCATTGCTGGTGGTGGGGGAAAGGGACTGTCTTCTCAGGAGAAGGGGTTCTGGTTGAGAAAAAGCAGCGGGTAAGACATCTGGTAGTGTTTGTTGTCAGGGCATTTTTGCATGTGAATCACTCTCTCTTTTGTACACTTTTGTTATTAATATTGTTGTTCCCACTGTTCATTTTCTTATCTCATTGCTGCTTCCAGTAAATTGTTCTTATCTCAATCCGTGATCTTTACCTTTTTTGTCTGCCAGTGGAGGGAGCAGAGGAGGAGCAGTGTGGGTTTTTTTTTTAGTGAGAGTATTAAATTGGAGAATACCATTCCTAAACCATGACATTGGTTTATCTTACCTCATTCTTTTCTATTGAGGTTGTGCATACTTTTCTATTCAAGATATGTTTTTTTCATTCTGTAGGGTCTGTACAGACCATCCTATGGGAATGGCACAATGTACTGTTTGTAAGTTCTCTGAGGATGCTTGTTGGAGGTTTGTTTCTCCAGAAAACAAAATGAAGTTGCCATGGCTAAAAGAACAGTATATGCTTTTTATTTTATCGAGTTAAGAAGTGACTTTTCAATCCTAACTGACAGTTCCAGCTGAGAAGAGTTGGGAAGTTGATGTGGCTGTTGTCTCTGCACCATGAACAAAAGCCCAGGATAGGGATGAAAGGAGTATGAGTAATGTGTGTATCATTTGACTGGGAGAATAAGTTGTGTGAGGGGTTGAGGAAAAAACATCTTGTATTGTTTGGGGAGAGGTTTGCTGCCTTGGGAGCAGCAATGTGTATAAGCTATATTGGTAACTCCAGTTTCTCAAAACAAAACATTGGAAAATGTTTTTTTCTCATTTAGTTGTTTGACAGTACTGGCAAGATACAGCCTGCAGTGTGTTAAGTGCATAGATGTGTGTGGTGAGATCAAGTCTGGAAAATTCCTAATGCAATTTTACAGGACAAGGAATTGAATACATTTTAAATGTGGTAGAAAACAACTTGTAGTGATGCTAATAATAGGAAAGGAAACAGGCTGGGGAGGGGATTTTTATTGGAAGCAGGATATTTTTCCACAAAGCAACAATTATTGATTTTATAAACCAGAATTTTAATTTTAGTTTGTGGGGTTTTTTTTTGGTTTTGTGGTGGTTTTTTTGGTTGTGTGTTTTTGGTTTTTTGTTTGTTTTGTTGGATTTTTTTTACCTCCATTAAAAAAGACAAAGCAAAGACACTCTAATGAGCTCTCCAGTGGCCTTGTTAACCTGGTTGGGTTTGGGTTTGTTTTTTTTTTTCCTTGACTGCTCATGAAAGGTGCTGAGTTGCTGGCAGCCAGTTTACTAACTGGAGTCAACTTTGCCATTAGTACACACTCAGGTAATTTCCAGAATATTCCTAACTGGCCAGCTGCTGCCTTGGACTATTAAAACCTGATACTTTTTTGGTATTTATCTTCTCTGAGAAGTCTTTTAACAAGCATATCTGTTAGCGAGAATTTTCCGAGCTCCTGGCTCCTTGGCTGCTGATAATTTACCTTGTTTGGTCTATCTCACCACTACCAGAATGAGTTATTGACTGATTTTCAGCTTAAGTGGGAAGTTTTGAAACTTCTGAAACATTTTGAAACTGAAACTTTTTATCAGTGTTTTTGTTTGGATATCAAATACGGTATTTACAGAAAGAAGTGTAATAAAGGATGGGTTGGCCTTTGCTGTAGATAGCATCTGATAAGACTACTTGTAACTTTCTGATGAACTATGATGAACTACTGTCTATTTGTGACACTTTTTGCTGCTAATACAAAAAATGCTTCCAGTTCTAAAGAGCTCAAAATCCCCTTTGTCATTAATAGAGGTTTTTCCTTTGAAAAATACAGCTGCTATACTGAGGACAGAATGTTCTGTGCTTGTTAAAATGAGACTTTCCTTTCAGAAGAGACTTTATCCTTTCACCTACCAGTTTACTGTCTTTAAAAATGAGTATGTCCCTTTGTGTGAAGGGGAGCAGCAGCACAGAAGGGGAAATGGCTTGTTCAGTGTCCAGCAAGATGTCTTGGGCAGCAGCAGTAGGATCTAAACTCTGTATTTCTAGAGTCCAAGTAAGTTTCTTTAAGTTTTCCCCTTTTTTGTTGTAGCCTACCTTTCAGATACAGCTTTCCTGTGACTGTCACTGAGAGTTTAGGTGGCTTCTTTGCTCTGGTTAAACAGAAAGTGATGCTGAATGTCAGATGCTATTTATCCCAAAAGGGAAAATAGAGAGTCTTTCTAGAAAATCCAATTTTTCTTGAATGTATTATTTCATAGAATCTCTGTAGTGAGCCAGTGTTTCATAACACACTACTGATTTATTGTTCAAATGCCACAATCTTCCACAAGGAGGTCAAATGATAAAATTTATGGAGAATTTATGGCTTAGAATGAAAAACATAGATATATCTCTAAAATGACTGACAGTTAAGTTATAGGATTTTTTTTTTTTATTGCATTGGGAAAAGTGGTATTTCATCAGGTACACTTGGGCTGATGTCCTGCATACTCTACCTGTTGTTCCCTAAACTAAAACTGAAAACGTACTAAAAGCTGACACCTAACATACTTGCTGTAATATATGCAGAGATGCTTCTGAACAAAACCAGTGATTGGTTTGGGCTGAAAAATTATTTCTTTAGTAAGAATGTCATTAAATTACACTTAGCTTACACTTAGTGCTTTAAACTCTATCAACACTAATTAATCTCTTAGACTTGGGCACTGTAAATATGCAAGTACAGATATGTTTTTGGCAGTCATTCTTGTGGAGATGTATTCATGAGTTGATGTAAAAGGACTAGGCCATTAGATGGCAATTTTCACAGCAAGATGGTCAAATGGAATAGTCGCCGGCTTCATTTTCTGGGGGCTTACACAAGACACAATTTAAAAATTAAAAAATTGTCCTCCCCAGTAATTAAAACACAGATTATAAAATACGGGATAGTCAAAGCCCTGCAAAAGGCTAAGATTGAACTGACTTGGGCTCAGTGGTATCACAGGTACCTCTGAGATGTCTGTAGGTTGGGTATTTTCACAAACTGCCCTGGATAGCTTTCTTGGTTATCCTTGGGTACTGAAAGCCAAGATGATCTGCTGTTACCTGCAGGGATATCTGCTCTCAAGCCACTGTCTATGGGGACACAGTACTCTGTCTCTTGAAGTGATGGGGATATGTGATGAATATGATGGGGAACTGGGGGCTGGCTGGTGTGCCTTAGGAGCACAGGTGTAAAGGCTGCCTCCCTGGATTGACCAGCAGTGCATTGTGTCTATTAGAGTTGGATTTATTGCTGTGAAAGATTTAAGGATAAAGTTGGTTTTGCTTAAGGTGTAGCCAGCAGCACAGGAGGAGGCGCACTGTTAAACGAAAAGCCAACAGTTGAGATGATCTTAGGATTTTTCAGCACCTTAGCTAGCTTTTTACCTATCTTTCACCCCAGTTTAGCTGGAATGTCCCTCCTTTAATTTGAAATGACCCTCTTGCTTTGATTTTGGAAGTCCCTGCCTTCTAGCCTTACATTGTCCCTTCCAGCTCCTCCAGAGAAAGGGAGGATACAAAACGAGCTCTGTCCCTTTCCCTTAGAGGTGGTGAACAAGAGTGTCAAGTCCAAATGCCCTTCCCAATAAGGCCTTGCAAGACCTCACCTCCTACTTTCTTGATGTTGAGACCTCAGACGTGTTGGATGTGTTGCTATATGACCTCTTTCCTTGCACCTCTTTCTCTTTTGTCTTATGTTTGCTATCTCAATACATTCTCACCTCAGCATTTCTGAAGACCTACTTTTGAAGCAGGGTACAACAAACTATGAGAAATATAAAACATGGGTCTTGTATTAAATTTGTAACTTTTCTTGTGAGCATCGTGGAATAGCTTAACATGACATTCTTGGGGAATTTGAAGGGAGGCTTGGATGGTTTCCTACCCTTCATACAAATGCTTGTGCAGTCTCTTTTTGCAGCCATATCACAAATAGATGCCTTTACATACATAAGTCTATGGGGATTAGCATTGTATCATTCCTCAAACCTTCAGGGGAATAGCTGGCTATTCATGGTGTCTTAAAGGCCTAAACAGAGCCATAAGCATTGCTGACAGGACAGCAGCAATTTCATACTGTCAGTTAAGGTGAATTTCTTGATGCTGAGTAAATAGCACATCATTACTTTTTTTGGGCTCTAATTGTTGGTTATTAAGGGTTTGACACCTGAGCGTAATTCACTCTTAGGGAATAATTGATTAAACAGTAAGCATAATGCAAATAACAGCACAATGTTTCTTTTAATGAAAAAAAGTGAAGCGTAGGTTCAGTTTCTGGCCAGATTTCTTGCCTTACTTTCTGGCATTGATTGCCTTGTACACAAGTTCCTATGCACCCATCAGCTGAATTTTAGTAAAACAAAACCAAACACTTTTGTGGCAGAATTGCGTATCCAGTATCTTAATGAGCCAGGTATTAAAATACCAGAAATCCCTTGTTTTGCAACCGGAACATAAAGCTGTATCTCTGACTGGCCAAAGAGACGTAGCTGGGATAGGACTAAAACCAAAACACTATTTCCTAGTGTGCTTTCAGTGAAGGGTATTTTCTTCTGGAAGAGATGGAAGATACACAACTCAAGTAATACTTGGTAAGTGATCCCTGTTCCAATCCTGTTCCTGTAAAGAAATTGGGTTCTAAACATACCCAAAAGCAGGATTTAGACACAAATGAGGTTATATGTTGGGATCCAAAGCAATGATACAACTTAATTATTAATAAAAGAGGAAGAAAAGAGAGAAAATAGCAAAGTCGGAAAAATACCCAGAATAATTACGAGATGCACAAGAAAGGGGCTACCACCAGTATGGGTCCATGAGTGCAATGGGGGAGGTCTGTGTCGAGTGTGATGGGTCTTTCCTGGGGAAGTTCTTCAGAGAGCTGCCCAGCAAGGGAGCAGGGCCATGGCAGCATGACCAGAATGGAGGTACACAAGCAATCTCATAGGAGCAGCCAGGACAGCAAAGGACATCACAGCACAGCAAAGATCCTGGCACTATTGTGTTGGTTTTGCACAGCCTGGTGTTTGGTACTGGGGTGGCCACAGAGGTGGCTTCTGTGAGAAGCTGCTGGAAGCTTCCACCCTGTCTGGCAGAGCCAATCCCTGATGGCTCTGAAGATGGACACGCTGCTGGCCAAAGCTGGACCAATTACAGAGGTTGATAACACCTCTGTGAAAACATATTTAAGAATAAAATCAAAACAAAGTGGGGGCACAGTTTTTTTCTAGCCAGAGAAGAGGAGGAGGTGAGAACATGTGAGGGAAATAATGTGGAGACACCAAGGTCAGTGAAGAAGGCGGGGGAAGAGGTGCTCCAGGTGCCCAGAGCTGAGATTCCTCTGCAAGCTGTGGTGGTGACCATGGTGAAGCAGCTGTGCCCCTGCAGCCCCTGGGGATCCCCGGGGGATGCAGAGATCCACCCACAGCCCCTGGGGATCCCCGGGGGATGCAGAGATCCACCCGCAGCCCCTGGGGATCCCCGGGGGATGCAGAGATCCACCCGCAGCCCCTGGGGATCCCCGGGGGATGCAGAAATCCACCCGCAGCCCCTGGGGATCCCCGGGGGATGCAGAGATCCACCCGCAGCCCGTGGGGATCCCTGGGGGATGCAGAGATCCACCCGCAGCCCGTGGAGGAGGTGCCCATACCGGAGGGGGTCGATGCCTGGAGGAGGCTGTGATCCAGTGGGAGACCCAGGGGAGAGAGAAGGCCCCTGCTTCCAGGCTGGAGCAGCCTGTCCTTGGAGGACTGTACCCCGTGGAAGAGTTACCCATGCTGCAGCAGTTTTGGGAGGACTGCTGCTTGTGAGAGTGGACCCACGCTGGAGAAGTTTGTGGAGAACTGTCTCCCATGGGAGGGACCCCACGGTGCAGCAGGGAAAGGACTCCTCTCCCTGAGCAGCGCAAGAAAACCTCAAGTGATGGACTGACCAAACCCCCCTGCCCTGTCTCCCTGCGCTGTTGGTGGGAAGGAGTGAGGGGCTGGAGGGAAAAAGGTGTCTGAAGGGCTTATTTTACTTCTCATTATCCTCCTCTGATTGTTAGCAATAAATTAACTTTGTACCTCTAGGCTGAGCCTGTTTTGCCCTTGGAGTGTTTCCTCCCGGTCCTTATCTCAACTCATGAACCCTTTGTTAAATTTTTCTCTCTCCTCTGCCCAGCAGGGGCAAGCAAGTGAGTAACTTTTATGGATGCCTGGCATTGGGCCAGTGTTAAACCACGACACACTATGTAGATTTTAGCAATGCATCCATGTGTGGCTGGTTGGGCACTTGCTCATAGAGGGTTTTGAGAGTGGCAAACATCCTGTCCGTTTCATAAAGTTTATTGGCTGGCTTGCCTGATGTATCAAAAAGTTTACTGCTTGCTCGCTTGGTGTATCAAAAGTCTGCTGCTTACTCACCTGGTGTATCAACTACAAGCTATATTAATAACTTTCAACAGGGTGCTTTATTTTATAAAATAAAGCAGTTTCTAAAGTTTTTGTTCGAGGCAATTTAAAACTTTCATTTTGAAACCTTAATTTTTGAAGACGCAGTGGAGAAACATTGCTTACTTTTTACTTGCTCACTACCATCCCTTAAGACAAGGCAAGACAGACCTGGAAAACAAATTCTCTAAAGGATGCAGGGAAATGCTGGTCGTCTTGGCTGTTATAATGCATCTGTCAGTTCTGCTTTTTGTTACTTGTGTCCATGAAGTGGGGTTGAATAATACGGTCTGCTCATGGGCTTCATTGTCTTATCTCAAATTTGCCATCACAGGTCATTTAATACATCTTTTCAGGATTACTTTAGATTTTTTTTTTTTTTAATCTTTGCAGCTTGCTTTGGGCGCTGCTCGCTTGTCAGCTCTTAAAGTTTCAGAGGCAGGAGAGAGAATGTCCTTGAGCTCACTGCAGGCTTTGATCCTTATGCTTCTGTTCAAACACAGTCAATTTGGAAATAAAAATCATTAGGAAAACCTCTCCATGGTTTTCAGAGCACAGACAAGGTTGTTTTGAATGTTTCAATCCACCTGTTGGGCCTTGCCTGGATTCTGCAGCAGGTGGATTCACAAGATCTCACATGTGAACTCGTGACACAGCTCTGCAGTTAGCTGTGTTAAGTAGGTAGAGAAGGATGAGAAAATCTGGTGTTACAGCCTCCAGATTTGTTATTTGGAACTCTAAAAGGTATTTGTTTGATGTAGAGGAGAGCAGACTGGTCTGACTTTATCTAGGTTGGTTCTTCCAAACACTTCTTTTAAATCCCTTTTCTTTAGCCTTTGTGTATATTGGCTTTGGCTGTTGCTGTCTTGTTGCAGCAGCAGCTGTGATGGCAGTTTCCAAGGACTGAAGGGGACCTTTACAGCAGAATCTTGGCAATAGGACGAATAAGTCATGAAAGAAATTGCTGATGTTTCTGGATGTCTCTGTGCCTGTTTTTACCATTAAGACAGTGAAGTGATGGTGTGGAGGAGGAGGAGAAGGAAGAAGAGGTCTATGGCTATACAGGCCACTGTACTAAAAGTGACTGGTGCTGAAAGGCAGCAAGAACAGACTGGGAGAGGAGCTGGTATTCAAGGTTTTGGTTGAGGTTACAGGCCTGTTTGCACCCTTAAAGTCTGAATGTCCTCAGAGCCTACTCTACAAGCATGCTGGCAGAAAGCTAGAACATTCAGTGCATACTATGTAGGCTGTTTTGGTTCTTTTTTTCCTCTACTGTTATGAGGGATCTTACTTTTTTTATCCCTTCCAATGTTAAATTTTCCCTCTCTTAGTGTTATGGTCTGAGAGATTCCACTTTTAGTTTCACTGATGCATTTGAAGGACTCAAAGCAGCCCCTGAAGACTTCCCTAGAAGTCTGCTACTATTGTCAGAAATAGCAGAATTCCTGTCCTGGCATCTCTGTGGATAACCTGTGAGAGAGCATTCTTCAGTGTTCAAACTCAGTGGTCTGTGTACTAGTTTGAAAACAAACCAATGGGAAATTGCAAGTCAGAATTATAATTTAATAGGAGAATTAAAATAAATGCAATAGTACAAGAACATTGACAGAGTCAGGATACAACCTGACACCCTCTGTCAGGGTGGTGGTAGCAGTCCAGACGAAGTGATCCTGTTGAAGCAGTGATCCTGTAGAAAAGGGTCTGGTCTTCACCTGAAAGTCCAGTGGTAGCTCTTGTCCTCTGGAAATCCAATAGATAAGGGCTGCTTGTGCTGTTCCAAACCCCAGATTATATCCAGGTGGGAATGCTTGGCTCCTCCCCCCTGGGTGGAGCATCTCATAATGGGTTGATGTAATTCTATGAGTCATGCTGTGGGTGCTTGATAGCCCACTAGACAGAGATGGCTCCCAGAGGGAGTTATCAAGGATGAGTCATGGTAGGAGATAACAAACACTGCCCCACCTGCTTTAACAGCTTGTGAAGATGATAATAGAATACATGCTTTTGGTTACATCTTACATTGTAACCTAGGACAGCCTGTGAGAACTTGGAAATGGTTCTGGCTTTTTGTCCCTAAGGAGCAGTGTATCATTCAATCTTGATGCGAGATCTTTGGTGTTAAGGTTTCATATCGTAAAAAATTACAGAAAATTTCCTGGGAATATCAAGTTATTTTTCAGGGAGAAAAAGCCAGCCTAGCAGATGACTGAACCAAGCTTCTCTTTGTAGTAAGCCCCACAGGAAAACGCTCAGACTGTGCTGGGAGGGTTTTTTCTGAGCTTGTAAACCACTAGTCAGTAGGAGTCAAAATTTGGATACTGATGTGCTGATGAGCCTTTCCTTTCATCTAAATAACCTTATCATTTTGGGGATAAGGGGATTCAGAATAAATAGCTCTAGAGAGGTGTTGACCACCCATCTTTGGAGAAAAAATTGCTAATCATATTCCAGTTGGTGAAAATATAACGAAGGCATATAAATGTTTAAACCTGGTACCGAAATAGATTAGTAATTTTAAATGAAACACATTTAGCAAATTTTACAGAGCATTTTATGATGCAGAGATCAAAAATTAAATGAAAAGGAAGGGAAATAGTGCTGCAGTATATTGCTTTTTTCCCCCCAGTGACAGTAAGTGGAAGTTCAGATTCAACATAACTGATGAATGAAGAGCAGAACAAGTTGAAATGTGATTAGTGGAGTGCCAGATGAAAAAAATATGCCAGCAGAAACTTACTGCTTCTGACAGGCTGCAGATGCTCTGCTCTGGAACAGAACAACTTGATTCACAGTAACTCGGTCCACATCAGCTGAAATTATGCTCCCCTTTGGGAAAATGCTGTGGGTATATAAAGAAAAGTATATAAGCACCCCCACTTGTGGATGCCCATTCCAGAGGCCCTTGGTGCCTTCAGCGGGGCAAGTACAAGGTCTATAAATAGGAAAAATTGTCAGTGGTACTGCTGCCATTGTGTTTTGAAAAGTTTTCAAGCTTGACACTGATGGAGCCTGAATGCTGAGTTAATTGGGAACTTGTCTCTCCTGTTCAAAACAAGTGGAAAATTAATTTTTCTGACTTCATAATTAAGAGAAAAAAAAGCAAGTTAATGACCTGTTTCTGGCACTGGAGAGAGATGTGTAACTGATACTGAATATTCAGTATGTAAATCTGCATGATATAAAAGAGCCAATCTTCCTCGAGGGGGAGAATGGAACCTCTTTAGATTTTTATTTTTTTAAAAAAGGACTATTATAGATTTCTATGCCTTCTCATCTTCTAATATGATTTTATTAAAAATAATCAGAATTAGAAAGCACTTTTTAGCAATTTGACCATTTAGAAAGGGATATATGTCAGGGTATTTTGGTTTAAAATTTTCTGGCTTTATACCACTGACAACTTCAAAGTGTGTTTTAGAATAAGGTTACAAATATAAAATATGTGGAATATGCCTGTGGCTGGGATGGCAGTGATCCGGGTATGTTATCAGACTGCAGCAAGTTTACTGTGTAAGATATATGGACAGCTTTGCTTCACTAGCTGGAAGATGGGCAGCCAAGTAACTGTAAATTTAAAAATGCTGTGTGAAAGTTCAATTAATCCCTGTAAGAAAAGCAAATCAGAATAAAGTCCTGTCACTGGGGTATATGGTGTAGCATATCTTTAAAACAATGATTTCTATCTAAAACCATATAGCCAAAATATCAGCAATTATATTCTAACAAATGTGGAATGTTTGGATTGGAAAATGGGATTATTCAAAAGCAAAGAAAGATGTAGTGCCGTATCTAATAAAATAAATAATTTGGAGGTAAATTAAGGGCTATCTTAGGCATATCTTCTAAGAAGATGAACTTCTTAATTTCCCAGGAGAGCAGACACTACAATGCAAGAAAGTGAAAGAGACATGGAAAATACTCGTAGATGAACAAGCATGTTTTTTCAGCTGTTGAATATTTGGGAACCCCAAAGGTCTTTTTTAGCTTTCAGACTATAGAACATGTTGAAGTCTGGTATTCTTTGTGTTGGGAATAGGACTGGCCTGGCCTGTACTCTGGATGTTCTATGCCTTGTTCTTATTTAACTGAAAAGAAGAAATCCTCCTCATCCTTGTCAAGAGCACTTTATGGATGTACTTACTGACATTTTCTTTTGCTGTTGGATCATGTTGTTCATACTTCTTCTCCAAATCCTTTCTAAGTAGGCTTCACATAATATTATCTCCAGAATATGTTTATTCTCCTGAATATATGGGTTTTTTCCCCATCTGTGAAGTTTTTTGGTTACTTGTGGCAAAGTATTTTTGCCTATACTTGGTGATTTAATGCACAAATTCTCTCAATTTCAGTCATTCTATTCTATTCTATTCTATTCTATTCTATTCTATTCTATTCTATTCTATTCTATTCTATTCTATTCTATTCTTTTTTTTGCAAGAATTTTGCCTATAAAAGCATACAGAGGATGTGTATAAATCAGCATTGTAATATATTGCTGCTGATGTGGCGTCAGTAGCTCTGACCCAGGAAGCTGTGACCGGTCCGGAGAGAGGGTCCAGAGAGAGATCGTCTTCCCGGGGCCTGGTGTCTTCCCTCAGCTGCTAGCTAGAGGGCCCATGCAAGAGAGGCTGTCAGCTCTTTAGTGATTCTCAGCTCGTGATTTCAGCTCTTGCTCTGCGGGCAATCTCCAGGCCAGACCAGGGAGAGAGAGACGAGAGGCCTGTATAGCTGTTCCGCACGAGGTAGCTTTATTAGTCCGCACCTGGCGAAGGGAGGCCAGGGACGAGCTTCTCTCTCCCTCGCAGGGGCAGAGGGCTAGCTTTATAGAGATACAGGGAGTGGGTGTCAGAGGGTAAAGGCCAATGGGTTACAAAAGATCTGCATAGGTTCTCCCAGAGGATTCTGGGTCTGTCTTCTTCTCGCCGTAGCTGAAAATGGTTGCCTTTCCTGTCTTCTCGCCATAGCTGAAAAGTGGTTGCCTTTCCAGGAAGTCCTGCTGGGAGGTTAAGCACTCTCCTTATCTCAGCAGACGTCCCTCCAGCATGGAGGCTGGGCATACCCCACAGTAATATATACTGTATGATATATACTTATAATTTAAATGAGAAAAACACATTTGTACAACAGTTTAAAATGCGAGGCATCATGCAGAGCCTTCTCTTTATTATCTGGATCAGAGAAAGTTTTAATCTGAGGAATGGGAAATGGAGAGGGCAGAGGTTTAAATCCTAAGTAAAAGTTTTAGCTGTAAGTTTTTTGCAACAAGATTGGAGTTGTAGAAGAGAGATCACAGAGCCCTTAGGACTGAATTCCAGCAGTGCCTTACTGCATCCCAATCATGGGAAGCTCCCCAGCCCCCCAAAGCCCCCAGTTCCTTGGTGTCTGACCAATATTCAAGAGTGCCTGACAAACAGTGACTGGCATCTCTTTGCTTCCATCCTGGACCTCTGAATGACGGTATGTTGATGCAGGGGAGTTTGTAAAGTGATCAGTCTCCATTCTCTGAGTCTATTTAGTGCAATGTGCTCCGGTGTCTTAGTTGACCTTTCTTCTGGGAGTACCTGTAAGCCAAAACCACAGCAGTTTTTTCCTTCCAAATAGCTACTACCTACCTCTCTTTGCTGCAAAGGCATTTCTTGGGGAAAAAATACAGGTCTTAGCCATAATTAATGTGACTGACTACTCTATGTTATTCAAAGGTTTTATTGTGAATTGCCAAGGGGAGGTTATAATTCACATCCTCTGGAACATTGTATATGGATCTTCTGTACAGAAGGGAGTTTAATTTCTCCCTGGGTTTGTGACAATTTCTGTTGTTGAAAGGGAAGTTGGTAAGGGGGCTGTGCTGCAGGCAAGCATGCTCCTGTGCTCACCCACCTCCTTCTTCTAGATGCTGGAGAGCTTTGTCAGGACCAAAAAAGTTGGCAAGAGGAGGCATTCATAGGGCTTTCATACAGCTAAATGTCCTACAGTGGTTCAACTTACTCCTGGTTCAGGAACGGAGATAGACATGGAGCTAAAGGTGGGTTGCGTGATCCCCTGCTATCCTTCTTTTTGCCTTCTTTTGTATCTGTCTCAAAGAGGATGCCAGTATTAGGCTCCGATTGCTTCTGGACATAGTATGAAGGATGTTTAAGGAGTTCTGTTTCTCCCCAAAATGATTAGTTAAAAAAGAAAAGCAATTGTAATAATAACTGCTGGAGGAGGAAAATTGATTAATTCCAGATGCCAGCTGTTACTCATTTTGTCATGAGAGAAAGAAGCCCATCTTAAACTCTGTGCGTAAGTGGTTTAATTTCTTTCTCTATTTAAACATGAGCCCATTGATGTCTTCAACTGATTGCAGTGAGAGCACAAGAACTTTGTACCCTGGGCCCATTGAGAGAGGCCATATATCAGCCATTCCAGTGTTCTGCTGTGTTGCTGCTTGCCCAAAGTGTAGCCCGGCCCCAGGACTGCACAGGCATGTCTGGACTTGTCTCTGCCATGTGCTCTGAATCCCCTTTGCTCCAAGCGTGGGTCAAGGAGGTAAAAACTGCCTCCTGGAGGAGACGCTGTAAAAAAGATCCTGATTTTACACCTCCATTTGAGCCCTTTGCACTGGATTTCGATGTTAATCCCCTAAGTTAAATTATGCTGTTTGCACTCGTATTTTGTACTTTATTTTGTAGATCCTCGTCCTGATAACCCGTACCATCGATGTCCTGACTAACCTCCTGAGTTTTCTCCCCTACCTGATTTCCTAGAAAGCCATATCAATGGCAGCGTGGACTGTCCCACAGCCCTAGAACAAGTTTGAGGGGTTACACTGCATGAACTTTACATCTTGCAGTCAAATCATTCCACGTCTTCATAAGGAGACCAGAACTAAATCAACCATCTGAAAGAAGAACTGGGGGACTGGTTTAGGGACATCCTGGGTAGCACTGGGTTATAGGGACAGTGGATTTCAATTATGTTTTGCACTGTTGTTTTATTACTGTTTTGTACACTTTTAAGTTACTCAGGGTCACAGCCCAGCTTTAAAGAAAAAAAAAAAAAAGGTGAATTGTTGCTGCCTGCCGGAAGTGTAGCCTGGCCCCAGCACTGCCCAGGCATGTCTGGACTTGTCTCTGCCATGTGCTCTGAATCCCCTTTGTTCCAAGCGTGGGTAGAATTTGAAAGCAGCACGGACTCCCCTGAAACAGAGTCCAAGTGGCTGGTTACCCCAGGTCCATCCCCTGCTTTCCCTATTCCCCTCCCCCAAATTAAGGCAGCTGATTGCAGTTGGCCTGCCCCTGTTTGCTCCTGCTTTCCCCTTCTGTGAACTGGTTCTCTCGTCCCTCTCGGGACAGGAGGGATAAAGAAAACAGGAATACAGGCATGGAGTCAGGGCTGTATTTCTACCTCTTTGCTTCTGCTTATGACTATAGCCCAACAGCTATCACTTGCTGTGTATCGGAGCCGCTGAGCTGCTGGATCGCTTGTGCCGTCTCTCCAGGCAGCTCGAGGCATTCCTGGGCATAGACGAGTGAGTCTGCTGACTGAGCGAGCAGTGAACTCTCGTCACTGCTGTGTGTTGAAAGGGGCATACATGCATCATTAATCTAAACAAAAAGTTATGTTAAAACTTGTTGAAAATTACCATTTTAAACACTGCCCTTTGAGTCAGGGAATCACAAGGGAGGTTCTTGGAAGTGCTGGGAGTCAGCCTGGGAAGAGCACAGTAAATGCGGGCTGCCTCTTGCATCTCCCTTGCACCTCAGCTGCTGTGAGCAATGGATACCAAGTCAGTTCAGTACTTTTTATACCCTTAAACTAATTTGAGAAGCACTGAGACTCCAATGGTGGGAATGGCAGCAGCTCCAGTGCTGTTAACTGGAAGGCTTTGCGTATGAGAGAGGAGCTTATGAAAAGCCTAGATAATCTGAAATTAGCCACAGCAATATCTGGAGGACCTCAAATCTGATGTCTATAATGTATTCAATGTACCACGAAGCAGAATGGAAGCCAGCCAGTTGAATGCACAGCTGAGCCAGTTGGAGGATATGTGGAATACTGAAAGTATAAAGATTTGGATAATGCAGCGGGACATAAGCCCAGAAAAGGAGCTGGGCTCAGTTGATCTTAACATGACTGGAGCTAGTTGGCATTTTTGGCTTGCTGAGGAACTGCTAAGGACAAAACCAGAAAGACAAAAGCCAGCCTAAAGTACCAGATGAGATTTTTTTTGGTAACTATAATGACAACATTTCAGCATAAATAAGCAATAATCTGCACTGGTACCTAGATGGACTTGATGGTTTGATTAACAGCAGGCCAGGAAGAGCATTGCTACCCCAAAAGCTGTGAAATTTCCCAGTGGAATTTAAAACTCTCCTTGCACCAAACAATAGTTTCTACTAGTGAGAAAGTAGTTGATCTGTACATAGTTTGGGATTGGCTGTGTCTGCCAATGGAGAAGGCATCTGTCTGGGTAGGGACACTGTTGAATAGTTTCAAAAGATCATAAATACCCATATGCTCTCATAAGTCCAAGTGTGTACCAGGAAGAGAAATAGGGCTTAAACTGCAGTGAGGGAAGTTCTGGCTAGCTAGAGGTGAAATAATTAGGCAGTAGAATACATTGGCATGGCAAAACATAGCACTTACATCTTCTTCCAAAGTTTTCTTTAAGAATTCTTCCAAAGAACTCTATGGAGTTCTTTGAGGATAAACTCAATTAACATCTTTCATGCACAACAAATATTGTCTATTCTGCATTGCTAAGCACTCAGTGGTGATCATCTGTGCCCTTTATAGCCCTATGCTTGTGCCGTGCTTGGTTAAATATGAGTTCTTAGTCCGTATGTCTGAAAACAAGCTCAAAGTGGACAGATGTAACTGGTCTCTAATGACTGGTAAAAGGTGTATATCTGACGCTTTGGCAAACTTGGGTTCTAAAATTGCTATCTGATATGCAAGTGACAAATCTGGGAATGGAAATGAGTGGCTTGGATGTTTCCTGACGCATAGTCCCTTCAGGAAGTCCACATTTAAAGTCCACCAGGGAGATGTACCTGGGTGCTGATCTATCTTGGGGTGGTTTTTTGTCAGCAATTGAGGCACGGACCCAGACCGGCAGGGAATTGGAATAATTTATTCAAAGAAATGAGCTGGTTTTATACACTTTTCTAAGGCACAGTATTTCCTTATATGGTAATCCTCACTACATGACCTATCCCATGTTGCCACATCAGCAACACACTTGCTTCTACGGGATGATCACTCACTGTTCACCCGCCTGTCAGCTTCTGGCAGGCTCCTCTCCATAGGGGTCTGCTGTGTTACACCTCCTTCCCTCAGAGTCCGGTGGAGACAAGCCTCTCTGTGCCACCATGTGCTCCTTTGTGCTGCCATGTGCCCCTGCAGGCAGGTTTTAGAGCTTGTAACTCAACTTTATTCCATCTCTTCCCACAGTTTTTCTATTCTCTGATCGTCTGCTCTATGCTCAGAGATGGTTGCCATAGCTTTAAGGTGGGTCTGGGGGAGGGGGGAGCCTTGAGGCTCTGCATGCGGACTGGGTTCTTGTTTTTGCTTAGCTAGCTTGGTTTTTGTTAGCTTAGGCAAGTATTTTTCTGGCCTTGGAGATTGCGGCAGCAATCCCTCAGCGTCTTTTTTTTTTTTTGCCTTGAATTGGACAGTTTGGTTTTGGTCTGAGATCAGAGAGAACAATCGATGGGAGATGAATCGGCTGGGGAATGGCGAGAAGGTGAGGGGCCGCGCCATCCCAGCCCCAGATTTGGAAAAGCTGAGACAAGAGAAAGTACACCAAATCCACCAGCTTCATCTGCTGTGAATAGGGGACCCACAGCAGGGTCTCACCTGTTTTGCCCAAGCTGCTGTGTGAACCCTTTGGTTTTTTTTCCCTTCCCTGATACAGGAGCTGGCACCGTTTGGTTTTTTTTCCCCACCATGTTAGAGCCCTTGTGATTTTTTTTCTTTACCTTCCATTTTGGGGTTTTTTTTTGTGCCTGTGTGTGTGTGTGTGTAAGGTCTGGCAATTCAATATCTAGCATTTATTGTTTTTTTTCTTCGTGCCATGTGGGCACTCTGTTTGTCAATAAACAGTTGGTTTTTTTCACTTTCATCTACTAGTATTAACTTCTTACTGACAGAAAGGGATTGTTGGAACCCTTTTTCTTAGATGAAACACTCATTCCAGAGTGTTTTTCTCCTAAACTTGTTTCTAAACCAAGACATAGCCCCTGGCCCTTCTTGCAGTTCTGCTAATCTGTTTCTTGCTGGTGGGACCATCCATGACTTCATGTAGGACATGGGGTTTTGTGTCTTGTGGGAAAACCACAGTGTGACTTCAGCTTTGACTTGCATAACCTTACGAGCATAAATTTATAACTGTATATATAACAGTAGGCTTTGAGAATAGCTATAAGTTTCTGTGAAGTTTCTACATAAATAATTGAAATGAGAATATAAATATTGTATTTCTGTGATTAACCTAGCTAATGGTAATGAGAGTTAGATTCATCCTTGTAGATTGATAGCCTGTCAAAGGCAGGTCCTTCACACCTGCCAACTCACAATTTGCTGAGAGAAAATGAGAAGGCTTTTAAGTGCATTCTGCACCTCCAAATACTTATTTCTGTTTTCCTCCTGTAGTTTTTTAAACAGAATTAAAAAAGAAAAAAAAAGAACCTCTTCAGTTTTCCCCAGAATATTCCCTTGCTATCTACCTTTTCCCTGCTTTTAGGTGATGGTCAATTACACAGGATCCTAAAAGCATGGCAGTATTTATACAGTAATTTTTTTATGAAACAAGACATTTGCTAGAATCAGACCCCTTTAATTGGCAGCTTTTTGTCCCTTAAAATTTCTTTCATCTTCTTGTGTATTATAATTAATTTACAGTGAATAAATCCAAATACTGATTCTGGGATTTTTTTAGCAGTGCAAACGTAATTGCTAGCATTTCAGTGGTTCTCCAATATAAGTGTCATACTAAGGTCACAGTTATACTATATGCAGTATTCCCAAAGGTTTCCTGCTGGCAATTTTCGTAGACTGGCTGCCCTGTAGCCTTGTAACACTATTCACAAAGACGTGGAGATGTTTCTGGGAGTTTTTATGTGCTTTCTCACTTGAATTTGAGTGGGCTTTGTCTGGATTCTGCTGGATTGCTTCTTACAGAAGTAAGTATATCTCGACATACTCTTTGTTCATTTTGGGGCACAGATTTATTGAAATGTGCCCAAATGCATTGCAGATTTAGGCCTTCAGCACACTGCTGCAATTTAAGGCTTGCTTTTCCATCCATTAATATTTCCCAGGAAACCTGGGAAACATTTCCCAACATCACAAGCTCCATTTCCCAATGGAAAACATAATGGAAGAAGTAACAAACTGGTTATTTCCATCATCCTTAAAGCAAACACACCATTTTGTACCACAACAGGGACGTGGAAGAGGAGATGCATGTTCCTGTGCAGAGCTCAAAGGGTTTTAGGAACCCACCCTGGTGGACTCAGCAACCCTGATTTCTGCCATTGGAAGAGAGATGATGTTTACCTCTAAACAGTTGCATAAGGATAAGCAGCACCAGGAGCTGATCTTACTTAAAACACCTTGGCTGACAAGTGAAAGTTTGGCATTCAAATTCTGCTCAACTTTTTGTAATCTTAGATCTGTTTTGAATAGTGCAAATAATTCACAAGTTTCCCTAGATGTTGAACTTTTTAAAAGGAGTTATGACGGACCTCACACTCTGCAAAAGCATCACTGTTGGTAAGGGGACCAAAACCACTTGAAACCAAACAGCTGCAGTAAAGATGCATCAAGGAATAATGGTACTGTTAGAAGTAATTTAGAATTTTGCTTCTAAAGATTTTAAAGTCTATTGTAACTAAAACAAACAAAAGGAAAAAAAAGAGAAGAGCCTAGTTTGGTGGGCTTTGTAGGAACTGGTGGGGCCTGATGCACCAGGCTGGGGCTGCCCCTTCTCCCTCTGTCCCCCTCACAGCATTGTGACAGACTCTGAAAGGATATGTGGAGAATTCATGGAAAGGGGTCAAGTCACAGATTAAACTAAACAGTTAGTAATCATGTTTCGTGCTTTTCAGCATTTGTTGTCCTCTGTGGAAAATGGAGCTGCTGCCGAATTACTTCATGGTTTTTATCACTTATCATCTTTTGTCAGATGTTTGACTGTGAATTCAAAGCCAGTTCTTTAAAAGGCAAAATGCAGCGGAATATTTAACAGTACCAGCAAAGTTAGAAAGTACTTCAAAATCCCTGTAATTTAAACCTCTGTTCATGGCACGAAAGGGCAAAGTGCATGAAAAAGAAGTTGTTTAATTTGCCATAGGAAAAATCTGTATCATAGGTGCTTTTTAAAAAAGAGATCAGCTTAGTATTGTGCAACAAGTGTATCACAGGTTGTTAGCAAGATGGTGCAGACTTGCTTAGGATTCCAAAGAAAACAAAATTTTTGGTAAGACAGTTATCCAGCTGTAAAAAGGCAGTTTCATCCTGTGCCTTTGAGGAGCTGACAGTATCTTGCTTTTTCTATTTGTCTTATATTTGGACAGATCATAATATTTTTTATTAGAATTAGTGGGAAGAAAAAAGCGATGGTCGTGAAATCCCTTGTGAAATCCCTTGAAATTGCTTTTCACTTGCCTGAATAAATTTGATACTGATTTTTGTCCTCCTGTAAGTATGAAGTGTTAATGAAAACAATCCTATTGCTTTGATCCCTAGGTAGCGATTATGTAATACATACAGGACTCAGTCTTTTTGTTTTTCTGCCTAACAAAAATGTTAGTGATTAAGTATTAGCCTTTTGAAAGATTAGCTGTTGTGATGGGTATGGTATCTTCAAGAGCTGTCATGCAGTGTATGACAGATTAATAACTCCAGCCTTTTCATATTTACTCACTGGCTATTAGAGATAGGTGCCATCAGGACTGGGATCTGTACTCCCTAGATCCACAGAGTACATTTTATTTATTACAATGTTCAATAGAATCTGGAAGGTACACTCTTGTATTTTTACAGGAGGGGAGGGCAGTGGGGCTGGTCACTGGCAGAGTCTCTGCAAGGACTTTCCTGGAGGATGATGATGTCTGTAGGAGACCTTGAAGGTGTGAGTTCAAAAGCAAAACACTATACCCCTGGCAGAAACAAAACCCATGGTGACAACTTGTTATAGAATCCTTTCAGTGCAGGTAGGTCAGGAGCAGCTGCAGTGGAGCTGCAGGTTGAGCTCTAGGGGAGACTGGAGCCAGAGGCTCTTGCTGACCCTTTGTATAATGAGGGGCCTGGGGACCTGTGGCCTGGCCAGGGGACCAGACACTCGGAGACACAGCTGGAGTGGAGGACCCCAGACTTTTGTGCTCAGACATTCTTAAAGCAACTTGTAAAGGCCTGAGCAGATGGCTATGGAGTGACTGGGACATGATGCAATGCCAGAGGTGGCACCAAAGGAGCTCTCTGTGTATCGGTAGAAGTGTTCAGCCTTCATGTTCCATATCACTCTTCCCAAACATGGCCTCTAACGAGGAAAGAAACACTAAGTCTTTTTTGCTGAGTCCTTCAAAATGTATGATGCCTAAGGAGGGATGGGGAGGTCCCTTTGCCAGACAGAAGAGCAACAGTCATTATGGGTCAACCTTAAATGGTTTCAAACCTACTTATATTTGTTGCTTTTCACGGTTCTTGAAAAAAGATTTCCATTTGTTATGAATGGGATGAGGGAGTTTAGACAGCCCCTGCCTTTGCTCAGGTCTCTTGCAGTGAGTAGTAGCTTTATTGAGGCAGCCAGCACCATGAAACCACTCTCGCTCACAAGTTCTTAATAATGACCGATCAGGTCTATTACAACATGAATTATTTATTGAATAGACACAAGGAAAAACAGGCATAAGGTTTTAAAAGGTTTACTTACTACACAGGATAAACTAAAAAGAACTACTAATAGATAAAAAAAACAGTGCACGACAAAAGACACCTATATTACTAGTAAAGGTAGCGAAGAAATAGTATAGATTAGGAGCCAATGTCACTTACCAACGAATAATAGTGGTGCACAGAAGTCTCCTTCTCAATCCCAGGGAAGTAACTCGAGGTGGATGTCTCCACTTTCAAGGGGAACTCTCCACATACTCAGAGGGTATGTAAGAGATTTATGATTTTATGAAAATTATAGTGGTCTTTTATAGTTTGTAAAGGTGCTGTGTCTGTCAGTCATGGATTTTTGCTTATCTTTTCCCATGCACTAAGGGAGGAAGTTTATTGCTGGCTAAGGATGTTTTCAGCCAAGATAACTCACCACAAGGCAAGCTTATTCTGGCCCAGTTAGCCATATGGGGTGAAGAGATAAATTTCTGCTGTGTCAGGAGGTGAAAGGTCCTGTCACACCCTTGACCTTGAAATCAGTCCCAGCTCTTAACTTTTGTTCAGAATGAGCAGATATGAGTAGAGATCACTGAACTCTTGTAGCGGGTTGAGTTCGAAACCGGGCAGAAACACCAATTAAATGTAGTGGTTTTGGTTCAAAATATTCATTACTTACTTGTTTTCCTTCTGTGAGATAAGAATTAGGAGAAAAGCAAAGCAGGCACAAACCTTAAACAGTTGCAGTACAATGAAAGAGCTTTATTACTAATAGAACTAAAAGTAAAGAGACAATAACAAAACAAAATTAAAGCAAATCCCCCCCCCCCCCTCCAGCCAGCACTTCTCTCCTTTTACCTAGCTCACACAAGGGATAACAAAACATGGGATGTTAGTCAGTGTTCCAGTTCTTGAAAAAGTCTCTCTCTTATGCTTAAGGGAAAAAAAGGTTTTTCCTTCAGTTGCACGTGGTTCCCAAACTGCCACTAACAGCAGATCCGCCCGGAAACAAACAATCTGCTGTGTGTAGAACATCTCTCCCATGAAAAATCTCACAGTTCCTTCACACTGCAAAACATGGGCCATCACATGGGGTTATTCATCTTTTTAAGGATAAGTTCTTTTGTCCTGCACACAAAGGCTCTTCTTCGCCACAAGTCTCTTAACAGCCTCTTACTACTATAAAGCCTAGCATCGGCATTCTTCACAATCTTCACAGGCACACGAAGATACTCCATCCCCCCATGTTCTTCAAATGGATTAAAGAGACAAACAGTTTGTGGTATTACAATTTCTTACCACGGCATGCAAGAAGGTTTCTTTTAAGCTGCGCGCCAGAATCGTGGCACCGCCCTCTTTTCTCCCGCCGCCATGCTCAGCTCCGTCCCATGTGACTCACTTCTCTTTCTCTCTGACTCTGACGCCGCCATGCTGAAGGGTGTTCTTGTTCGGGCTTTACGGTGGGGAAAGCCTCGCTCCCTCTGTGCTGCTGGCTGCGTGGTGTCTTCTTCAGTTCAGCACGAAGTGTGCTGGCTGCAGACAGGAGGCTCTGCCGGCTCCCGCTGACTCCGCCGGCCCCGCGTGGAGAGGAGAGGGACCCGCCGGTCCCCAGAAGCCGCGCTGGATGGGTTTAGCTGTGAGCAGTCCATGGCTGGGTTTAGCTGCCTGTGGCTCTGAGGCAGTCCCCCCCCAGCCACCCAGGGTCCGTGCCACAGCGTTGGGAGGGGGGGAAAGGGGCAGTGGCCCCGGCCCGGCCCGGCGGGGCCGGGAGGCTCCGGAGCCCCCACCTCCCAGCAGGCGAGCTCCGACCAAAGGGGGAAGTCCCGCCTTTCTGTGCGGTTTAAATATGTAAATTGTGAGAAGCGTAATTGGTCTTAAAAACTGTCCATCAACTCAGGGTCAACCCAATACAACTCTGAAGCCTGCCTTTCTCTCCTAAGCTGAGATGTACTTACCCTGGTTTCTCCATGGGTTGTCTCTTGCTAATATTTGTTTTGAGTCTGCTGCTCTGGCATATCTATGGACTTCTCTACACATTGCAAGCTTCTACGCATAAAAATGCAAGCAGGGGAGCTCAATTCCTTCACTATTTGCCAGCCATGTGCTCCCTTTTGGGCTTGAATGAGATAAAGATCCCTCATAACACGCTTATGTGCAAAAGTGAATTTTTATTCAAAGCATGCAATCAGGTTTGATTTTTTAATAAACAGTTGCTTCACCCACAATTAATTTTAAGGTCTTATATAATCTATAGTCCATGAATAAACCTTTGATCTGGAGAGCAATGAACGGCAAGAAGGAATTATATTTCTACACCAATGGCTAAAGTCTAGTCACACCTCCCAAAGCAGACAGTTTCTGACAGAATGGCAAATTCATTTTCCTGAAGACACACAGTTGATAAGTATAATATGCTGTTGGCAAATGTAGTAATTTTTCAACTTCTGAAAACCTTTAAATTTCAATATAGCCAAAAAGACTGTGTGTCAGATGCAGGATCGGATTTCTTTATCAATATCAAATTGTAGCAAAAAACTCCATTCCATACAAGAACTTGAACTGTCAACAACCCATAAGAACAATGAAGAAAAACATGTTGCAAATCGGTATTTCTCTTCATGTCCTTGTCCTGTTTTGCTGTGTTTTTTTTTCTGTTTTAAGGAGCTTAAAAACAGCATCTGCCCAGTTATTGCTGCAGTATATGCATGCAAGCCACCAATTCAAATGTGAAATGTCTGGGTGACAATGTACAAACCCCTGCAATGTCTTATTTACAGATAGTTCTCCTACAGCTGTAATTCAGTTTGTAGTTTGTGTATTTGGTCTTGAAAGCAATGCCTGTATTCAAAGCTACCTAACTTATGAACTGCAGAAGAAGGTTGCTGGGCACCTGACCTGAGCTGTGAGCCAAGCTCCGTGCTGCCCTCCATACACATTAATGTGATGCTAAAAAACAGGTGTTGCTGATGGTGTGGTTTTTTTTTTTTTTTTAACAGCTCTTTGCATAGGGAGGGAAGACACCGGAGGGACTCATAGTATGGCCCTACTTTGAGTTTGGGATTTTATGATTAAAACAAAGGTAAGAGTCTTTAGAAAATCAATTTAGTAAATTCACTGACCTTTCTGTTACAATTCCTATTGTTTGCTTGTATTTCTTTGGGCACTGTGATCTCCAATATGAGGCAGTTGCTGTGAGTTTATTACTCTAACATTTCATTTTTGCTTTTTCTATGTTTTATGAAGAACTTACATTAAATTTTGAATATTGAAGATTTTATTTAATACCTACAAGCCACTCTTCAGTTGCTTTTTGTTAACTTGTATTTGCATTCTACCTGCTGGTTTGGCTCTGTTGGATATCCTTCTCTGTTAATTTTTATAAGGCCTCATTCAATAGAGGATGTTTATAAAATCATTCTGGAGCCATAATAGCTGGCTTTCAGTTTCTTCTTATTTCTCCTTTCTAAATTTGACCTTATTGTTGGTTTCATCTCTTTGATTGTTAAACGGACATTTAAAATTATTCTCCTGTTGCATTTTAAATAGATTAATTACTAGGTAGCATGTAGAATACCTTCCTAGTGTGACAGGCTATTTCAATCTGTCTAATCCATATCAGAGTTTACCCTTTTGTGTCAGCAATGGCATATCCATGGTGCTAGTTGTATCAGTGAATATGTAGAAAATCTTGACCCTTCAATACAGATTTAGAGCCAGGTGGCTTCTACACCCTGTGTTTGTTTGCTGGATGAGTTCACCTGGACATGTGGTTGTGCTCACTAAAGGAAATGAATCTGGAATAGAGAGCAGATTAAAAGTGAGCGATGATCATTGAATCTTTAATATTGCCCCTGACTATTGTCTGTAGACATTAGAAAGAAAGCTGATAAATTTTGTTATTCCAGTCCCACTTGTTAATGACACATTTCCAACCCTGTAACAGCGCAGACCAGTGTGCTGCCAGGACTGACAGCAGCAGCAACCACTGCTGTGCCTGTGAGCAAACAGCTGAGGCTCCAGGTTCCAGGTTTCTCTGCTTGCCTTAAGCACCATCATCCTCCCACTGGAATCCAACTGCATGCTCCTGCCTGAAGAAGAAAAGGTTTTTTGACTGGTTATATTATTAAACGTGTTGTTCCCGAGACACTGGAAGGTGAGTCAGATGTTGTCACTATCTGGCTCTTTTAGTGAGGGGACTGAGAATAGAAGGGTTTGAGTACTTTGTCCTCATCACATCCCTACTTAGAAGTGTTACCTTTGTTAATGTCACATTGTTAATGTTATGTGTTAACTAGGATTTCTTGAACCATTCCCCATGAATAAGTTCCTTTGCTCCATTGACTTACAATTCAGACACAGTTTGCGTTTAAAAGAATTCAGAGATTTTCTAATTAATTAACTGGTTTTGGAACCAAAAAACTTAAAAAATGAGAATATACTTACTCAGAGATTCCCTAAGACTGTGTAGTAGCTATTCATACCCTTCTGTGCTCTTTGTCAGTGTGTGTTTTGTTAGCAATAGGTGCAAACAGTTTGTGCTGGCAGTTGTTACTAAGGGTCTGTATTTGTGGTGGGCGTTTTTGCTTTAGTGCCATTTTCTTTCAGCATTATTGTGTGAAAGGAGTGCTCTGGTTTTGAACCTTGCTGAGAAAGACCCGGAACACTGACATAGCTGATAGCTCCCTTGTTGTCAGGTTTTATTAAGTGCAAGAGGTGGCTGTTCTCCTGTGCCTCGGGGAGGTCTGGAGCTATTGCCAGCACTTACTGAGATAACAATCCATGCAACAAATAGCTACAGAAAAAGCAACATATGGATTAAAGGTGTGACAGGTAGCTTATTTATATGTCAAAATGGACAGGCCTTAAAGGTTGATTTAGCTGGTTTGGATTGGGCTTGGCTGAATTTCAGTAAAGGCCCTTTTATTAAAATTATGTCACTCTTGTGATTTTCTGGACTTAGTAGTGCTAATGACTACCTAGTCAAGCAATCAGTTATCAGTGGAAATACCAATAAATATAAAACTGGTAATACCCAAGGGTTTGTGAGAATACTGGTATTATAATAGGAGTTTATGTACTCAGTGAAAAAGATTGTTTTAATTCTGTGAACCACTAGGATTTTAGAAATGAGTAGGAAATACTAACAGGTATTTCTACATTGATGTGATGTAGAATGCATGTCCTCAAAAGTTATCATCAAATGGATTTGATAGGAAAGATGTGTGCTAACGTCTTTACAAACAATGGGTCTTAATGTCTCTACCAACTTCAAGCCACAGGTTTGTTACAGAACCCAGACAGTTTGACTCCTGAAACAGACAAATGGGTTGGCACAAGGTTGAGTTTCTGAACTTTGGGGGAAAATGATATGTTTATGGGGGGAATATGAGGTAGGTGGTTTGGAAGGCTGTACCTTCCTAGTATTACCGCAGGCCTGGTTCCTACGGTATTGTATTGGGTTGACTCTGAGTTGATGGACAGTCTTTAAGACCAATTACGCTTCTCACAATTTACATATTTAAACTGCACAGAAAGGCGGGACTTCCCCTTCTGGTCGGAGCTCGCTTGCTGGGAGGTGGGGGCTCCGGAGCCTCCCGGCCCCGCTGGGCCGGGCCGGGGCCACTGCCCCTTTCCCCCTTTCCCAACGCTGTGGCACGGACCCTGGGTGGCTGGGGGGGACTGCCTCAGAGCCACAGGCAGCTAAAACCAGCCATGGACTGCTCACAGCTAAACCCATCCAGCGCGGCTTCTGGGGACCGGCGGGTCCCTCTCCTCTCCATGCGGAGCTGGCGGAGTCAACGGGAGCTGGCAGAGCCTCCTGTCTGCAGCCAGCACACTTCGTGCTGAACTGAAGAAGACACCACGCAGCCAGCAGCACAGAGGGAGCGAGGCTTTCCCCACCGTAAAGGCTGAACAAGAACACCCTTCAGCATGGCGGCGTCAGAGTCAGAGAGAAAGAGAAGTGAGCCATGTGGGACGGAGCTGGAAATGGCGACGGGAGAAAAGAGGGCGGTGCCGCAATTCTGGCGGGCAGCTTAAAAGAAACCTTCTTGCATGCCGTGGTAAGAAACTGTAATACCACAAACTGTTTGTCTCTTTAATCCATTTGAAGAACATGGGGGGATGGAGTATCTTCGTGTGCCATTGAAGATTGTGAAGAATGCCGATGCCAGGCTTTATAGTAGTAAGAGGCTGTTAGAGACTTGTGGCGAAGAAGAGCCTTTGTGTGCAGGACAAAAGAACTTATCCTTAAAAAGATGAATAACCCCATGTGATGGCCCATGTTTTGCAGTGTGAAGGAACTGTGAGATTTTTCATGGGAGAGATGTTCTACACACAGCAGATTGTTTGTTTCCGGGCGGATCTGCTGTTAGTGGCAGTTTGGGAACCACGTGCAACTGAAGGAAAAACCCTTTTTTCCCTTAAGCATAAGAGAGAGACTTTTCAAGAACTGGAACACTGACTAACATCCCATGTTCTGTTATCCCGTGTGTGAGCTAGGTAAAAGGAGAGAAGTGCTGGCTGGAGGGGGGGGGGGGAGATTTGCTCTAATTTTGTTTTGTTATTGTCTCTTTACTTTTAATTCTATTAGTAATAAAACTCTTTCATTGTACTGCAACTGTTTAAGGTTTGTGCCTGCTTTGCTTTTCTCCTAATTCTTATCTCACAGAAGGAAAATAAGTAAGTAATGAATATTTTGAACCAAAACCACTACATTTAATTGGTGTTTCTGCCCGGTTTCGAACTCAACCCGCTACAGGTATATCACCGTGTCCCGCAGCCATAGGGAGGAGGAGGAGGAGGAGAAGATCCAGCAGGCAGGAATTGTGCAGCAAGATTGATTAATTTAATTATTTTACAAACTCTTTTATAGAATTTTTTCTTCATAGTCTAATTGGACAAAGGACCAGCCACCCCTTGGGGGTGATTGGTCAAAATCCTAAAACATCCATTATCAAAATATTTTTCTACTATACCATAAACAAGACTTTCCAAGGTTGCAGGTGGCTTGGTTGTTTACATTCCCTGCTACCTCTTCTGTGAAGAGAAAAGACTCTCACAGACTTAGAAAATAACAAGAAAATCCCCACTAACAGCATCTTTGTACCTACAATTCCCCCTTTTTGTTTCACAAGATAACAACTCTACTATTAACCCTGAGTAGAAATCTACATCACTTATTAATTCTAAATATGTCCTTAAGGCTTTAAATATCTGACTCCATAACAAGAAATTTAAAGTTCAGTCTCTGCTTGTAGAAGGACCATCCCAGTCTCTGCTTGAAGAAGGACCATCCGCCTGATAGTTGACATCCTGGTCATCATCAGAAGAGTCATTAGGCTGATGATCTACATTCTGGTTGCCATTTGGATGGTTGGCGATCTGGTCATCATTTGGAGGTTGCCTGTTCTGCCTCTGGTGCCATAGGTCAGGGCAAACGCATTTTGAAGGTAGCCACCGTACCCCAGTATCTGTGGAAGTGCAAGCATACCCACGACCCCAAACGATAAGCTCATGCGGGCCTTCCCACTGGTTAGTGAGTAAATTCCGTACCCAGACTTTTGCCCGGGGCAGTTGTGTGTCGCCTGCAGACTGCAATGAGAGAAAATGATTCAGAATAACAGGATATTTGAATTTTGTGGTACAGTAAGATGATTAATCATATCCAAAGATTTTTCTAGTCGGCTCTGTGGGATTTCTCCATGCATTCCCCTTTTCTGTAGGTCCAAAACACACTTCAAGGTACCATGAGCACGTTCGACAATGGCTTGGCCAGTAGGAGAATGTAGGATACCAAAGGTCTGGTCTACACCCCATAGGTGTAAGAATTGCTGCGTCTTCTCCAAGGCGTAGGCAGGACCATTATCGGTTTTCACAGAAGCTGGCACACCCAGGACTGAGAAAGCCAATTTCCAATGGGCAATGACATCACGGCCCTTCTCTCCAGTGTGAGCAGTAGCCCACATAGCTGAGGAGAAAGTGTCAATAGACACGTGCACATATTTCAGCCGACCAAATTCTGGGATGTGAGTTACATCCGTTTGCCAAATCTGCAAGGCTTTTAGCCCTCTGGGGTTTACCCCGGCTGGCAAAGGCGCGGCGAGTCCGTGACAGTCAGCACAAGCGCCAACAATGTCACGTGCTTCGGTTGGCATTAAATGAAACTGCTTCTGCAGGGTATGTGCACTTTGATGGAAGAAACTGTGCGATGCCTTGGCTTGTGCAGTTTTGTCAGGCTGAGGCCCTACCCACGCAGGGTTGGCCAGCATGTCAGCCCTGGCATTGCCTTCTGTTAGAAACCCTGGTAAATTGGGGTGGTTTTGAATGTGCAGAATGTAATACGGATGCACTCGAGCCTGAATTGCAGACCACAAGGTTTGCAACAGCGAAAACAGAGCCGCATTGTTCACCTCCTTCAGAAGTGAACAATCTAAGTGTTGGCTTATATCTGCTACATAAGCAGAGTCAGTAACCAAATTCAAAGGTTCCTGTGAGAATTGTTGAAAAGCCATGGTAACAGCCCTTAATTCAACTAACTGAGCAGAGTCTGACTCGGATTGGTGTGTTAATGAACCACTGCAAAGGCAGTGTAGGATCCTGTGCACCCTTACACACAGTGACCCCTACTAAAAATTTGTCCCAATCTGTACACCCCAAGCTGCCAACACATCCCGTCCCCAAAGGTTAAGGGGAGTGGTAGTAACATAAGGCCTAATCGTAGCTGTGTGCCCCTCTGTGTGGTTCCTCCTAATCCTGCGATGGCCTATCCCACTGGGGCTAAAGGCCATGAGGGAGGCCACGCAGAGAAGGAGATGATGGCTATATCAGCACCCGTATCAATCAAACCTCGAAGCTGAGTCCGGGACGGACGGGCGTTCGGCAGGATCAGGGTACATGTCATCTGTGGCCTTTGGTCAGAGATGTCTGCAGTCCAGAAGGCCTGCGGAAGTCCCGTAGATCCACTGCCGTTATCTTCGTGAGTTGGTTGTTCTATCCTGGGGACACAAGACTTAAAAGGCACTAATTTAGCAAGGCAGGTCTTTTCAGGAATAGTTACAGGGGGTTTTTGCATGGAGATCATAGCGCAAATCTGACCTTTAAAGTAAGCATCAATAACTCCTGAGTGCACTAAGATTCCTTGATGGGCAACGTCAGGTTTTCCCACCAGCATCGCACTGGACCCCTGGGCTAAGGGTCCATATGCATCCAAGGGAACCTTATAAATACTGCTAGAGTCTAAGACAACTGAGGCTGTGGTGTGGACATCAAAACCATCTGATCCGTGGGTGTTGTCTGATCCCTGGGTGCTATCTCTAGGGTGGCTGGGTAGGCCTGTGGCGGTATCTGTGCCACTCTCTGGGGGAGCGACTGCATCGGAGAGCAATTCCCCCTCCTTGCACCCCGGTGGAAGTTTCCCGACAGCGGTCGACCATTGGCATGAGTCTGGGATCTACAGTAGCCCGTGCAATGCCCTGGCCTGCCACACCTCTTGCACTGGGGGATCAGTGTGTTTTCTTTTTTGTCTCGGCTTAGGCTGCTTCTGTTTTTTTGCCTGTTTTGGTTGCTTTGGTTCACGGCCAGAAGATGTGTGAACAGGCTGCAGGAACGCAGCCAAAGCAGACCTTCTCTGGTTCCCAGATCCCACCTTAGCGCAGGCTTCAACCATGTCTCTTACCTCAGGATCCCCTGGTAAGGCATCTATGATTTTTCTGCACTCCTCGTTTGCATTATCTCTCACTAACTGCCTTAACAACAACTGTCTTAACCCGTCATCCTCAACCTGCTTCTCGAGAGAAGCAGTGACTTTCTCTACAAAAGAGATAAATGACTCTAATTTCCCTTGAACTATTTCAGTATATTGCTTTCTAGGCACAGACAACTCTATGGTTTTCAACAGGGCAGCCATGCCGACCTGCTGAGCTTGCTGCAGGACACTAGAGGGCAAGTTACCCTGTAGAGTGGGATCAGAGAAGGGACCAGTCCCCATCAAAGCATCCACTCCTGCTGTCTGTCTAGGATCGGCAGCAGGGAGCTGCATATTCCCTAATGCAGCCTTGTCGGCCAGCTTTCTCCAGGTTTTCTCAAAACCTGTAAATTGTACAGGTTGAAATAGAATTTTACCAAAGTGTCTGATACCAAATGGAGAAAGCAAATCTGTATTTATCACCCTTATTATCTGCATAACCTCAGCAAAACCTAGCCCATGTTGTGCCACCTTGGATTGCAGGTCCTGGGCAACTTTCCAAGCAATTACCTCATGCTTGTCACGCTCCCCTGAATCCGGGAGAGCCTTATACACTGGGAAAGCTTGGATCTCTTTTGGGGAACCAGTACCATCCTGAACTTCTGGAACAGCCTGTAGATGGGATGTAACAGCTCCCCGGTTACCCCCAGAATCCTCAAATCTATTTGGCATTCCAAGGATTTCTAATAACCTCCAGCCACCCTCCTCCAATGCTCGCATCTTAATAGACTCTAGGAAGCGATTATAATGTGTCGGACGTACTGTTGCCGTGCAGTCCTGAAAGGTCCAGGGGCGAGACCGGCGCAGCCTTTTTCTTCGCCGCGCAGCCACAGCCGCCTGATGACCTGGGGCCAGACCTCATCTGCCTCACTGCCTGACGAGGAATCATCAGGCAAAGGCAACTCTGGGGTGCCGGGAGTGAACAGAAATGTACGGGGGGGTGAAGCACTTTGGCTAAGTTCGCTAGAGCCAGAACAGACAGGACAGACTGCAGCTGGCTGCGCGGCAGTTTTTACAGCAGTTTCTTTACGAGAGGCTGTCTCAGCCAGTTCCAGTACTGATGCTGCAGCCGACTCTGGGGCTACGGCTGCGCTCGGTGCCGCGCTCAGCGCCGCGCTCGTCTCCCGCACAGCAGCCGCGTTCGGCGCAGTCGCCGCTTCCGCTGCTGTTTCGCGCTCCCCGGGCGCGCTCGGCGCCGCCGTCTCTGGCTGGCGCTCTGCGGACGCGCCCGGCGCCGCCGCTGGCCCATTCTCCGCGGCCGTGCCTGGCGCCGCTACCTCTGCCCGCCGCTCCTCAGCCGCTGCCGCTTCTGGGTTTTCCCGCGGCAGCGCTGTTTCTGGTTTCGCCGCCAGCCGTGCCGTTTCTTGGCTTGGAGCCGTGTCTCCCGCTTCTGGCGGGGGGGGGGGGGGGGGGGGGGGGGCGGGCGGCGCGGGCTCGTGCATTCGCCGCTCTAACAGGCTGAGTAGGTCCTCCATCCTTCGGGATAGCTTCAGTAATTCTGTCAGAAAGGGCAGATGCTGCATTAAAAGGTCCATGGCTCGGTTCTGCGACTGCGCAGAACAGTCCAGCGCCAGGGAGGACAGCGGAGCACAGCCAGGCAGTCCCGGAGCAGGCATGCCCGGTGCTATGCCCGCTAAAAAGCCAGATCCAGGTGCATACGGAACTGAGCCAGGAGCCTCGCTGGGCGTCCAAGTTGCTAAGCTGCTGATCTGCGGCCCTGGATAAGCCGTGGCTGCCGCCCAGCCGAACGGCAAGGCAGGCTGTGTGCCCTCTCTCTGCCCTGACCCCCCCGCCTCTGGCGGCGCACGGTTCCTGGGGGCTGCGGAGTCCTGCGATTGTGCAGGGTGAGCCGGCGCAGGCTCTGCCTGTGGAGCCAGGGGGGTTATTCTGAATCCACCATCATTTTCCCCGGAAGCCCAGTCAGCGGGGCCCCCCTCGGACATTCCTCCGTCACTCATCACCAAGATAGGCGATCCAGCCCTGCTATCACAGTCAAGGGCTGTCAGCAGGATAAATAACGACCGCCAGGTTTTGTATAATTCTAACGCTGCCAGCTCCCCTGTCAGGAGCTCGTGTCGGAAAGCACAGCCAAGTTCTTGCCATAAGGAAAAGTCCAGGGCAGTATCTCTGTCCATGGAAATCCCTTTTAAAGTAGCCCAGTCTAATAATTCCCGAACTGAGTTTTCAGGAATGGAGGTGCGCAATATGCTAAACACACCTTTCCAGACCAGTACGACAGCGTTGTTCTGTGAGCCGCTGTTCGCCATTTCTCAGTTCTGTCGGACCTCCCGGTCCCGGGGGGGGAAAAGGAACAGCGTACCTCTACAGGAATTCGGCTCGGCTCGCAGCAGCAGGACACGTCAGAGAGTGCAGAATCACGTCGGGCAGCACCAAATATTACCGCAGGCCTGAGCCCTAGGGCATATCACCGTGTCCCGCAGCCATAGGGAGGAGGAGGAGGAGGAGAAGATCCAGCAGGCAGGAATTGTGCAGCAAGATTGATTAATTTAATTATTTTACAAACTCTTTTATAGACTTTTTTCTTCATAGTCTAATTGGACAAAGGACCAGCCACCCCTTGGGGGTGATCGGTCAAAATCCTAAAACATCCATTATCAAAATATTTTTCTACTATACCATAAACAAGACTTTCCAAGGTTGCAGGTGGCTTGGTTGTTTACATTCCCTGCTACCTCTTCTGTGAGAGAGAAAAGACTCTCACAGACTTAGAAAATAACAAGAAAATCCTCACTAACAGCATTTTTGTACCTACATCCTAGTACCTCAGCCGATGGGGAAAAGAAAAGAGGGCAACACAGGGCCGGGAGTTCAGGATAAAAGGAGGCTGCATCCTCCAAAACCTCGAGAGAGAAAACCCTGTGGGTGTGTGCCCCAGTGGACTCTCTCCCTTTATTCGAATAAAGTTGCAGGATTCCTCTGTCTCCTTTATGGACACTGGCTTCTTATAGCGTGATTTTCTGCACAGACTGAAGTGTCTATCTAATTCAGATAACTTTTCTGTATCTTTGTGACCTTAGTGATTTTGTTGTTCTGTTCTTGATATCCTGTATAAGATAGCCATAATATAGGACAGACTAGGAATTCAGGAAATAAAAAGGAATAGCTTGGTAAAAATGTGCTGAAATATGAAAAATGCTATTCTAGATCCTGTTAAAATAAAACCCTTCTTGGTGATCTCAACAGGGCCATTGTTTTTAAATATTTCCCCCAATGCAATTTTTCTCTTTGGTGTCAGTGTTTTATTGTAGTTGTTTAAAATAATAAGCTCAAGTGAAAATGCTGATGCACTACAGCATGCTGCAGTGCCGGTGCAGGGAGATTAGACTGGGGTGTTCAATTAACCCTGCAGCTATAATTTAAAGCAGGACATACGGCCGATGTACTTTATGCATAACTTGTTCCCTAATGCAGGGCTGATGTACCTATTCATGAGCAGAAATGGGAAGTGGAAGATCCATTTTATTAATGTTACTAATTGGTTATTAAATATTTGTGAAACACAATGTCGTGAATTATTACCCACACTATCAGAAATAATGGAAAGCCAGTAACAGTCTGACTTGTACAGAGAGCAGTGAGTAGTTACTCTGTAGATACAAAAATGCTACTAGCAAGGATTTTCATGCTATTTTCTAAGTCCGTGAGAGACTTTTCTCTCTCACAGAAGAGGTAGCAGAGTATGTAAACAACCAAGCCACCTGCAACCTTGAAAAGTCTTGTTTATGGTATAGTCGAAAAATATTTTGACAATGGATGTTTTAGGATTTTAGCCAATCACCCCAAGGGGTGGCTGATCCTTTGTCCAATTAGACTATGAAGAAAAAAGTCTATAAAAGAGTTTGTAAAATAATTAAATTAATCAATCTTGCTGCACAACTCCTGCCTGATGGATCTTCTCTCCTCCTCCTCCCTATGGCTGTGGGACACGGTGATATACCCTAGGGCTCAGGCCTGCGGTAATATTTGGTGCTCCCCGACGTGATCTGCACTCTCTGACGTGTCCTGCTGCTGCGAGTCAAGCCGAATTTCTCTAGACGTACGCTGTTCCCCTTCCCTCCCGGGACCGTGAGGTTCGACATGACTGAGAAATGGCAAACAGCGGCTCACAAACAGACGCTGTGGTAATGGTCTGGAAAGGTGTGTTTAGCATATTGCCCACATCCATTCCTGAAAACTCAGTTTGGGAATTATTAGATTGGGCTACCTTAAAAGGGATTTCCACGGACAGAGATACTGCCCTGGACTTTTCCTTATGGCAAGAACTTGGCTGTGCTTTCTGACACGAACTCCTGTTTGGGGACCCAGCAGTGTTAGAATTATACCAGACCTGGCGTTCCTCATTTATTCTGCTGACCGACCTCGACTGTGGCAGCAGGGCTGGCTCGCCTGTTTCGGTGATGAGTGATGGAGGAATGTCCGAGGGGGACCTTGCTGCCCGGGCTCTGGGGGCAAACAATGGTGGATCCGGAAAAGCACCCCCGGCTCCACAGGCAGAGTCTGCACCGCCTCACCCTGCACAATCGCAGGACTCTGCGGCCCCCAGGGACCCTGCACTGGCAGAGGCGGGGGTGTTGGGGCAGCGGGAGGGCACACAGTATGCCTTGCCACTTCAGCTCGGCAGTGGCCACGGCTTATCCAGGGCCGTGAATTAGCAGCTTAGTAAATTGGACCCCTGTGGCGGCTCCTAGCCCATTTGCGTATACACCAACAGAGCCAAAATCGCCCGGATGTCCCTTCTTAGCCAGTGTAGCACCAGGCGTGACTGCACTGAGACTGCCTGGGTGTGGTCTGCTGCCCTCCTTGGCGCTGGACTATTCTGCATCGCTGCAGAACCGAGCCATCGACCTTTTAATACAGCATCTGCCTTTGCTGACAGAGTTACCGAACATATCCTGGCAGCTGGGAGAATTGCTCAGCCTGCAAAAGCAGCTGCTGCAGATAACAGAGGCACCTTGCCGTGCAGGGTGCAGCAGGCCGGTCCCACGAGCACCGCCTGCGCCACCCATGGGAGAAGCAGCGCGGCCAGTGGCGAACCTGGAAGCGGTGCTGCCACGGAAAAACCCAGAAGTGGCCATGGCTGCAGAGCGGCAGCCGGGGGCAGCGGCGCCGAATGTGGCTGGGGAGCGAGAAACAGCAGCAGTTTTGGCAGCGGAACCGAATGTGACCACAGAGCAAAGGCCAGTGGTGGTGCCAAACGCTGCCACGGAACAAGAGACGAGCGCAGCGCCGGGCATGGCTGTAGCCCCAGAGACGGTGGCAGCAGCTCCAGTACCGGTTTGGTTGGGACTGGCCGAGATGGCATCCTGAAAAGAGGCTGCTGTTCAAACTGCAGCACAGCCAGCTGTAGTCGATGCTGTCGTCTATGCTGTCTGTTCTGCCTCTAGCCAACCTAGCCAATGTGCCCCTCTCCATCCACCTCTGTTCACTCCCAGCGTCTCAGAGTTGCCTTTGCCTGATGACTCATCGTCAGGCAGTGAGGCAGATGAGGTTCTGGCCCCAGGTTGTCAGGCGGCTGTACCCGTGTGGCGAAGGAAAAGGCTGCGCCGATCTCGCCCCTGGACCTTTCAGGACTGCACGGTAACAGTGCGTCCAACCCACTCCAGTCACTTCTTAGAGTCAGTTAAGATGCGAGTGTTGGAGGAGGGTGACTGGAGGTTATTGGAAACACGTGGAATGCCAAATAGAATTGAGGATTCTGGGGGTAATTGGGAAGCTGTTACACTCCATCCACAGGCTGTGCCAGAAGTTCAGGATGGTACTGGTTCCCCAGAGGGGAAGATCCAAGCTTTCCCAGTGTATAAGGCTCTCCCGGATTCAGGGGAGCGTGACAAGCATGAGGTAATTGCTTGGAAAGTTGCCCAGGACCTGCAATCCAAGGTGGCACAACATGGGCTAGGTTCTGCTGAGGTTATGCAGATAATAAGGGTGATAAATACAGATTTGCTTTCTCCATTTGGTATCAGACACTTTGGTAAAATTCTATTTCAACCTGTACAATTTACAGGTTTTGAGAAAACCTGGAGAAAGCTGGCCGACAAGGCTGCATTAGGGAATATGCAGCTCCCTGCTGCCAATCCTAAATGGACAGCAGGAACGGATGCTTTGATGGGGACTGGCTCCTTCTCTGATCCCAGCCTACAGGGTACTTTGTCCTCTAGTGTCCTGCAGCAAGCTCAGCAGGTTGGCATGGCTGCCCTGTTGAAAACCATAGAGTTGTCTGCGCCTAGAAAGAGATATACTGAAATAGTTCAAGGGAAATCAGAGTCATTCCTCTCTTTTGTAGAGAAAGTCGCTGCTTCTCTCAAGAAGCAGGTTGAGGATGACAGGTTAAGACAGTGTCTTGGGGTGACTTTATGATGTGTATCCCATGTCGCTGCTCTATGCCCAGAAATTAACTTTGTGCCTTTCTATGCCTCTAAACTGAACCTGAGAGGGGGAAGGAAAAACTGAGCAAAACTTTTTCAAAGCAGTTTGCAGCTCGTTCAAGGTCACACAGAGATAGCAACTTTCTTTTTCCCCAGCTGTGGCAGGGGAGGGAGGAGGCATCCGGCTTGCTGCTTTCCAGTCAGCTTTTGGCCAGTTGTTCAGTTTTCTTTTTCTCCGGAGAGAGATTGAGAGTTGAACTTTGTTTTTTCCTTCCCTGGAATTTCGGATTTTACCCCTTTTCTACTGGACTGCTTCAACATCAGAGCACATCAGGAGGACTTTCCACTGGGCACAGCAGGCCTGGCCCTGGGCCAAGCCCCAGCTCCGAGGAGACCAAAGGGAGGACTCGAACACTTTTCCCAGGTTTTTCCTCCACAGCGAGAGATTTTATTATTTAACATTACTTTCCTTTTCCCGTGTGTTTGTTCAATAAATAGTTTTTATCTCCTTCACTTTCCTTCGAGGAAAATTTATTTTTCCTGAACTTGGTGGGGGAGGGGTGGTTGTGCCTTCTCTCAGAGGATATATTTCTAAATTTGGCCAAACCAGAACAGACAGTTGTTGTTAAGACAGTTAGTGAGTGATAATGCAAAACGAGGAGTGAAGAAAAATCATAGATGCTTTGCCAGGAGATCCTGAGGCAAGAGACATGGTCGAAGCCTGCCCTAAGCTGGGATCTGGGAACCAAAAAAGGTCTGCTTTGGCTGCATTCCTGACCCTGTTCATGCATCTTCTGGTTGTGAACCAAAGCAACCAGAACAGGCAAAAAACCAGAAGCGGCCTAAGCCGAGCCAAAAAGAGAACACACTTATCCCCCAGTGCAAGAGGTGTGGCAGGCCAGGGCATTGCTCGGACTTGTTGGGGAAGATGAAACAGGAAAGCCTTATAAACATGATTGCCTGACAAAAGATTTTGGGAATATGAAAACTATAAGCGACATCGAAATGAAGGCCACCTTTGAGATACCAAGTCTTAGTTACTGAACAACCGGAAAACAATGGTATGGCTGATGGAAGGTAATCCCCTTTGATTGAACAGTACCCTCTGCTTGCAGACAGGTCCAAGGGTCAGAGCAGACCCTACTAGCTCAGCAGAAGGGGTCCAAAGAGTAGTTTTTAGGAGTTAAAATGTAACACTCTATGGTAATATAAGAACTCTTATAGGCTGTATGTAAATGCTATAGGATTTGTATCTTGTACTTGATTGGCTAGTGAAAATTAGAATATTCCGTAGAGAAGATGATTTATTGTATTATAACAAGAACTTCGGCCCCTTTTACTTACTACCCCCTTACTTACTTCCTCTCCGCTCACTCTTACTCCGCTCTTACTTTTACATTCTTGCTCTCTTGGGCCTGCTCCGAGCTGCGGCTGGCAGCTCTAAGCAGTGCCCCTGTACCCACGCCCTTTGCAATAAACCGCATGTTCCAAGATCTGACTTCAGAGATCTCTCGTCTCTGTCTGTCCCGACCGTCCAACCCACCCAAGCTCCAACAGGACTATTGTAGATCCCAGACTCATGCCGATGGTCGGCCTTTGTCGGGAAACTTCTGCCGGGGTGCAAGGAGGGGGAATTGCTCTCCGATGCAGTCACTCCCCCAGAGAGTGGCACAGATACCGCCACAGGCCTACCCAGCCACCCTAGAGACAGCACTCACGGATCAGACGGTTTTGACGTTCACACCGCAGCCTCAGTTGTCTTAGACTCTAGCAGTATTTATAAGGTTCCCTTGGATGCATATGGACCCTTAGCCCAGGGGTCCAGTGCGATGCTGGTGGGAAAACCTGACGTTGCCCATCAAGGAATCTTAGTGCACTCAGGAGTTATTGATGCTGACTTTAAAGGTCAGATTTGCACTATGATCTCCATGCAAAAACCCCCTGCAACTATTCCTGAAAAGACCTGCCTTGCTAAATTAGTGCCTTTTAAGTCTTGTGTCCCCAGGACAGAACAACCAACTCACGAAGATAACGGCAGTGGATCTACGGGACTTCTGCAGGCCTTCTGGACTGCAGACATCTCTGACCAAAGGCCACAGATGACATGTACCCTGATCCTGCCGAACGCCCGTCCGTCCCGGACTCAGCTTCGAGGTTTGATTGATACGGGTGCTGATGTAACCATCATCTCCTTCTCTGCGTGGCCTCCCTCATGGCCTTTATCCCCGGTGGGATTGGCCATCACAGGATTAGGAGGAACCACACAGAGCTATTGAAGCGAACAGCCTGTGGTGGTGAAGGACTCAGAGGGGCACACAGCTACAATTAGGCCTTATGTTACTACCACTTCCCTTAACCTTTGGGGATGGGACGTGTTGGCAGCTTGGGGGCTATGGATTGGGACAAATTTTTAATAGGGGTCACTGTGCGTGAGGGTGCACAGTATCCTACACTGCCTTTGTGGTGGTTGACTAACACACCAATCTTTGAGCCGCAGTGGCCCCTACCAAAAGAGAAGTTAGATGCCCTTCATCAGCTGGTTCAGGAACAGTTACAACAGGGGCACCTTGAACCTTCTACTAGCCCCTGGAACACTCCTGTTTTTGCAATTAAGAAGAAATCAGGGAAATGGAGATTATTGCAGGACCTCCAGAAAGTTAATGCAGTAATGGAAGGTATGGGGGTATTGCAGCCTGGTATGCCCTCTCCCACCATGATTCCTATGGGGTGGGACATCCTGATCATTGATTTAAAGGATTGTTTTTTCACAATTCCTTTATATCCTGATGACAAACCAAAATTTGCCTTTACTGTGCCTGCCATTAACAATGCTGAACCTGCTAAGAGATACCAATGGAAGGTCCTCCCTCAAGGGATGAGGAACAGCCCAATTATCTGTCAGTGGTATGTTGCCCAAGCTTTAGCTGGAGTTCGCAAGCAGTTTCCTGATGCACGCTGCTACCATTACATGGATGATATCCTGGTGGCAGCGTCCACCCGGGACGAGCTGCTGAGAATACAGCCTCAGCTGCTCGCTGCTCTGCATGCCTATGGATTAGAGGTAGCTCCGGAGAAAGTTCAACAGCATCCTCCTTGGAAAATTTTGGACCAAACTATCCAATGCCAAGAGGTGCGATTCCTGGATTTGATTAAAACCTTGAATGATGCTCAGAAACTGCTGGGTGTCATCAATTGGTTACGACCTTATTTAGGTCTAACCACAAAGCAACTTTCCCCAACTTTTTAATACATTGAAAGGGGATCCCGATCTGAATTCACCTTGGGAGTTGACTCCAGAAGCGCAATGAGTGCTTCAAGAGGTCCTATGGGCTGTTTCCACTTGTCAGGTTTATTGAGTGGATCCGTCCATTGCTATCACTGTTTACCTTACTATTCCAGACCTCCATCCTACAGGTATCATTGGCCAGTGGAATGCACGATGGCCTGATCCTTTGCATATCCTAGAATGGGTCTTTTTGCCTCACCAGCCGAAAAGGACTGTGACCACAGTGTTTGAATTGGTTGCTTCTCTGATATTCTAATGCTGTCAACGGTGTTTGCAACTGATGGCTGCTGATCCTGCAGTAACTGTCATTCCGATCTCAAAGGAATACTTTGAGTGGAGCCTTATCCATAGTGCTCCTTTGCAAAGCATGCTGCAAAACTTTTCATGGCAGATCACTTACCATCTGCCCAGTCATAAATTACTGCAGTTGGCAAAATCGACTGTACTTTCATTGAGGCTGAGAAATAGTCGAGTGCCGGTGCAAGGACCCACCGTCTTTATGGATGGTTCAGGGAAAACTGGGAAAGCCATTGTTACCTGGAAGGAGGGATCGGAATGGCAGGTGCTGAAGGAACACGAGTCAGGCTCTGCTCAGTTAGTTGAATTAAGGGCTGTTACCATGGCTTTTCAACAATTCTCACAGGAACCTTTGAATTTGGTTACTGACTCTGCTTATGTAGCAGATATAAGCCAACACTTAGATTGTTCACTTCTGAAGGAGGTGAACAATGTGGCTCTGTTTTCACTGTTGCAAACCTTGTGGTCTGCAATTCAGGCTCGAGTGTATCCGTATTACATTCTGCACATTCAAAACCACCCCAATTTTCCAGGGTTTCTAACAGAAGGCAATTCCAGGGCTGACATGCTGGCCAACCCTGTGTGGGTAGGGCCTCAGCCTGACAAAATTGCACAAGCCAAGGCATCGCACGGTTTCTTCCATCGAAGTGCACATACCCTGCAGAAGCAGTTTCATTTAACGCCAACCGAAGCACATGACATTGTCGGCGCTTGTGCTGACTGTCACGGACTCGCCGCGCCTTTGCCAGTGGGAGTAAACCCCAGAGGGCTAAAAGCCTTGCAGATTTGGCAAACGGATGTAACTCACATCCCAGAATTTGGTCGGCTGAAATATGTGCACATGTCTATTGACACTTTCTCCTCAGCTATGTGGGCTACTGCTCACACTGGAGAGAAGGGCCGTGATGTCATTGCCCATTGGAAATTGGCTTTCTCAGTCCTGGGTGTGCCAGCTTCTGTGAAAACCGATAATGGTCCTGCCTACGCCTTGGAGAAGACGCGGCAATTCTTACACCTATGGGGTGTAGACCATACCTTTGGTATCCCACATTCTCCTACTGGCCAAGCCATTGTCGAACGTGCTCATGGTACCTTGAAGTGTGTTTTGGACCTACAGAAAAGGGGAATGCATGGAGAAATCCCACAGAGCCGACTAGAAAAATCTTTGGATATGATTAATCATCTTACTGTACCACAAAATTCAAATAATCCTATTATTCTGAATCATTTTCTCTCATTGCAGTCTGCAGGTGAGAGACAACTGCCCCGGGCAAAAGTCTGGGTACGGAATTTACTCACTAACCAGTGGGAAGGCCCGCGTGAGCTTATCGTTTGGTGTTGTGGGTATGCTTGCATTTCCACAGATACTGGGGTATGGTGGCTACCTTCAAAATGCGTTCGCCCTGACCTACGGCACCAGAGGCAGAACAGGCAACCTCCAAATGATGACCAGATCGCCAACCATCCAAATGGCAACCAGAATGTAGATCATCAGCCTAATGACTCTTCTGATGATGACCAAGATGTTGACCATCAGGCAGATGGTCCTTCTACAGGACCAGAGAAGAGACTGGGATGGTCCTTCTACGAGCAGAGACTGAACTTTAAATTTCTTGTTATGGAGTCAGATATTTAAAGCCTTAAGGACATATTTAGAATTAATAACTGATGTAAATTTCTACTCAGGATTAATAGTAGAGTTGTTATCTTGTGAAACAAAAAGGGGGAATTGTAGGTACAAAGATGCTGTTAGTGAGGATTTTCGTGCTATTTTCTAAGTCCGTGAGAGACTTTTCTCTCTCACAGAAGAGGTAGCAGAGTATGTAAACAACCAAGCCACCTGCAACCTTGGAAAGTCTTGTTTATGGTATAGTAGAAAAATATTTTGACAATGGATGTTTTAGGATTTTAGCCAATCACCCCCAAGGGGTGGCTGATCCTTTGTCCAATTAGACTATGAAGAAAAAATTCTATAAAAGAGTTTGTAAAATAATTCAAATCATCAATCTTGCTGCACAATTCCTGCCTGATGGATCTTCTCTCCTCCTCCTCCCTATGGCTGTGGGACACGGTGATATGCCCTAGGGCCCAGGCCTGTGGTAATATTACTCCTAAATTATGAATAACCAGGAGAAAAATAATCCAAAGAACCATTTCTGTGCTTTAAGGTGATGCAAATGTTGTGCCGCTGGATCCTGGTGACAAAGGAGTATGGCAGAAGGTCCATAGCATGGGTACAGACTCTCTCTTTGGGGCTTGTGAAGGCCTTTGGAGCTGGTTGTCCCTCTGAAGGGGGTACTCAGGCGAGCTCTGAAAGCTGCTGTCGGCAGCAGGGAAGTAATGACTGCCCAGGGCTGCAGCAGTGCCCAGGGTGTTTGGTCTTCTGCAGGTTTTGTGTTTTAAGACAGATCTGGGAAAAGATGGCCTAATGAAATTCTGTGGAAACATGCCGCCAAAAGACCATGAAAGGCCCCCAAAATAATCACTGCAGTGGATCTCTCCTGTGGGGATGGCCCCGCTGATTCCCAGTGCCTGGAAAGCAGCAGGACTCCTTGGGCTTTGAAGATTCAGAGAGATTTGCTCATTTTCATGTCCTGTCTTCTCCCCAGGCCACCAGACTTGTCCAGTTGAAGGACAGATTTGCCAAGCACAGTCTTTAGGCTGCAGGATTTCCTCTGTAGTTCTGGCTTTCATGTGACTTTTATTATTAATTGCTTTAACCCAAAGGAAGAAAAGAAAGGGAAGAAAATCAGCAATAAGGTAGAGTATAATGAGAATAGAAAGCAACCACATTTCCAGGACAGAAAGTTAACTACTGAAGAAAGTAATAAAAGGAAAGTTACACTTTTTTTCCCTAACATGCCCTAAAAAATAAATTACTAAACACAAAGCTGTGTTGAGAGTTTTGTATGTAAATTTCCAGTGGAAAGTCTGAGCTGCATTTCAGGCTGCAGAAAGCAAGATTTTTTTGCTAGCAAAACCCAGGTGGTGGCATCTCACCCAGGGTGTCCCAGCAAATGCAATCCTGTGTGACTTCTACTTAACCTACTCCCAGAGAAGGTCTTATATCAAAGTATGTGAGAAATTTCCTTTCCAGAAAAATGGAGACATCTCTAGCACAGTTCAGCCAGGAGGTTGGGGGTGCAGGGGGGTTCGGCAATCACGTTGGGCGCCAGACTGTGGGAACTCTGTCTGGGGGGTGCTCGGTGCGGGTTCGGACGGTCGGGACGGTGACGAGAGATCTCTGTAGTCAGATCTTGGAACATGCGGTTTATTGCAAAGGGCATGGGTACAGGGGCACTGCTTAGAGCTGCAGCTGGCAGCTCTGAGCAGGCCCAAGAGAGCAAGAGAGTAAGCGGGTAAGCAAAGAGAGAATAGTAAGAGAGAATAGTAAGAGTCTATAGTAAGAGTCTAGTAAGAGTCTATAGTAAGAGTGTGTATTAAGAGTGTGTATAGTAAGAGTGTCTGAAGTCCTGGTTACAATACAATAAATCATCTTCTGTACTGAATATTCTAATTGTCACTAACCAATCTAATACAAGATACAAATCCTATAGTATTTGCATACAGCCTGTAAGAGTTCTTATATTACCATAGAGTGTTACATCTTAACTTCTAAAAACTACTCTTTGGACCCTTTCTGCTGAGCTAGTAGGGTCTGCTCTGACCCTTGGACCTGCCTGCAAGCAGAGGGTATTGTTCAATCAAGAGGAGATTACCTTCAGTCGGCCATACCATTGTTTTCCAGTTGTTCAGTAACTAAGACTTGGTATCTCAAAGGTGGCTTTCATTTCGATGTTGCTTATAGTTTTCATATTCCCAAAATCTTTTGTCAGGCAATCATATTTATAAGGCTTTCCTGTTTCATCTTCCCCAACAGGAGGTGTAGGAGATACCCATGGCATCTTGAGGAGAACAGAATACAAGAGAGGTATTAAGAAGTATTTCTATTGCACCACCATTGCCTGATTCTGCAGTGTCATTGATTCATTCAGTACACATCTTTCACGGTGCTGGGTAAATGTGCTAATGTAGGAATTATCATTCAAGCTATAGAAATTAACCCTATTTTGTTCCAAGTTCTTGGTTTCTTTGCTTGCTTCCAATCGACATGAAATGTTTTGTGCATATGCCAAGACTAGTGGAGAAGAAAAGTAACTGCATGCACACACTATTTGACTTTTTAGGCCAAAGGGACCTCTGTGATGATTTACTCTAGTCTAATTTCTACTCTTTCAGGGCCTTGGACATTACTGGTGCATGCTTATTACACTTGGGAGCCTCTTTAGCCATGTGGAGATTGGGGCACCTCATATGCAGAAGAACAGTCATGGTAATAACACCCCCAAATGTTGTTCTCATTCTGTTAGTTATTGAAACACCTTTTATCTGAAATGCTAAAATGTGTACTGGATTCAATAGAAATAAGTTTCAAATCCACTTCACTTTATCCTTTATTGGAATGCAGGTGCTAATAGAGCTGCCTCAGTGCCATAAAACATTACTTCTTCAGCTGAACCTTGGTTTGGTTTTGCTTCTTTTGCAGTGATCCTGCCAAGATTCACACTCTTGTTTCAAATGTTTAAATTGTGGTACAGCTTATGTTGTTATCTGGTCTTCAGGAACTGAGGCTTTGTCTTTATCAGATTTCACAGGAAGAGTGTCTCCAGTATTTCAAAAAGTTGGGATAATTTCTGTGGTGTGCTTGTTACTTTATTTTTATTTGCAATATGCATCCAAATTCTGTTTTGTAGTTAATGTTAGCTAGCTTTTAGACTTTAGACTTAACTTTTAGAGAGATTCTTGTCTTTCCAGAGACAACTGATAAATAGGCTTTTAATAAGAGAAATCTTGTTTTACTGCTGTTTTGATTTATTAATGTATGGCCTCAAAACTTACTTCTTTACATTCTCTATTTCTGCGACTGTCTCTTATTTTCGAAGTTGTATTCACTGTCGTAGACCAGGCTTCATACCTGACTGCCAAATCTCAGTGTGCATCAGTGTTAGAAAATACTTACCCTCCTAACATCTGCCACCATGAGCAGCACTGTAATTAGCCTGAGAGTTAGGTGCTTTTCCTAAAACAAGCAAGGCAGCTTAAGATATTTAATTAGCTTGGAACCAGCAGTGATTTTTTTGGATTTTTTTCTAATTTTCTTTTGAAAATTCTAATTTTGTTTTGAATGTTACTTTGGGTAGGGGGAAAGGTAATTATCATTTTTTTAATTGATCCAGACTTGACATTTTGTAGAGGGAGAAGGCAAAACAACTTGTGATCCTGTGTTACAGTGGGGAAACTGCAACACGTGTATCAATCAACGAGGCCCGTGGAAAAGAAATATGTATGGACTGATTCTTGACAGATGTTTCAGAGAGATGTTTATTTTCCCAGCCGCATGGCTGAGGATCTGCCGAGGAACTGCCACAATCACGGGACCCGAGGGTCCTTGCCCATGCAGGGGAACACAAAACAACCAATGGGGAACGAGTCTGACCAGGGGCTACGGAAACCCTGTGTCTCCTCCACAGGGCCCCTCTCCCAGGACCACAGGGCCCCAACAATTCTTCTGATTGTAAAGGTTTTTTGGTAGCTTTTTTGGAAACCTACCTAACTTGGCTCAGAGGCATTAAAATGCTATTTCACAATCTTGATTTGTGTATCTCATCGCTTCATTTGTGTACCAGTAGAAGAAAACCTATAATTACACCAAAGTATAATTTGGTTATAAGTTTTGCCATATTCATGACATTATGTGAGGCTGGAAATGCCATCTCAATAGAGTACAGTCACTGATCACATGAAGTGATTGCTCTTTAATTGGTTTAAAATTATAATAATCTCTGTTTCACTTCCCTGCAGAGGACGACTGAAGAAAAAAAATAGTCATACTTTGTAAGAGCCCATAAAAACACAATTTCTAGTATTAGCTTAAAGGGAGTTTGGGCTCAATTACTGTAGACCAGGGATAAGACTTTATATAAGATCACTGCCAATTAAGCAAGGTCTCTGGTACTTCATGATCTCTAACATTATTTTTGGTTATAGTAAAGAAGACTCAATTTTCCATTAACATTTAAAAAATGTTTTTCTTTATGAAATCCTATTCCAATGATCCTTTAAATGCTTCATAATTAAACCTCTGCTGCAATTGCAAATATTGTCATTTCTGCTTAAACCTGCATTTCTGAAACATGAACAGTGGTGAATATATGTTTAAGTTCCTATATAGCATGGAAATTGTGGATGAGCTACAGATTTTTTAACCAATTTTGGAGACTGTTCTGATATACAAAAGCAATTTGGTAAAATACATTACCAGCATCTTTCTGTCTATAATAAGGAAACAAGCTGGGTTTTGGTGTGCAATTATTTAGCTGCTTTTTAATCCATATTATCCATCAGAAGTATGATTCAGCAGCCCAAGTCTCCTTAATTCCTGGTACATGTAGTTAGTTCTGAGAAGGAGTCCATTTGGATTTGGAGAAGGAGAAAAAGTGGAACAAACACTAAATTTTTAAATCTTCCTCAGTCAGCATCTGCATTCTGCTTTTTTTTTTGTATTTACTATGTGTCTTGGTTTGAAAGACAAGTGTCTACTAAGGAAGGCAGGAACCTCCCTTGGAATGAAAATGTAACCCCCTTCCCTCCAAATTATTACAATTTTGAAATTAAGGAGCTTTCAGGTAAAGATATGAGGAATAGGAGTAACAGTTCTTTACTAATATATATATATATGTGTGTATAACAAGGCAAACACCAATAACTATGGCAGTAACAGCAAACAGAACCAGACTCCCAGTGCCAGCCTCTCTCGGCTGCAGGCACTTTCCCCTTTGGTGCAGTTCCGGTCACAGCCGGCAGGGGTGCTGGTGGCTCCCAGCCGGTGAGGATGGGCACGGTGATTCCCCCGTGGGGGGCGCTGTGGCACGAGCTCTGGGAGCACGTGGTAATGGCGGCTTGGCCAAGCTGACAAGGGATAGAAGAAAGGATTCACAAACCCCCTGGGTAGCCGATCCCGGTGCCCCAGCAGGACCCTTGGGAACAGCAGGCTGGAACAGCAGGGATGAACACAAAATCTTGGGTGGTAGACGAGATGTATCAAGCTCCACATTTGCAGTGGGAACCCCTGGACCTCTGGGCAGGCAGGGGTGTGCGGGGCTACAGTGTAGCAAAGACTCAGAGCAGCGGCAAAGGAACGGCGAGGGTGGGGCAGCCGCAAGCCAGCTCCCAGTGGGGCAGGAAAAGGCGGGCTCGGGATCTCAGGGTTTTCCCCTGAGGCACCACAGCAGATAGTGAAAAAGTCACTCTTTTAGTGAGGTCGGGTGTTAAATAGGGTCCCAGTGCAACAGCTGCTCCAGTGAGCAAGCTGCACTCACGGTAGAAGGCAGGCAGCAGATGGCAGAACCCTCCAGTGGTGATGAATTCTCCCCACAGCAACTGCAGCTTCTCTCCCCTCCCAGTGCTGAGAGAGCAAGAGACCTAGGGGCTTCATCCGACCTCTTTTTCCCAGTCCAAATCTCGCAGCATCTCTGCCCTACACGAGAAAACCCCAGGTACAAGAGAGTAGCCAGCTGGACCCTTCCCCTTAGCTGTGGCTGTCACAGTGGGAGCAGCCCGGTAGCTCACAGCATCAACTTCCCAAGACCTGGATGATAAAGGTCTCACTGCGCTGGGCAAAGCTCTCGATCCACTAGATGGTCTGTGTGCAAAGGCAGAGGCAAGAAGGAAAAGGAGGCTCCGGTATAGTGTCTGAGGTAGTTTATTATCCTCAGGGGAACCAGGGACCGAAAAAACCCTGAACAAGGAGTTACATAGGATTTTAAAGGAAGGTGGGGCAAGGGGCAGGAACAACTTCAGGGCCAATAGAAGAAGCGAAGGGAAGGGGTCACAGATGGGGCTGTATGCAGCCACCAAATGAGAGCAAACTTGGGGAGGGGAGAAATTCAAAGCGACCAATGGGACACTGCCGGGAGAAGAGCTTTCTAGAAAAGGGGAGGAGAAAGGGGTGGCATACATGGAGGATTGACAAACAGACCAGGGCATATACAACGTTAAAAGGGGAGGGGAAACAACAAACTGATAGGCAGCATTTTAATTTGGGACAAACCACGTATGGGAAAAAGGGGACACCGCAACAGTGGCCAGGTCTTTTGTCTCTCTGAAATATCCAGTCGTTATTGTCTCCTAGCAACATGTATGGGGAAAATTCTTTAAGAGAAAACAAACAAAAGGAGAACTCCTAAAACCCCAACACTATGGAACATGCAAGACTGATTTACTTTTCCTTGTCCTATTAAAGGGACCTGAAAGTTCTGAAACAGGGAAGTTCTGTCTGATAAATGCAATGTTAGCCCCAAGGCCATCCCTCTTGGAGAAAATGGAATCTGCAGCTTGGTTTAATGCTGGTTGTTTTCCCTTCCCACAGCAATAGTATACTTGGGAAAGGCCAGAGGGTTCCAGTTCAAATCCCCTACTTGGTGCTTCAGAAATAGAGAGAAGCTGGAGCCTTTTAGACTTGTTATATGTTGAAATAGCTTTTGTTCTTAAGGCAGTGTGTTTTCTTGGATCCAGGTTGCTGTGGAAGGCTGCAGATGGAGGAGGTGGGGACAAGGGCTACATATTCCCTTGCAATTCCCTTCCCTTACTTTCTCATAGTGTCTGCTGCTGAACTGCCTTCACAAATGTCTGCGAGAATCTAATGCAGTGTAAAAGAGGCCAGCATGGCTAACGCTCTGCTTGACCCACTGGCCGCAAGCAGAAGGCAGACAGTACCTGGTGGAAAAATACGGTTCTAGGCAGTAGCTTGAGCTGCAGTAGCCATAAGGTGGTGGCTAAATTGAGGATTTGCAGGAAAGATGGGAAGAAAAGCCAAGAGCTTTCAAGAAATCAGGCTTGAGATTATTTTAGGAAATTATTAAGCAAAACAAAGGGGAGTGATGCCCAAGAGAAATGAAAGGTAATTATTTTACAGCAGCTCTCTTTTTGTAATTCACTGTGGCTGCATTTCTTTACTAGTTTTTAGTGAAATGTTTTTTGATTGTGCTTTAGTTGGAGTAAATAAGGGCTATGGTGGAGAATTCTGGATAAGTATCTGTCTTGGTTTGAAAGACAGGTGTCTGCCAAGGAGGGTGGGAACCTCCCTTGGAATAGAGAAAATTACCCCCTTCCCTCTGAATTATCATAACTTTGAAATTAAGGGGCTTTCAGGCAAAGCTATGGGAAAAGGAATAACAATTCTTTACTAGTATGTATATGTATAATAAGGTAAACAAACAACAACGATGGTAGCAACAGCAAACAGAACCAGACTCCCAGTGCCAGCCTCTCTCGATTGCAGCCACTTTCCCCTTTGGTGCAGTTCTGGTCAAAGCCGGCAGGGGTGCTGGTGGCTCCCAACTGGTCAGAGTGATACAGGGGGCTTAGGCTTTAAGGGTTAATTGCTGATTGTGGGAATTGCTGGTATTGCTAAATTTTGCAGCTGCTTGCTAAACAATGTATATCGCTTGCTCAGTACTTATTACACTGGCCAGGTAAAAGAGAAGGATGCAGGGGAGGATAAGGCTAAGATGCTGGACCATTGATAAGAGGAAGAAACTGTGACCAAAGGATCCTGCTTTCATACCCTAAAAACAGCTTAAACCAGCCTTGAGGTTTGGACTTGGACCAGGAACTCAGTGAGCATGTGCAAGGGGACAAGGTGAAAAGTTCAGCCCAGAAGAAGATATTTACTTCATCTTGAGACCCCTTCCCATGACCACCAGGAGGCACTGCACAGGAGCAGGGCATATGGAAATGACTTTTGAGCTCATTATAATATGAAGCGAGGCTAGGTGGGACTAGGTAATGAATACATATAGGTGGATTGTGTAACGTAATGCATATGTAACTTGTAACTTGATATATACCAAGCTAAATACTGCGAATGGTGTGCATGTTTTTGGAGGAAAGATCCCCCCTGCTGCTTTAGCGGGGGGGAGGGGGGAGTTCCGAGTGCAGGGGAGCCAGCCAGAGTCACGATATGAACACCGATACGATTTGAGCATCGTACTCCGCTTTATTGTTTACTTACACCAACTTATATCTGCGTTACAAAGATTCACACCCTATTCCCATGGGACAGCCTCTAAGCAGCAAGGGAGCCAACCAGTGTGTAACTTTGCCAAGGATTTTCAATGCTGCCTGCTTCCAGGTGTCTTTCAAGCCTGCTGCAGCTTGAGGCCCCTTCAGGGGTTTTTCCCTAGCAGCCCTGGGGTGCCCAGACAGCCCAGACTGTCCTGGGGTATCATATGCCCCTGTTCCACAAGGAATCCCTCTACATGCTGCCTCAGCTGATTAAAACATATCTACTTTACAACTTTTGAGTTGTGGTGTCTTTTCTGTGTATCAAGGGCGGGTATGATGATTCCCCTGCGGCTGCAGGGAGTGCTGTGGCACAAGTTCGGCCACCTCTTCAGGTGGGTAATGGCAGATGCAGCCAGTGGATGAGGTGGAAAAGGGGCTTCCTTTACAAACCCCCAGGGGCAGTTAGTCTTGGTGCCCCTCTGGATAGCGAAATGGGTTGCAGCACGGACCTCAGAAGCAGCAAGCTGGAAAGACAGAGGCGAGCAGATCCTGGATTAGTAAATTAAATGTATTAGAAACTCCACAGCTGTAGCAGGAGCCGCGGGGTGTCTGGCAGGCCGGGGGTGTGGCGTTACAGTGTGGTGAAAAACCCGGAGCAGGGGCAGAGAAACAGCAGGGTTGGGCAGTGGCAGCCTAGCTCCCAAACACAGCTGGGAGAGGCTCCCTTGGAGGGCGGAGGGGCTCAGGATCCTGGGTTTTCCTCTGAGGCACCCAAATAGATAGTGAGGGTCCTTTCTAGTGAGGTTGGGAGTTAATAAGCTCCCAGTCCAACGGCTGCTCTTACAAGCAGAGCTTCACTCACAGTAGGAGAGAACAGCAGGAGACGGAACCCTGTGGTGGTGATGAATTCTCCCCACAGCGACCACAGCCTCTCTCCTCTCCGATGTCTAGAGCGAGAGACACCTAGATGCTGTGCCTAGCCCCTTCCCCCCGACCCAAAATCTCACGGTAATTCTGCCCTTCCCAAGAGAAAAATACCCTCAGGTAGGAGAGTAGCAGCCAGCTGCACTCCACCCACTCTGGCTACATCTTTTGTCTCTCTTAAGTACCGGTTGTTATTGTTTCTTAGCAACAAATGGGAGAAAATTCCCTGAAAGAAAGAAACAAAAGGAAAAATCTTAAACTCCCACCAGTATCCCATCTTGTAACTTACAAAATGAATTGACCAATGGATGATTTTGAGATTAAAATCAAAGCATCCTTTGATTTCCCTTGTATGATATTTTCTATGTCTATGGTGCTGTGTGCCTGTACATAATGCAGAAGTACATAAGAAGGGTAAGTGATTTGCTTGTCTTGAAAGTTTATCCAAACAATCTAAAAATCCTGATAAGAAATTTTAATAGCTTTGATTATTATTTTATGGTGAGGGTGAGTTGAGAAACAAACTCTCTAAGTGCAATTTTAGCATAATGTTGCACTCTTTCACAAATGCTCCTTCAACTGACAATTGAATTCACAATGCAGGTCCAGTATTAGCAAATAATGAATTTTATTGTTCATGATCACAATGAAAATGAAGGTATTTCTTGCCCCGATGTAAAGCGTGTTGGGATTTTTTTAGTCTTTGCCATGCCCCCATACCCCACTGCCCTGTTTTTGAAGACCTGGACATCAAGAGATGCCTGGAGAGGAGGATCTCGGGTCAGCAGGAGAGCAGCCCAAAGGAATCCAATCAGTTTCATCAGAGACCCAACCTGAAGATAGTCAGCATCAGGAATCCACAATGACTCTATGCAGCATGGGGAATAAACAGGAGGAGTTAGATTCATGTACATGTGCAGGACTATGATCTTATTGGCACCATGGAAATGTGGTGGGATGGATCCATGAGTAGAGTGTTGAAGTAGAGTGCACCGAGGACTACTCCCTTCTCCAGGCATTAGTCTGGAGCAACCCCTGGTATCAATCCAGGCTGGGGATGAGCAGATGGAGCAGCCCTGCTGAGAAAGACTTGCAGGTGCAGGTGGATGAGAGGCTGGACGTGCCGCAGCTGTGTGCGCTGGGACCCAGAAACCAAGCGTGTCTTGGCCTGCATCAAAAAAAGTGTCATGAGGTTGAGGGAGGTGATTTTCCCCCTCTGCTCTGCCCTTGTGAGATCCCACCTGGAGTTCTGCATCCAGCTCTGGGGTCCTCAGCATGAGAAGGATGTGGAACTCCTGGAGCTATTTTAGAGAAGGTCACAGAGATTCTCCAAGGGCTGGAGGCCCTCTGCTCTGGAGCCAGGCTGGGAGAGCTGGGGGTGTTCACCTGGAAAAGAGAAGGTTCCAGGGAGACCTTAGAGCCCCTTCCAGTGTCTAGAGGGGCTCCAGGAGAGCTGGAGAGGGACTTGGGACAAGGGCCTGGAGTGTCAGGACAAGGGGGAATTGCTTCCCACTGCCAGAAGGCAGAGTTAGGTGGGATATTGGGAAGGAATTGTTCCCTATGAGGGTGGTGAGGCCCTGGCACAGGGTACCCAGAGAAGCTGTGGCTTCCCCTGGATCCCAGGAAGTGTCCAAGGCCGGGGTGCGTGAGGCTTGGAGCAGCCTGGGATAGTGGAAGGTGTCTCTGCCCATGGCAGGAGGTGGGACTGAATGAGCTTTAAGGTTCCTTCAAACTCAAACCATTCTGGGATTCTATGAAGATAGCATTTACTTTTTTTATTATACAACTTTCTATTGTGATTATTATGCAAAACTCGAAATATTTTTGCATTTCAAATGCAATTAAGCAGGACATCTGTTAAACTGGGAATATGAGAGAACATTTTTATTATGCTGAAAAGATTTTTTGCGTATAACTAAGCCACTGTTTGCATTACCGATTGCATCTTGAGAAGTGCTCATCATTGAAGAGTGGGCACACGGATCAAAGGCCAGAGTAGTAGCTGCAGTGTGAAAGCATTTTGTCCCTGGAGCAGGAATCCGTCTGGTGTAATCACATAGCTATTGGTTCATCATGCATTGTGTGCTCATGGCTCCAACTGTTAACCTGGTTTTTGCAGCCCTTTCCTCTGAAACAATCTTTGATGTAAATTCTTTTGCAGTAAGAAACATGGAACAGCTGAGCTGATGCAGTAGGGGACAAGGATTTTCTGGCTGAACTTGGTGTGAAAACTGAGATTAAGGCCAGACAATTCCTACAGTACACAGGGTGTCACCTTGAAAACACATGAAATAAGAGAGAATTGGAGTTCTGGAGAAAATGCCATAATTGAACAGTTTGAGCCTGACCAGGTGTCCCACCACTGGAACATGGCAAGTAAATCAGGGAATAGGGGACTCCAAAAAGGAGCTGCATCTGGCTTTGCAATTATATGTGCTTGGGTTGTATTCATCCCTTTTGTCATTACACACAGGACATAGTGCCAGGGATTAATTTGTTTCACTGTGGTTTCTGTGTAAGTTTATTTTTGGTGTAGCTCTGAGGCATGTTAGTATATATTTATGTACAGCATTAGTGTAAGATTAGAGAAAAAAGGGAATTAAAAGGCACCCAAAAAACAGACTAAATGCCAGAGAGTGCAACACACATTGAGTGGACTGTGTTCACGATACATTTCCTATTGGTTTAGTTGACCAGCTTTTCCTCATCTTGGGGAGTTTGGGGATCTAAATTAACAATTTTCATACCTAAACTAGCATATTTTCAGACTGCTTGTTCATTTATTGATTATTAGACTATTTTTTTTTCTGAAGGAAAATGCTTGCAAGTAGCAATGTAGTGGTGTTGGAGGTTAGGGTTTTTCCTTTTGTTTTCTTTGTCATAGCGAATTTTCTCCCATTTTGTTAAGAGAGACAAAAGAAGTTGCCCTGGGAATGGTGCGGCTGGCTACTCTCTTGTCTGAGGGTTTCTCTCAGAGGGACAGAGATAGCGTGAGAATTGGGGCTGGGGGAAAGGGTTGGGTGCAGCTCCTAGCTCTCTTGTGCTCTTGGCTTTGTGGCAGAATGGTCGAGTTGCTGCTTGAGGGGCGGAATTCGCTGCCACTGCCGGAGCCCAGCCTGGTCCTGCTTCTTTGCTTGTGAGAGCAGCCACTGAACTGGGACCATATTAACACCCTACCTCACTAAAAAAAGGACTTTCACCATCTGCTGGGGTGCCTCAGGGGAAAACCCTGGGATCCTGAACCCTTTCCCCCTGCCCTGCTCGGGAGTCAGGCTGCCACTGTCCTGCCCCTGCAATTTTTCCACCACTGGTCTGTTTTTTTTGCTACACTGTAGCCTTTCACCCCCTGCCTGCCGGGATGGCCCGCAGTTCCAGCTGTAGCTGCAGAGTTTCTGATACATCTCATCTACCACCCCGGGATTTTGCTCATCCCTGATGTTCCAGCTTGCTGCTTCTGAAGTTCCTGCTACAGCTCCTTTTGCTATCCAGAGTGGCATCAAGACTGACTACCTCTGGGGGTTTGTAAAGGAAGCCCCTTTTCCATCCCTTCTGCTGGCTGCATCCGCCATTACTGCATGGAGAGAGACAACAGCGCTCGTGCCACAGCGCCCCCTGCAGCTCCGGGGGTATCACCACATCCCCCTGCCCGGCCGGGAGCCACCAGCGCCCCTGCGGGCTGTGACCGGAACTGCACCAAAGGGGAAAGTGCTGGAGACCGAGAGAGGCTGGCACTGGGAGTCTGGTTCTGTTTGTTGTCACTGCCGTTGTTGTTGTTTGTTTGACTTGTTATGCACATACATACTAGTAAAGAACTGTTATTCCTTTTCCCATATCTTTGCCTGAAAGCCCCTTAATTTCAAAGTTATGATAATTCAGAGGGAAGGGGGTCATACTTTCCATTCCAAGGGAGGTTCCCATCCTCCTTGTCAGTTGCCTGTCTTTCAAACCAAGACAAGTAGAAAATGTTAAATTATCACAACTGATTTGTGTTCCAGATAACAGAATCACAGAATGCTTTTGTTGGGAGGTTGTTTCCACATGGCTGGCTTCAAGGTTTGCTTCAACTTCCAAGTTAGATCAGATTGCCTAAGTCCTGTCCAAGGACTGGGTATTTCACAACTTCTTACAGTTCCAGTGTTTCATAACCCTTTTTGTGAACTTTTTCTGATGTAGTGGTTGTTAGCATTAAGATTCACCACTGAGTTTCCTCTTTGGATGGTTAAAGAAACCCATCTCTCAGCCTCTTCTCTCAGGTACCATGGCAGCCCTTGATCATCTTGGTAACCCTCTACTGGACTCAATCCAGTGCATCCATGTCTTTCCTATGCTTGGGAGCCCATATCAGGACACAGTAATCCAGATTTAGCCTCAGTAGTGGAAAACTGAGAGGAACAATCCCTTTCTGATACACGATGGAGATCTTGGCCATGAGTGTCCAAGGTGTTTATGATGCTGGGATACATGGCTGTTTTTGTGAGAAATATGGATCCTAACTAGTAGCCCAAGTGTGTGAATCTCCATCCAGAGTACTGTGTGCATGTCTGCATGGATTCATGCAGGGACACAGAACCTGCAGAAGAGATACACAGTTTGAATTTTTGGATATAAATCTGGGATCTGATTTCCTTTCAGAATTAAAGAATGTAAAATAGTCAGAACTATTGGCTCTGGTTTATATGTGAAAGAGTACTGTTCCTCTGCATTTTTAGCAGTTGATTTGTAGATTTGTTTTATACCTTTGCCACATAATTAAGAGCTTCTTGAATGGCCTGTATTCAGCACCTACGCTGTAAATTCAATTGGAAAAGTGATGATTTCCTGGAAGCTTTCACTTTGCTGCTAAATTTGATATCCCTAGCTTGAGTCAGATTGATTAGCCACTCTCATGTCTAACTAATGCATTGAGTTGTTAATGATCAGCATTAATCATTATTATCTAAGTGAGTAAAATGCACATTATCCATTACTCTGGTTGTGGTTATGACAGACAGCTATCAGGCAAATAAGCATGTTTCTCCTGGCAAATACAGAAACACACTCCTTAATTTGTGTTTTTTCCCTGATTAGAGCAAGCTGAAGTCTTCAGCAGAGGAGAGATGGATAAAGTGCTGGGTAAATGGCCATTACCTTCAGGAAGATCGCTCAGATTGGAAACTGGTGTTCCAAACAACGGGAAACCCTACAGAGAATAGGGAAGGAAGATTTTTTCCATCATTTGATGTCAGTATATGCTCACTTTTAAAACTAGATAGAATTTTTTTCCTTTCCAGGGTGACTTCTGGGTAAAGGCCATTTGCCACCTTTGTGAGTGTTCCTTGCTGTCCAGATGTTATTGAGGCCAATTGACTGAGGAAGTAGATAAACAGTGGTGAGGATGATTCTCAAATGTTCACACAAGTGCTGCCTGCTTTCCCTTGGAGAAGACAATACTTTTTTGTAACAGAGTAATGGTTTCTAGGCTTAGGGTGTTTGTGGGGGACTTTACAGATGGGAGTTCATTACTTTTCAAGGCACTTGGAGTGATCTCAGTCATTACTTCTTTGATGCTCTGTGTTGAGAAAACTGCCTTCTCATTGAACATTACGTCTGTAGCAGCCCTTTTTTGAGGCCTGTTCTCCCGTTCCTCTCTCTGCTTCGAATTGTGGTGGAGATACTGAAAAATTCCACTCTTACCTAATTTGACACCTGTCCCCTCCCTCAGCTTTCCTTTTGAGCCATTGCAATGCACAGGTAGCCAGGGAGCTGGGTTTGAGCCTTCCTTGGATCTACACCAGTAGAAGAGGTAGCTGTATCAAATATCTCGTGTCTAACCTTTGACAAAATTCCCTCTTTGCTTTCTACTCTACTGAGTCTATCATTACAATTACTAATTGCCCTATGAGTACTTCTCTGCTCTAAATGCTTCCTTTATTGTTAATGTGAGCAATTTCTTTGATAATATAGTCCATTGGGAAATGAAATTGAGATTTAAATAGAAATCTATTTGGTTCTAAATAGTTTAATTTTTCTCAAACCGAAAAGGCAGTTTTGGAATATCATTCAGTACTTAGTTGTGTGTGGAAGATGATTTTCCTGAGTCTGTATGTTCACAAGCTTCTATTTGCATATCAGAATAATTGTTTTCAAATAATTAGTACATTTGACTTGGTGTTGACATTTAGTAGTCTTTTAAATATTCTTTAAGCCTTTTTCATCAATTGTAATAAATCACTCATTTAAATTGGACACAATTTTAGATAGAAAACTCTGTCATTCCTGGGGTTTTGAAAGCTGCTGGAAGGAAAAAAGTGCAGCTGAAACTGAGCTGAATTTCACAACTAGTCATAGAAATGTGGGACTGGATTCCCCGTGACTTCAGAAAAACAAGATCATAGTTGGCACTGCAGCCAGCCAGGGAACTTGTAGAGACTGGAAAAATCCTAACCCTGACAATGCTCGCTGTGTTATTTAAATGTTCTCAATTAAAAGTAAATATCTATAAGAAAGCCCAACAAAGTAAAAACAAGTATAAGTTATGACCTAACCAAAATGTCTGAGTAAAACTTCCAATATGTTTGAACTAAATGGGCACTGCGGGCTTGGGAAACATATTTTAGTACTGTGAAGGTCTGTTTGCAAAAGAGTAGCAAATCCCATGTTCTGGTTTAAAGTTAAACCCATGAAAATGCCAGTAGGATTGAAATATGTTTTTTAAAAAATAAATGTATTTTTAGATATACCAGCACATGGTGATTTGTTTGGAAATCAAACACACTTTGAGCATCAGTGTTGGTGGCTCTGTGGCTGTTGTGGAGAGAGCCAGAGACCTGCATTATATGAATGCTGCAGAATACCACCAGAATGCCACATGCTACCCAGCTCAGACCTGCTGTGCCTGTAGGCTATCCCAAAGGAAGGGTGAATATTCCTCCCTCATCCCTGGTAATGTTACTTCATTTCTCCCTGCATCTGTTATGCAAAATATCCCTTTTAATATAAAAGCAGAACACATTAGCTAGTCATTCTGCATTTTTCTACTGCTCAGCTATACGATGGCTGGGTCATTGCTTGATTGTTGTTATGGGATATTTACTGGAAGACAATGGCACCCTGGGGTTTAGAGTCAAGCTAAATTATTAGTACTTCAGTATCTCATTATTCCTCCTTCTTCTGTGACTCAGTACCATTTTCAAAGCACCACCTAGCACCATGGAATCAGCACCTCTGCCACTGCAGATATTAATAATGATTGCGTGTATTTGCAATCATTTAGCTTTGCATGATTGGTGCCCGAGCAGCCGAGGCAAAGACAAGGAGGCTGTTGCCATCAGCTGTTCCTGTGGGTAATGTCTCTTTGGAGATGTATTTTGTAGCCCTTGCTATAACCCGATGCCCAAGGGGGTGGTGTAGGCAGGTCCTGAGCATTCTCCTTGTGCTATGCTCAGATCCAGCTGCTAGCCAGGAGAAAAATCTCCTTTGGAAGCTGTGCCCAGGTAATGTGGAAGAGTGCTACCAGCCTGTGACCCTTCTTCTGTATGTGGTCTGATACCCACTGAACCGTTCCAGAGCCCTGGCACCTCATCCTTCTCAAAGGGATCACTGCTTTGGCCTCTTTGAAGACCTCACCTTAAATGCTTGTTCCACGAAAATTGGGTGCAGGCTGCAAGGTAAAAATAAGACCTGTTCTTGAATCGGGCCTATGCTTTTAAGTAGCCCTGTGGAGGTATCATAGGAAACATTCCATGCTGTTGTGAGGGGTGTATATTTGCTGATGTTAGACATGGATCAAACCAGAGAGCCCTCACTGTTTAATGTCACACTGAGAATTCTTATGGTGTGACGACTGCAAGGCAAGAATGGCAGAAATCTCTCAAAAGAGCTGCTCCTCTACATGAACAAACTCCTCAATTTTAAAACTTTAAAGTAAAAACTGTCTGCTCTATGTATACCTTTCATACCATCTACCTTGGTCATGTGCCTTATACTTAATGTACCTTATTTTGCTGGTTAATGTTAGAGAAGTGTTACACATATTAGTTTTAGTAAGAGTTGCAGCTCAGCTTAAAAACGAACCTTTTGAGTAATTTGGTGGTATATGTTGACTTCACAAATGAGATCTTATGACATTGGTATCAGAAGCAATTAAAGCAATGTCATCCAGCAATTAAAAGAACAAGAATGTAATATTGATATTTACTGTTACTACTCTGTGCCAACCCTTCCTGTACTAAAGTAAACTTTTAGATACTTGCTTTGATTTTGTGTGTAAGAACCAAAGACTCTTTATGTCTGTTAGAGAAATTACACAGTTTTGGTAAAACTTTTAAAGGTAGAAATGATTTCCACATGAACACAATTGTTACAGTAAGATGGCTTCATATAAATAACGAATATATTAATGTCTTAAATACCAGGTCTTTTTAGCATGTGATGCCTACGGAGCTGTTCCAAACCCTGTCCCATTAGTATGGACTGAGCAGTTTTGGGCAGGAGATGCTGAAGGAGGCAGCGGGCCTTGCCCTTTAACATGTAGCTTCATGTGTGCTTACTTAATTCCTAGGGCTTTGTATGGTATAAACTTCATCTTTTTGTACATTACAAACTTTCACTTGTAGTGTGGAAAATACTTCCTAAAGTATGGGGCTGTTCATTATAGTTAATGTATGAAACAGTAAGAAAGTAGTTCTGCTGAATATATGTCTTCAGAGAGCCATCATGTCATCATCAGCTTCCATTGGAAAACAATTATGATGCTTCAGAAATTATTAGAATGCCAGACATTTTTCTTTGTGGTTTCACTTACAAGAACGACAGAAATTTCAGTGCAGGATTTTTCCCTAGTGCATTCTTTACCATTCACTAGAAGCTGGAATGAGGGAGGTAGATCGTATTAGGTACAAATCAAGTAGGGAACACCATTTGCATAAGTTAGAAAAGATGCATCTTGGTGGGTGTTGCTGCCACTTGGCAAATTTGGGGCCTTTCCACTGGGAGTCATTATCCTCTGCTGGTTTTTCCTACTGCATCATCTTCTTTATACCTCTCCAGCTGCTGGTCTGTCCAAAGGACCTTTGAAGTGTTTATTATCTCTGTTGGCATGGTTTTGTGTCCTCCCCGTTCTAGCAACTCTCACAGAACTGGAGATAATAAGAGACCACTGGTGATCTGATAGTGGAGGCTCTTACGTTACCTAAACTTCTCTGAACTAAGTGCTAGTGAATAAGACCAGTGGTCTGTGCACTCTTTTTAGGTCCTAATATTACATTTAGTTAGCAAGGAAAGGTAACACAAAAAAAAGAGTAGATATACTTTCATTTGTCAGCAGCCTTAAAGTATTTATAGGAAGGTTTTGGGAAGTTTGCATCTTCTGAAGTTTTTCAGACCTCCGCAAGTTTGAAAGCCACTGACAAAGTGCATTTCTTTTTTTAAACCATGCCATCCCAGTTGCAGAAGATCCACATCAGCCCATGACCTCTAATTCCATTTGGTTATTACCCCATTACTTAAAAACTGCTGTTTATTCTGCATCTGGTTTGTTGAGCTACCCTCAGTCTGGTCTGCTTTAGAATACTGGACTCCAGGATTGTCTACTTTTTGTAGATGGCAAGAGGCTGTGATCAAGCCACCACTTAACCTTTCATTTGATAATCCAAATGGATTGATCTCCTCAGATCTTCTACACTAAAGGCATTTTTTCCAGTCTTTACCTTGTCTGTGTGCTTTGACAGACTGTGGAGAACTGATGCTTTGGTGATGAGATCCTGTTTACTGAGTTGGGAATAAAGGCCCCCACATGTTGTTTTGTGTTTTTTTGAGCCCTTTGTGTGCCCACTTGTGCATAAAACAATTTTTTTTGTTGTTGTTGTGTGTTACAGATTGTTGTGGCAATGATGATTTCTGATTTGAAATGATTGCCAGGCTTGACTTAAATCAATAGGAGGGAGATGGAAATGTATTTCGGGATGTTTTGTTGGTCAATAAAATGTTATACCCTGTCTCATCAAAAAATGCTGAAATCAGCTTGGAAGAAGCAGAAAAATGTAACAGTGGCAGATGCAATTTTAGTGATTTGCACTACAAATCTCCTCCTCTATACAAAGGTGAAATGAAAGTTAAAATAACAGAAAAGAGGTGTTTCTGTTCCTCAGAATCTCGGGTTTAGGTTTGAGGCAAAAGAGGAAATTTATACTAACATGAAGCTTATCCAACCTTTTTGTAATCAAGAGGTGGGAAGGACATCAAATGCTTCATCACCAAAATTAGTGACATTTCATTTTAATTTAAATCTAAAGTATTTGTCCTGGCCATTACCAGTTGCAGTGTCCTTCTGGAGTGGTTTGTCCCTGTTGTGACACAGGAAATGAAACTTAACTAATTTTTTTTTATTGCTACATTTGGATGGAAGTGGTGATCTAATTGCCTGGAAAGAAGTCCTTTCCCTTCTAATTACTTCCCTGAGAACACATTGTAAGAGATGGTCCGAAGATCCCTCCTCTGCCTCATGATCATCGCCGAGGACAGAGACTGAACACAGCAGTCCTGGCCCTGCTGAGGTGGGATGTCTGCCAAGTGTTGCCTACAGGTGTGCCCACTGGGAACTGGTACACATTCCTGAGGAAAATTAGTGCAGGTCACAATGGACTGCGCCGTTCTTGCTGCCCAGGCGGGAAGGACTGTGCTGAAGCGGAAAGGAACGACCTGTCCTGTACACCTCTCCGGTACACCTGTCTTGTACGTCTGTCCTGTACCTGTTTCCCAAAGCAACGGACCCCATAACAATGGCTGTAGATTTCCCAACCTCTTGGCTAGTTGCCCCTCGCTTCTGAAAAGGACTATAAAGGGACCTTCTGAAATAACCGAGTCTGAGATCTCCCCACGGAAAGAAGATGAATCTATTGGCGGAAGACCACGAGGACTTCGTCTCATCCGTTGGTAGCTATTGCCCCTCTTTTTCCCCCTCTCTACTTTGTTTTTTTCTCTCTCTCTCTCTTACTCTCTTCTATTGCATTACTGTGTTGTGGGCACTTAATAAAGGTGCACTGTTTTGATTAAAACTGAAATCCCTTGTGTCCTTTTACACTCTGAGATGGATAAATGAACCATCACGACCCCCGCTTGCATTACCGGATCGTGATGCACACAAATACAGATCATGAAGAGTGTAACTAGTGAAGCTTCTGGGAAGAATGGCCTGGGCAAAACTAGAAGGAAAACTAATTTACTTTTGTTTTGATTATCTGCTACAGCAGCTGGCAGAAATCTTTCCAGGGATCATACAAATTCACCTTGATGGGGTTTTTTGCTGTCTACCTTCCTGGGAATAAGAGAATTTGCCTCAGATTTCACTGACCAGTGGGGCTTGTGCAGCATTTTGGAAAGGACACTTGTATGTAGAAGTCTGGTTGTATATGACTGCCAAAACAAGTTGTCTGAGACAGGCTTCCAACACTGCACAAGATAGGATTCTCTAATTCTGTTCATTTGTTGTTCGGAAAGTGTAAAATGCATGTTAGTTTTCACAAGACTCTTGTGAACCTGTAATTTATTTATTTTTGAACTGTTGTAAATCTGTGTTCCTGGGCTTCTGCCCATACAGCAGTGAGGTTAAAAGGAGAGAGTATAAATTATTCTGACTCTATCGGCTCCCAAGTTTTTAATCTTTATCACCACTGAACCTTTCTGAAAAATCAGCTGGGTATAATGAAGCTGAATTTACTTCCTTCAGCAAATCTCACTATCTCACGTAACACTATGTGGCATGTGTTGGGTATCACAGGAGCTTTGTGTGCTGAGTTCTGAAGCTCTACCATATTCCTGGGATGGGGTTTGGGCACCACTGGTTGGACAGTGCAAGGTTCAAAATATCTTGATGGGTTTGGTAAGATGTTGTTGTTTGTGGAAGGAGCAGAGTGATGTTGGAAACATTGTGTGAAGGAAGCTGGAGCTGCTGATGGAGGTCAGCAGGGCTGATGACTTGTCCTCAAAAAACCCAGTTGAATACGTGATTTGGAAATGGCGAGTATTAGGAAAGGATTTAAGGGAATAGAAAGGAACATGTGCTCCATTTCAGTAAGGAAACCATCATCAGCTAAAGTACATAAAAAACAAGTATTCAGCTTTTTGGCTGAATTGAAAATGTTACCAAATCACTGTGAAGAAGTCATACAGTATTACATATTACTATAACTCTTCTGCTTTTTGCATGTCCCTTCACTTGCATGATGAAGAATATAGATATCTATGTTTCTGGTCAATTCTCGAACATTCTTCCACCTCACATTTTTTCAAAGCTACAGAATATAATTCTGTGATTTTTACCTCTGAAATACTCTCCAGACTTCCCAAACAGTTGGTTTCCTGCTTTCTGGCTTTTCAGTCAAATTTCTTCCCCCAAACCCCTATGTTATTTGAGGATCGGGGACTCCAGTTAATGCCATCATTTTTCAGTATTGTATTGATAAACTTTATCCACTTGTAAGATAACAAATTGGCAATTATTAAGGCTCACACCAATTATTGCAGAACATTAACAAGAGAATGAATGCTGTGTGGTACCCACTGCTGTAGTCTAGAGCAAATAAAATCTACTAAATCTTTGAAGTGAAAGACCTTGTATTTGAATTGAGGTACTAATCTGAATTGCAGTGACCTGTGGAAATACAGCAATGCTTGTAATTTAAATAATTATGTAAGAATATGTTGTGGTATCAACAGGATGTGATATCCTAACCATAATATCTTACCAAGACTTATTATATATGATGAGGTTTCCAAATGTACATAGTGGTATTTTGTATACATTTCAATATTACATTACCTTGTGTGAAAATTTGCATCTCCAGAAATTTGTGTTTGTTATAATTCCTAATTGTAAGATTCATGCTGATATAAAGAACAGATGTTAGATTGCCATTATGCCATTAATAGAAAGGGGATCATTTGAGCTACTTTCTTTCTGGATATACTGAAGTTTTTGGAAGTACTAGCTGTGAATTTTAAGTGTGTAATCATATATAGAGAGTAGACTAAAGGGTGATAATCTATAGGTTTGAACTGGAAATGGAGTTGTAGCAGTACACCTCCCATTTACAATTTACCCCAAACTTACAGGAAGAAAGTTTCTCAAAATACACTTGAAATTTTACTTTTTTTTATTATGCTGGCTTAGGGAAGCCTACATGGCATATGGTATGAGGGTGCATAAATATTAATATTTACAACACTGAAGTTATTTATCTCTTAGAAAAGACTTCAGGGTGATGGGATCAATATGTTTGAACTGCATCAAGGATGTTAGGAAATCACTGCTGACCATTTAGTTGAGGCTGTTGGGCAGAACAGAAGTAAAGCTTCAGATGATTGAACAGACTGCAGGAACATTAAAGATGGTGTGATTGTACACAGAGTAGTGATTATAATCTCTGAGCAATTCTTGTAAAAAGCACTTTAAAGTATAAGACAATGTAAAACAAAGAAAATAATTAGCTTGATTACTTTATGCTTTAGCATATGTGATAATAAGAGGGTACAAAGCCCATTACAGAAGTGTATGATAGCATTTAATTCTGAACATGTTCTTTCTGCTTGAATGCTATTACAAGTCCTTTCTATTCCTGAAGATATTCCTCAGTCTTTTGAGGATAGATGAGTCTAGACTTATGTTCTGTGCCTGGCTCAGTTTGGTTTGCAATGAATCCAGATACTTGATGTCTCCAAAAATACTGCCTGTCCCTGGATATTTAAATGCATTCTCTGTCAGTTATCATGTTCCTACTGAATGCAACTGCAGAGTGCCAAAGCAGAGTCTCTTATTTCCTCCAGAAAATAATTTATTTTGATCCATAAAGTAATAAGAACCTGATTTTAAATTAGTATTATGGCTGATACATATCTAGAAGCTGTATGTGCCAGGATATATTATGTGTAAATATTTGTCCTGCCTGAAATGGGAGTTACTGAGGATGCTCTATTGTTGTGGTGGCCCAGACCACTTCTGGGCTGTGGCAGTCAAGTGGCAATCAAGTTGAGACCATCCTATGGGTGGATTTCCCTGCCCAGGACAGTGGAGTCGAGGGCAGGTCAATGAGTGTCACTGAAGTATAAGCTGCATCCCCCTGGGTGACACCAGGACCCAAGCCGCCTCCTCCTTTTCTAGAAGGTTCTTTGTTATTCAGTTGACAATTGGCTCCCAGTTGTAACTCCTGCCTCCCTGTTTCCCGTATTGGTTATAGTTAAGTTGTGTCCTCCCCTTTATCTGTATCCCATTGGTCCCTTTCCTTTACTCCGCTCAAATTTGTCACCCTATAAAGGATTATGCACAGCCTCTGTTGAGGCTCTTCTGGTCCCTGGACCCTCCTGCAATAAACCTGTTGGAACCCACACCAGAAGCCCCTCTCACCTTCTTTGCCTCCAGGTTGATGCGAGCCCAGTCCATTGGCTACCTGACATCCCTCCTCTGAAGAGAAGCCAGCACATGCGCACACCCACTGAAGACGCTTCCATAAGGACACCTGTGGGAAGTGACGCTGTGTCCCCTCCAACTGAGGGCACACTTAGGCATAAACGAGTGTCAGCGTCAGTTTGGCGCCCAAACAGGGGCCAGCACACGCAAGTCTGCGGGCGTTCTTGCCGTTGGTGGACAGTGGGTGTTAACTTTCTTCGGAGTGCCACACCTCTCGTAGTAGCATGCTCTGTTTTACGAGTGGTGCTCCGAGAGGGGACTGCCAACTCCTGGTCATAGAGAGCAGTGCATCCCGAGGACCCCACCTGTGCCTTTGGTTTCCTGTGTCCGACTTTTGGGGCTCCATTAGGGGAGCATCACCAAATTTGTGTGAGTATTCCCGGCCCCTGGGAGCTTTTGTTTAGTTCTCCATTTTGCAAGTGGAGGGTGAAGTTGAGGCTGAGAACAATGGGTGCTAAGCTCTCTCAGCCTCAAAGAGAGGTTTTTGTCCAAGTTGGGGAATCCCTTAAGGGTAGTGGTTTTAAATTTTCTAAGGGGTTATTGAAAAAGTTTGTTTGTTGGCTTTTTGTCTTGGTTTGAAAGACAGGTGTCTGCTAAGGAAGGCAGAAGCCTCCTTTGGAATGGCAGATGTAACCCCTTTCCCTCCGAGTTCTTAAAATTTTGAAATCAAGGGCTTTTAGGCAAAGATGTGGGAAATAGGAATAACAGTTCTTTACTATTATATGTATAACCAGTCAAACAAACAACAATAACTATGGCAGTAACAGCAAACAATCACAAACCCAGTCCCAGCCTTCTCGGCTGTTGGGCCCTTTTTCTCCCCTCGGGTGCAGTTCTGCTCACACCCAGCAGGGGCACTAGCGGCTCCCGGTGAGCAGGGCAGGTGTGATGGTTTCCCCGCGGCTGCAGGGGGCGCTCCGGAGCGAGCTCAGGGAGCATGCGGCACTGGTGCCCTGGGATCCCAGGGAAGGATGGAACAAAGGCCCCACAAACCCCTGGACAGCTGGGCCCGGTGTCTGGCCGGACCCTCGGGAACAGCAGGCTGGAACGGCAGGCTGGAATGGCAGGCTGGAGGAGCAGGCCGGAGCAGCAGGCTGGAGTGGCAGGGATGAGCACGAATCCCGGATGGCAGACGCAATGATTCCAAGCGGGGAACCCCCCGGAGGTCTAGGCAGGTCGAGCATGACTACAATGCAGCAAAAGCTCGAATCAGTGGCAGGGCAGGGCGGCCACAGCCCAGCCTCCATCAGGGCAGGGAAGGCGGGCCGGGGATCCAGGGATCTTTCTCCGCAGAAAGAAAAGCGGCCGTAAAGAACCAGCAGCTTCTCTCTCCGCAGCTTCTCTCTCCGAACACTGGGAGCGAACTGACCCCACATCCAGGTGAAACAAAAGAGTAGGTCTTTTGTCTTCTCTTAAGCACCCACCGATTTGTATCTTAGTAACAGAATGGGGAAAAATTCCTTTAACAGAAAAAAACCTAGACTTCTTAAAACCCCAACACTTTTCTTTTACTTTCCGGAAGTGTCCTCTACTAATTTAAAATCGCCTGTTCTTTGGCAGGCAGTGGGTGGTAAAATTTCAGATTTGAAGTGATGTGGGGACACCTCAGGGGAGAAGTTCTTTCCCCTAGTCTTTGTCCTTCAGGACTTGTACAAAATAAACAGGAAAGTGAAAGAAAAGCCTAAAGTTTGCCCCAGTTCTCCCTGCATCCCTCCCTCCTCCCCTTGTGCTCCTCACCATATTTCCCTGCTTTTGTTGGAAAGATCGGGAGGTGTAAAATGCCATGAGGCACAGGGTTGCCATCGTCTCCCTGACCCTCCTTGGTCTTTCCAACTGCCCCGCCAAAGTGGCACTGGCCATGCCACTTCGGCTTCTACCCAGACCCAGTCTCCTGATCCCTTTTCCCCAGTTATGTGTCCCCATGGTTGTGAAAAGCGTGGTTCCTCACAAAATGGCAAAGGCTGTGTTACCCAGCCCACCATTTTGTCTCACTTTCCTGCATTCCCAAAAAATGGAGGGGACTGCATGTCATGGTCTGCCATTTTGTCTTCTCCTTCCCATAACTCCTTTCTCCCTTCTCCTCCCAACCCTTTCCTGCCTCCACCTCCTGATATGTCTTCCCCAGGCAACTCCCTCGTGTCGGGTACCACCCCTTGTGTCGGGAGTCCCTGCCCTTCCTGTGGCACTCCTCTTTGTAGATACAAAAATGCTGCTAGCAAGGATTTTCGTGCTATTTTCTAAGTCCGTGAGAGACTTTTCTCTCTCACAGAAGAGGTAGTAGAGTTATGTAAACAACCAAGCCACCTGCAACCTTGGAAAGTCTTGTTTATGGTATAGTAGAAAAATATTTTGACAATGGATGTTTTAGGATTTTAGCCAATCACCCCCAAGGGGTGGCTGATCCTTTGTCCAATTAGACTATGAAGAAAAAAGTCTATAAAAGAGTTTGTAAAATAATTAAATAAATCAATCTTGCTGCACAATTCCTGCCTGATGGATCTTCTCTCCTCCTCCTCCCTATGGCTATATATATACCCTAGGGCTCAGGCCTGCGGTAATATTTGGTGCTCCCCGACGTGATCTGCACTCTCTGACATGTCCTGCTGCTGCAAGTCAAGCCGAATTTCTCTAGAGGTACGCTGTTCCCCTTCCCCCTGGGACCAGGAGGGCTGATGTGACTGAGAAATGGTGAACAGCAGCTCACAAACCGATGCTGCAGTAATGGTCTGGAAAGGTGTGTTTAGCATATTGCCCACATCCATTCCTGAAAACTCAGTTTGGGAATTATTAGATTGGGCTACCTTAAAAGGGATTTCCATGGACAGAGATACTGCCCTGGACTTTACCTTATGGCAAGAACTTGGCTGTGCTTTCCGGCACAAGCTCCCATTTGGGGACCCAGCAGCATTAGAATTATACCAGACCTGGCATTCCTTATTTATTCTGCTGACCGACCTCGACTGTGGCAGCAGGGCTGGCTCACCTATTTCGGTGACGAGTGACGGAAGAATGTCCGAGGGGACAAATGATGGTGAATCCGAAAAAACACCCCCAGCTCCACAGGCAGAGCCTGTGGCGCCTGACCCTGCCTGCTGTCACTCCATGGCCCCCAGGGACCCCACGCCAGGAGAGGCAGGGGTGTTGGGGCAGTGGGAGGGCACACAGCCTGCCTTGCCGCTCAGCTCGGCGGCGGCCACGGCTTATCCTGGGCTGTGAATTAGTGGCTTAGCGAATTGGACCCCTCTGGTGGCTCCTAGCCTGGTTGGGTATGCACCAACAGAGCCAAAATCACCTGGATCTAACTTCTTAGCCGGCATAGCGCCAGGCGTGACTGCACCGAGACTGCCTGGGTGTGGTCCACTGCCCTCCTTGGTGCTGGACTGTTCTGCATCGCTGCAGAACCGAGCCATCGACCTTTTAATGCAGCATCTGCCTTTGCTGACAGAGTTATCGAACATAGCCTGGCAGCTGGGAGAATTGCTCAGCCTGCAAAAGCAGCTGCTGCAGATAACAGAGGCACCCTGCCGAGCGGGGTGCTCTGGGCCCGCGCCGCCAGCATCGCCCACGGCGCCCGCGGGAGCCACGTCTCCAAACCAAGAAGCGGCGTGGCTGGCAGTGAACCCAGAAGCGGCACTGCTGCAGGAAAACCTGGAAGTGGCGGCAGCTGCAGGGTGGCGGCTGGGGGCAGCAGCACCCATTGTGGCCACTGAGCAAGGGCCAGCAGCGGTACCAGGCGGGCTGCAGCGCAAAGGCCAGAAATGGCACCGAACGCTGCCGCAAAGCAAGAGATGAGCGAAGTAGCTCCAGTACCGGTTCAGTCGGGACTGGCCGAGACAGCATCCCATAAAGAAGCTGCTGTTCAAACTGCAGCACAGCCAGCTGTAGTCGATGCTGTCTGTTATGCCTCTAGTGAACTTAGCCAAAGTGTGGCTTTGAGACCTCTCGGTCTTTGACCTCTCTTTGACCTCTCGGTCCACCTCTATTCGCTCCTAGCATCTCAGAGTTGCTTTTGCCTGATGACTCATCATTGGGAAGTGAGGCAGATGAGGTTCTGGCCCCAGGTTTTCAGGCGGCTGTACTTGCGCAGCGACGGAAAAGGCTGCGCCGGTCTCGCCCCTGGACCTTTCAGGACTGCACGGTAACAGTGCGTCCAACCCACTGCAGTCACTTCTTAGAGTCAGTTAAGATGTGAGCGTTGGAGGAGGGTGACTGGAGGTTATTGGAGACATTTGGAATGCCAAATAGATTTGAGGATTCTGGGGGTAATCGAGAAGCTGTTACACTCCATTCACAGGCTGTGCCAGAAGTTCAGGATGGTAGTGACTCCCCAAAAGGGGAGATCCAAGCTTTCCCAGTGTATAAGGCTCTCCCAAATTCAGGGGAGCATGACAAGCATGAGGTAATTGCTTGGAAAGTTGCCCGGGATCTGCAATCCAAGGTGGCACAACATGGGCTAGGTTTTGCTGAGGTTATGCAGATAATAAGGGTGATAAATACAGATTTGCTTTCTCCATTTGATATCAGACACTTAGGTCAAATTCTATTTCAACCTGTACAATTTACAGGTTTTGAGAAAACCTGGAGAAAATATGGAGAAGGCTGCATTAGGGAATATGCAGCTCCCTGCTGCCGATCCTAGACAGACAATGGGAATGGATGCTTTGATGGGGACTGTTCCCTTCTCTGATCCCAGTCTACAGGATGCTTTGTCCTCTAGAGTCCTGCAGCAAGCTCAACAGGTCGGCATGGCTGCCCTGTTGAAAACCATAGAGTTGTCTGTGCCCAGAAAGCAATATACTGAAATAGTTCAAAGGAAATCAGAGTAATTTCTCTCTTTTGTAGAGAAAGTCGCTGCTTCTCTCAAGAAGCAGGTTGAGGATGACGGGTTAAGACAGTTGTTGTTAAGGCAGTTAGTGAGAGATAACGCAAATGAGGAGTGCAGAAAAATCATAGATGCCTTACCAGGAGAAGCTGAGGTAACAGACATGGTCGAAGCCTGCGCTAAGGTGGGATCCGGGAACCAGAAAAAGTCTGCTTTGGCTGCGTTCCTGCAGCCTGTTCATGCATCTTCTGGCCGTGAACCAAAGCAACCAAAACAGGCGAAAAAACAGAAGCAGCCTAAGCCGAGACAAAAAGAGAACACACCGATCCCCAGGTGTGGCAGGCCAGGGCATTGCTGGGACTATTGTAGATCCCAGACTCATGCTGATGGTCGGCCTTTGTCAGGAAACTTCCGCCGGGGTGCAAGGAGGGGGAATTGCTCTCCGATGCAGTCGCTCCCCCAGAGAGTGGCACAGGTACAGGCACAGGCCTACCCAGCCACCCTAGAGACAGCACCCAGGGATCAGACAGCACCCAGGGATCAGACGGTTTTGACGTCCACACCGCAGCCGCAGTTATCTAAGACTCTAGAGTTATTTATAAGGTTCCGTTGGACGCATATGGACCCTTAGCCCAGGGGTCCAGTGCAGTGCTGGTGGGAAAACCTGACATTGCCCATCAAGGAATCTTAGTGCACTCAGGAGTTATTGATGCTGACTTTAAAGGTCAGATTTGTGCTATGGTCTCCATGCAAAACCCCCCTGTAACTATTCCTGAAAAGACCTGCCCTGCTAAATTAGTGCCTTTTAAGTCTTGTGTCCCCAGGACAGAACAACCAACTCACGAAGATAACGGCAGTGGATCTACGGGACTTCCGCAGGCCTTCTGGACTGCAGACATCTCTGACTAAAGGCCACAGATGACATGTACCCTGATCCTGCCGAACGCCCGTTCGTCCCGGACTCAGCTTCGAGGTTTGATTGATACAGGTGCTGATATAGCCATCATCTCCTTCTCTGCGTGGCCTCCCTCATGGCCTTTATCCCCGGTGGGATCGGCCATCACAGGAGTAGGAGGAACCACACAGAGCTATTTAAGCCAACAGCCTGTGGTGGTGAAGGACTCAGAGGGGCACACAGCTACAATTAGGCCTTATGTTGCTACCACTTCCCTTAACCTTTGGGGACGGGACGTGTTGGCAGCTTGGGGGCTATGGATTGGGACAAATTTTTAATAGGGGTCACTGTGCGTGAGGGTGCACAGTATCCTACACTGCCTTTGTGGTGGTTGACTAACACACCAATCCTTGAGCTGCAGTGGCCCCCACCAAAAGAGAAGTTAGATGCCCTTCATCAGCTGGTTCAGGAACAGTTACAACAGGGGCACCTTGAACCTTCTACTAGCCCCTGGAACACTCCTGTTTTTGCAATTAAGAAGAAATCAGGGAAATGGAGATTATTGCAGGACCTCCAGAAAGTTAATGCAGTAATGGAAGGTATGGGGGTATTGCAGCCTGGCATGCCCTCTCCCACCATGATTCCTATGGGGTGGGACATCCTGATCATTGATTTAAAGGATTGTTTTTTCACAATTCCTTTATATCCTGATGACAAACCAAAATTTGCCTTTACTGTGCCTGCCATTAACAATGCTGAACCTGCTAAGAGATACCAATGGAAGGTCCTCCCTCAAGGGATGAGGAACAGCCCAATTATCTGTCAGTGGTATGTTGCCCAAGCTTTAGCTGGAGTTCGCAAGCAGTTTCCTGATGCATGCTGCTACCATTACATGGATGATATCCTGGTGGCAGCGTCCACTCGGGATGAGCTGCTGAGAATACAGCCTCAGCTGCTCACTGCTCTGCATGCCTATGGATTAGAGGTAGCTCCGGAGAAAGTTCAACAGCATCCTCCTTGGAAATATTTAGGAGTGAAAATTTTGGACCGAACTATCCAATGCCAAGAGGTGCGATTCCTGGATTTGATTAAAACCTTGAATGATGCTCAGAAACTGCTGGGTGTCATCAATTGGTTACGACCTTATTTAGGTCTAACCACAAAGCAACTTTCCCCAACTTTTAATACATTAAAAGGGGATCCCAATCTGAATTCACCTTGGGAGTTGACTCCAGAAGCGCAATGAGTGCTGCAAGAGGTCCAATGGGTCTTTCTGCTCATCAGGTTTATTGAGTGGATCCGTCCACTGCTATCACTGTTTACCTTACTATTCCAGACCTCCATCCTACAGGTATCATTGGCCGGTGGAATGCACAATGGCCTGATCCTTTGCATATCCTAGAATGGGTCTTTTTGCCTCACCAGCCGAAAAGGACTGTGACCACAGTGTTTGAATTGGTTGCTTCTCTGATATTCTAATGCTGTCAACGGTGTTTGCAACTGATGGCTGCTGATCCTGCAGTAACTGTCATTCCGATCTCAAAGGAATACTTTGAGTGGAGCCTTATCCATAGTGCTCCTTTGCAAAGCATGCTGCAAAACTTTTCATGGCAGATCACTTACCATCTGCCCAGTCATAAATTACTGCAGTTGGCAAAATCGACTGTACTTTCGTTGAGGCTGAGAAATAGTCGAGTGCCGGTGCAAGGACCCACCGTCTTTATGGATGGTTCAGGGAAAACTGGGAAAGCCATTGTTACCTGGAAGGAGGGATCGGAATGGCAGGTGCTGAAGGAACACGAGTCAGGCTCTGCTCAGTTAGTTGAATTAAGGGCTGTTACCATGGCTTTTCAATGATTCTCACAGGAACCTTTGAATTTGGTTACTGACTCTGCTTATGTAGCAGATATAAGCCAACACTTAGATGGTTCACTTCTGAAGGAGGTGAACAATGTGGCTCTGTTTTCACTGTTGCAAACTTTGTGGTCTGCAATTCAGGCTCGAGTGCATCCATATTACATTCTGCACATTTGAAGCCACCCCAATTTTCCAGGGTTTCTAACAGAAGGCAATGCCAGGGCTGACATGCTGGCCAACCCTGTGTGGGTAGGGCCTCAGCCTGACAAAATTGCACAAGCCAAGGCATCGCACGGTTTCTTCCATTGAAGTGCACATACCCTGCAGAAGCAGTTGCATTTAACGCCAACCGAAGCATGTGACATTGTCAGCGCTTGTGCTGACTGTCACGGACTCGCCGCACCTTTGCCAGTGGGAGTAAACCCCAGAGGGCTAAAAGCCTTGCAGATTTGGCAAACGGATGTAACTCACATCCCAGAATTTGGTCGGCTGAAATATGTGCACGTGTCTATTGACACTTTCTCCTCGGCTATGTGGGCTACTGCTCACACTGGAGAGAAGGGCCGTGATGTCATTGCCCATTGGAAACTGGCTTTCTCAGTCCTGGGTGTGCCAGCTTCTGTGGAAACCAATAATGGTCCTGCCTACGCCCTGGAGAAGACTTGGCAGTTCTTACACCTATGGGGTGTATCCCACATTGTCCTACTGGCCAAGCCATTGTTGAATGCGCTCATGGTACCTTGAAGTGTGTTTTGGACCTACAGAAAAGGGGAATGCATGGAGAAACCCCACAGAGCTGACTAGAAAAACTTTGTACATAATTAATCATCTTACTGTACCAGAAAATTCAAATATCCTGTTATTCTGAATCATTTTCTCTCATTGCAGTCTGCAGGCGACACACAACTGCCCCGGGCAAAAGTCTGGGTACGGAATTTACTCACTAACCAGTGGGAAGGCCCGCGTGAGCTTATCGTTTGGGGTCATGGGTATGCTTGCATTTCCGCAGATACTGGGGTACAGTGGCTACCTGCAAAATGTGTTCGCCCTGACCTACGGCACCAGAGGCAGAACAGGCAACCTCCAAATGATGACCAGAACGCCAACCATCCAAATGGCAACCAGAATGTAGATCATCAGCCTAATGACTCTTCTGATGATGACCAAGCAGAGACTGGGATGGTCCTTCTACGAGCAGAGACTGAACTTTAAATTTCTTGTTATGGAGTCAGATATTTAAAGCCTTAAGGACATATTTAGAATTAATAACCGATGTAAATTTCTATTTAGGATTAATAGTAGAGTTGTTATCTTCTCAAACAAAAAGGGGGAATTGTAGATACAAGAATGCTGCTAACAAGGATTTTCTTGTTATTTTCTAAGTCTGTGAGAGACTTTTCTCTCTCACAGAAGAGGTAGCAGGGAATGTAAACAACCAAGCCACCTGCAACCTTGGAAAGTCTTGTTTATGGTATAGTAGAAAAATATTTTGACAATGGATGTTTTAAGATTTTAGCCAATCACCCCAAGGGGTGGCTGATCCTTTGTCCAATTAGACTATGAAGAAAAAAGTCTATAAAAGAGTTTGTAAAATAATTAAATGAATATATCTTGCTGCACAATTCCTGCCTGCTGGATCTTCTCTCCTCCTCCTCCTGCCTATGGCTGCGGGACACGGTGATATATCCTAGGCCTGCAGTAATACCTCTTTATCCTTGGTTCCCGCCCACTGGGAGGGATCTTTCGGTTCCCATGCCTTGGTTTCCGGCTCCCATGGTCAGGAGACTGGAAGTGACGCCATTTTGAAAGTGGAACTGGAAGCCCCCTCCAGCGCCTTCACCACTCCAGTTACTTAAAACCGGACTCGCAGCAAGCCGGCGTGGAAACCCTTTGACTCACCTGTGCTCAAAGAACCCAGAAGGAGTTCGGGAGGGAGAGTCAGTATTTTAAGACTCTTTTGTGGGCCATCTTCAGTACTACAGTGATGGTCCCTCATGATTCGAAAAACATCTCCTGCTTGTTTTCTCCATCTGAATTCCAAATGTGGGAGACAGATTGGAGAAAACAACTAGGAGAAGTCCTCCTGATTTTGCTGCAAGATCCTAACAATGCAGGAATTTCCATGGACCACCTAACCAGTGATGGGTTGTTAGCCAAGCCCCAGGACCAGGCCCGAATACACCTGAGCCAGTCCTGAATGCTATTAAGCACGCGGTGGAGAAAGCTTTTCTTATGATGCCCCCTAAATTGGCACCACAACTAAATTATACAGAAATTCGGCAGTTACCAAATGAACCTTTTATTGATTTCATCGACAAATTGCAACTAGTGGTGGAGAAGCAAATCAAGGATTCAAACACAAAAGAGAATGTTATAACTCAAATTGCCAAGGCAAATTCCAATGAAGCTTGTAAACAAGTCATCTTGAATCTTCCCTTTGATCCTCCACCAACACTAAATCAAATGATTCAGGCGTGCACTACATTAGTTTCAACTAGTGAGTCAAATTTAAGAAAAAGGGGGAATGTTATGGGAACTGCCAGTGCCGTAGAGACAACAGCACCCCAGGATAAAAGGAGTTTCAGCAACTTAATCTGCCACAGATGTGGTAAGCAAGGGCACTTGGCCCAGAACTGTAGACCTCCAGCTCCACTTAAACAATATATCCGAGCTGTCTCCCCAGAGCACAAGACATCACCTGCCCCAGCTGGGACTCAGTCAGAAAACTGAGGACACAGTGCGGATCTGTGGCCCCACGTGACAACATAAATGGAGAAGCCGCAACTCGAAAACTTGTCGTTACATCTGATGCAATTCCAATAGACTCTACAACACCTGATAGGGTCCTTGTGAGTTGCAGAGACATCAAAGACTGTATAATCTTTGTGCTGGCAGACGCAGTCCACATACTACCAGAGATTCAAGTAACACCAGCGATTGTCCAGGTGGCATCACAAGGGTTTTCCACAATCAACATCCAGTGTGTCAACCCGCCCTACTTCCTAGCTGCCAACCAGGTTGTCGCCCAAGCCATCCTTATGCCCAGAAGCCTGCCACAAGACAACTACCACCCGTCTGCCTTTTGGGCTGAGGTGGTTGGGAAAGACAAACCTATGTTAAGCTGCACATTTAACTGCCAAGGCTCAAACATCAGCCTGGCAGGAATGATGGACACGGGGTGTCTTGGGGTGACTTTATGATGTGTATCCCATGTCACTGCTCTATGCCCAGAAATTAATTCTTGTGCCTTTCTATGCCTCTAAACTGAGTCTGAGAGGAGGAAGGAAAAACTGAGCAAAACTTTCTCAAAGCAGTTTGCAGCTTGTTCAAGGTCACATAGAGATAGCGACTTTTTTTTTCAGCTGCGGCAGGGAAGTGAGGAAGCACCCGGCTTGCTGCTTTCCAGTCAGCTTTTGGCCAGTTGTTCAGTTTCTTTTTCTCCGGAGAGAGACTGAGAGTTGAACTTTGTTTTTTCCTTCCCTGGATTTTCAGATTTTCTCCCTTTTCTACTGGACTGCTTCAACATCAGAGCACATCAGGAGGACTTTCCACCAGGCACAGAGGGCCTGGCCCTGGGCCAAGCCCCAGCTCCAAGGAGACCAAAGGGAGGACTCTAACACTTTCCCAGGTTTTTCCTCCACAGCGAGAGATTTTATTATTTAACATTACTTTCCTTTTCCCGTGTGTTTGTTAAATAAATAGTTTTTATCTCCTTCACTTTCCTTCGGGGAAAATTTATTTTTCCCGAACCTGGTGGGGGAGGGGTGGTTGTGCCTTCTCTCAGAGGATATATTTCTAAATTTGGCCAAACCGGAACATGGGGGCAGACGTGACAGTCATCTCTTCCAGCCATTGGCTGTCACAATGGGAGTTGCAGCCGGCGGAAGGCATTGGCATGGGCATGGGAGGATTTATATCTGCCCAGAGAAGCAGGACTATTGTCCAGATTGAGGGTCCAGAGGGACAGATTGCATCTTTCTGACCTTATAGCGTAGACTCTGGTTTTACATTGTGGGGCAGGCATCTCATGTCCCAGTGGGGGGCCCGGGCCAAAATTCCACCTCGGCCTTGGGATTTTCAGTTAGGGCCACTGTGGAACGCCCTGTCCAGAAACTGAATTGGACCACTGACAAACCAGTCTGGGTGGACTAGCGACCCTTGAACAAACAAAAACTGCAGGCGCTCAACGCTCTTGGGGAGGAGCAATTGAAGAAGGGAAACACTGAGCCTTCAAATAGCCCCTGGAATTCTCTGGTGTTTGTTATCCAGAAGCCAGGGAAAGACGGGTGGCGGCTCCTTCACGACTTGCATAAAATAAACAAAGTCATTGAAGACATGGGACCCCTGCAGCCTGGAATGCCATCACCCTCCATGCTCCCTAGACAGTGGAAGTTAGTGGTCATTGACATCAAGGAATGCTTCTTCCAGATCCCTGTGCACCCAGATGATGCACCCTGGTTTGCCTTCTCAGTGCCTTCTATCAACCAAGAGGCTCCCATGCAGCGCTACCACTGGCGAGTTCTGCCACAAGGCATGAAGAACTCGCCCACCATCTGCCAGTGGTATGTGGCTCGCATTCTGCCGACTTTTGGGTGGGGGAAGCAATGCAGACAATCAATATGATGGATAAGCAAGCTTCGTTTATTGGCAATACAGAGGCACTTACATAGTATCAGTATATACGCTTCTCAGCTCTTGATTGGTTTAAGCTTACAAAAGCACATTCTTACTTCTACATAATTGGGTTAGATAAAAGACTACATTTGGCAAGCTTTATGTTTTGTTTTGAGAGATCAAAAATCTTCCTCCCTTCTCATGGTCAATATACCTTATCAGCACAGGACTGTACCTCCTTAAAACTCCCTTTTTGTTTCTCAGGCCTGTTTCTCACACAGGCACTTTCTCATGGAGGTTTTTTCTCATGCAGGCCTTTGCTTGCAGGCCTTTGCCTGCACAGCTCTTTTATGGATTTGGTTTTATCAATAATCCATGTCCCTGATCCTCTAAACATTTTGCAACAATTCCCCCCCCTTTTTTTTTTTTGTGAAGGCAATATTTGTATGGCTACAGATGTAGTAACTTTGTATATCATTTTTTACAAGTATTGGCATAGGCAAGGTAAGCACACTATTATTAACAATATTACTAGTCCCACAGTAATCAAATGCTGCACTAGTGAAACTAGCCATGATTTTAAACCTAATAACTTTAACCATCTTTCTAAGCTGAGACTGTCTTCTTTCTGTAATTGGGTGGTTAATTGATGTAACTCACTTATCTGCTTGTGAATTAGGACAGAGTGGTTAGAAAGATTCATACAGCACATACCTTAGAACTCTTCACAGCCGTGGCTGTGAGCTAATAGTAAAAAATCAATGGCTACTTGATTTTGTAATATTATATATCTAACACTAATAACATCTACACTTAATTCATCAAGCATTTGCAAAGTTATGTTTAACTCATCCCTTTCCCAGCAAGCAAGTTTATGCAAAATAGCGTAAGCCCTGGCTGCTAAAGCACCAGGTAAAAACATAAATGCTAGCCAAATTAACTGCCTTCACTTGATCTAAATGGGAGAACGGCTGATTAAAGATGTCCACTAATGCTCTTGTCTCAAGACAGTCAAAAAACCAATTTCCCACTCTACCTCTGTGTTTGGTGTTATACCCAAAAATTTATGCAATTCTCCTTCTTAGTTTTGCCTTTGGAGAGAGTTCCCTGACACCCACCACAAGTCACTAGCAACCACCTAGGGCAGCTGTTATATTCGCCCCAGGGTCTCGCTATTTCTCCTGCTACGGAGAGTGGTGGATCTGGCAAGTCCTCAGCTCCTTCACTCAGCCACATCTGCAGCCTCTCCCAAGACTTCTCGGGACGGAGTTCTCAGAGTTCCAGCTGTTGAAGTAGTGGCGCCACTTTCCTCAGGAGCTGATGCTGACTGTGCCTCTCACTTCAGGGTCCTGTATGCGTAGCACAGCACCACTTGCTGGGCACCCCTCTGGTTAGTGCTGTGGCGATGACTTGTCCCTGTTGTTGCAGGACAGTCTGCAGTGTTGCAGTAAAAGCAGCTGTTTGAGATGACTGTTCTGCACAGGTAGCATGTACGAGCATCTCATTTACACCTGCTCCTTGGGGCAGCGTGGCAAGAATTGTCTTAGCTTGCCTATTGGCATTTTCAAATGCAAGTACTTGGAACATTTGCTTTTGGAGCTCTTCAGAGAGCTCAGTTGCATCCTTTAAGGCTGCTGACAAACGGTCGATGAACTGACCATATGGCTCTGACAGCCCCTGTTGGACTGCTGCATACGGGGGAGACTTCTTCTTTTCAGGTACTGACAACAAGGCTTTATGGGCAAGAGTCTGTGACAACTGATGAATGACTACGGGCATGGTCAACTGTGTTACTGTCGCCCCGTAAGCTCTGCTCCCAGTTAGCATGTCAGCTTGGAGAGCATACAGTGGGTCTTGTGTGTCACCTTGATGTTTGCTCATTTCTTGGTGCTTCTCCCCCTCTTGGGGCTGACTCCCGGCAGCCCTGGCTGGCTCTGGCTCTGCAGGCGATGAAACCGCAGAAGCTGCTTCGCTGCCTGACGTTCCGCTGCTGTTCCGCGGGGGGGGTTGCGCTCTGTTGCTTTTGGCCGGGCTTTAGGACTGCACGTCTGCTCTGCTGCTTTCGGCCGGACACCAGGACTGCCTGTGTCTCCTTGGCCCGCCTACGCCCCACCCCCTGGGTTGGGTGGCTCTGCTTTGGTGTTCGTGGTCATTCCTCTCTCAGACGTCGGAAGGATAACATCTTGCCCTGCTGAGTTCAGCAGCTCCTGCAGTGAGCGGACGGGTGCTGCTGTGCTTTTAATCGGTTTTTTCGCGGCCAGCCAGAAGGACCATGCTACCCTGGACTCCACTCCGGTCTCTGCCCGCCACTCCGTAAGACTCCCGTCTGTTCCTTTTCCGGAGCCACCACACCCGGAGCTGCCACTCTCTATGGCAGCTGCGGCCACTGTCCTCTCTGTTTTCACCTCTGCGAGAGTGCCAGTTACTGCTCTCCAGATTAAGCCAAGAGCTTTTGCTTCTTTAGCTTTCTTTTTGAATGGTCTTGGATCATCTAGTTCCTTACAAAGGTTTACTTCTTTAACTCCCCGCTTTTCTAAAAAGCGTAAAAATAAATCAAGGGTCACCTCTGTTTCCATATCTGCGTCCTACCGCATCTGCGTCTTACCGTAATCCCTGTCAACAGGATTTGTGCAGCATTTTCCCAGGTTTGCCCTTGTCAGCCGATACGGCGGACCCCTCTTGTTAGGTCAGTCCAAGCACGGATCAGACGCTTGCCTGCAGCTGCTGATCTTTTGCCCCCTGATTGCTGCTATATCGGTGCCACATCGGTCTCCCACCTTAGTCAAGAAAATGAAGTCCCAGTCTCTGCTCGGGTGCCAAATACCGACTTTTGGGTGGGGGAAGCAATGCAGATCAATCAATATGATGGATAAGCAAGCTTCGTTTATTGGCAATACAGAGGCACTTACATAGTATCAGTATATATGCTTCTCAGCTCTTGATTGGTTTAAGCTTACAAAAGCACATTCTTACTTCTACATAATTGGGTTAGATAAAAGACTACATTTGGCAAGCTTTATGTTTTGTTTTGAGAGATCAAAAATCTTCCTCCCTTCTCATGGTCAGTATATCTTATCAGCACAGGACTGTACCTCCTTAAAACTCCCTTTTTGTTTCTCAGGCCTGTTTCTCACACAGGCACTTTCTCATGGAGGTTTTTTCTCATGCAGGCCTTTGCTTGCAGGCCTTTGCCTGCACAGCTCTTTTATGGATTTGGTTTTATCAATAATCCATGTCCCTGATCCTCTAAACATTTTGCAACAGCATTCTGTCCCCGTCTGGAAGTTGGCATATATGGACGATGTTCTAGTGTGTGCTCCCACACAACAATATATGGACTGGACTCTTGGAGAGGTGATCAGGGCCTTAGAAGCGAATGTATTTGAAATCCAAGCTGAAAAGGTCCAGAAAACCTTTCCATACAAATACCTTGTACTAAAAATAAATGACCTGTGGATACAAAAATGCTGTTAGCAAGAAATTTTCCTGCTTCTTTCTAAGCCTGTGAAATACTTTTCTCTCTCACGAAAATGAGAGAGATCCCTACCTACAGTAGCAGAGTTCTATAAACGATGAACACTTGCAACCTTGTAGAAATATGTTTATGGTATAGTAGAAAAATATTTTGACAATGGATGTTTTAGGATTCTAGCCAATCACCCCAGGGAGGTGGCTGATCCTTTGTCCAATTAGACTATGAAGAAAAAAGTCTATAAAAGAGTTTGTAAAATAATTAAATAAATCAATCTTGCTGCACAATTCCTGCCTGCTGGATCTTCTCTCCTCTCCTGCCTATGGCTGCGGGATACAGTAATAATGACCAAATGGGGATTCCCCAACAGCTGAAAATTGATGACAACCCCAAGACCCTGCAGGACCTCCATCAGTTATGTGGGTCAATCAATTGGGTGGGGCTGCTTCTGGGGCTGATGACAGAGGACCTTGCCCCTCTGTTCAACCTTCTGCATGGGAAAGATGACCTAATGTCACCAAGGCATCTAACAGAAGAGGCAAGATGATCTATTGTCAAGGTGCAAGAAGCTCTATCTTCTCAGCAAGCACATTGATGCGCCCCAGGTTTGCCATTTCAGTTTATTATATTGGGGAAAATGCCATACCTCTATGGGCTGATATTTCAATGGGACGAGGTGCAGAGGGATCCCCTGTTGATCATCGAATGGGTTTTCCTCTCACACCAACTGTCCAAAAGTATTACAACGCCACAGGAGCTCATGGCTCAGTTGGTGATGAGAGCTAGATCCCGCCTCCGCACCCTTGCAAGGTGTGATTTTACATGCATCTACTTACCATTGACAACCGATTCACTTGATAACCTCCTTCAAAACAATTTGCATTTAGCGGGGGGGGGGGGGGGGGGGGGTGTCCCTGGTGCAGGAGAGCCAGCCAAAGTTATGACATGAACACCGATACGATTTGAGCATCGTGCTCCTGTTTTATTGTTTACCTTCATCAAGTTATACTTTGCAAAGTTCATGCTCTTTTCCCACGAGAAAACTTCTAAGCAGCAGGGGAGCTGACCAGTGTATACCCTTTCTTAAGGCTGTTCAAGGCTGCTGGCTAGCAGGTGCCTTGCAAGCCTATCTTCAGCCTGAGGCCCCGTCAGGGGTACTTCTGCAACAGCCCTGGGATGCCCAAGGTCTCCTGGGGTATCCTATGCCCCGGTTCCACAAGGAATTTCTTTACATATCCCCCATTTTCTTTTTGGGCAACTCAGGTCTGGTCAATGATTTTTTGCAGCCCTGCTTTAAGGCAAGAAAAAATACACCCAAATACTATTAAGCCTAATATAACTACAAATCAGCAGCCTTCTACTACCAAGGTATGCAGCCATCTGGTGATACCCAGACTCTAACGCCAATCTCCAGTAGGGTCGTCTGTCTCCTGAAGGTTGTGTAGACCCCTCTGGAGGTTAGAGAGGTGCTTATGAATTGAGACAGAGTGGTCAGAAAGATTCATACAGCACATACCCTGGAAATCTTCACAGCTGTGGCCGTGAGCTAATAGTAAAAAATCAATGGCTGCCCATTTTTTAATACTGCATATCTAGCACTAGTAACATCTGCACTTAGCTCATCAAGCATCTGAGAAGTTATGTTTAACTCATCCCTCTCCCAGCAAGCAAGTTTATGTAAAATAGCGTAAGCCCTGGCTGCTGAAGCACCAAGTAAAAACATAGATGCTAGCCAAATTAACTGCCTTCACTTGATCTAAATGGGCGGACAGCTGATTGAAAATGTCTGCCAATGCTCTTGTCTCAAGACAGTCATAAAACAATTTCCCACTCTACCTCTGTGTCTGGTGCTATACCCAAAAATTTATGCAACTCTCCTTCTTGGTTTTGCCTTTGGAGAGGGTTCCCTGACACCCACCACAAGTCACTAGCAACCACCTAGGGCAGCTGTTATATTCGCCCCAGGGTCTCGCTATTTCTCCTGCTACGGAGAGTGGTGGATCTGGCAAGTCCTCAGCCCCCTCATTCAGCCATGTCTGCAGCCTCTCCCAAGGCTTCTCGGGACGGAGTTCTCAGAGTTCCAGCTGTTGAAGTAGTGGCGCCACTTTCCTCAGGAGCTGATGCTGACTGTGCCTCTCACTTCAGGGTCCTGTATGCGTAGCACAGCACCACTTGCTGGGCACCCCTCTGGTCAGTGCTGTGGCGATGACTTGTCCCTGTTGTTGCAGGACATTCTGCAGCGTTGCAGTAAAAGCAGCTGTTTGAGATGACTGTTCCGCATGGCTAGCATGCACGAGCATCTTGTCTACTCCTGCTCCTTGGGGCAGTGTGAGCCTTCTCCTGGATGGCTCTATCTTAGTTTACAGAATGTGTTCTGGAGAGGACCTTGGGGTCTGGGGCACATTGATCCCTACCTACAAAGCTTCTAAAATGTTTAGTCTCTCAGCTTGACAAACAAGTCCAAGAATGTAGGCAAAAAGCACTAAGAATATAGAAGCTGTAAAAAAGGTATAACAGGGGTATAAAAAAAAAGGCAAAAAAATCTTCATGGCATCATCACCCATGCCCACTTCTGCATTCATTTTGATTTCAAGCCCCACCGTTATTACCATGGTGTTAATCAATTTTATTCTGTTGTTCAATAAAAAAAAGAATTCACTGCAGCCAATTGGTGCAATTGGCTCGAAAAAGTTAGTATGCCCTCCACAAGGGATGAATATTATCCCAATCCCTTGCAATTAGAAAAAGGAATATTTTTAATTTGCGGTGACTGACCTTGGGCCGGCATTCCCTCTCACCTTGTGGGAGATCCATGCACCCTAGGGGGGTTGTCCCTTGCTTCGCCCAACATGACCCAACTTTCTAATTCAGATAAACAAAAATTCCACAAAAGGGGTGCGGAACAATTGGATGAACATTGTGATTCAACCATTTACCATTGGTCAAAATCTAAAAGAATTGCCATTTCTGTATTTTTGCCCTGGGTGGTGGCGGCAAAGGCTCTAAGTGAATTGGGACACTTAGAGTGTTGGGTAACTAAGCAACCGAACCTCACTTCCAATGCCCTTAGTGACTTCCTAGAAGAGGAGAGAATTACCAGGCAGGCCACCCAAAAAACAGAGCGGCCATTAACTTCCTGCTACTAGCGCATGGGCATGGGTGTGAGGACTTAGAGGGGACGTGTTGTTTTAATTTATCATCGAAAAGCCAAAGCATCCATGCCTTGCTCGCCAAAATGAAGAAGATGGTTGAGGAAATCAAGCTAGAGACAGAAAGATGGCTTAGGGAAACCTTCAACCATTCCATCTTCCAAGCCCAAGAGAACATCGACTACTTGGCAAAGAACACAGGAGGATGGCTGCAGCATCTCTTCCAAAACTCAAGACTTTCGGGGTGGTGGGCCTCAATCTTAGAGAGATATTTTATTAATTGTGTTTGTTATTATTTTAATTTGTTTAGCCTTTGTTGTTGTTAAAAAGATCCTAATGACTACCATCAAAAATATAATAAACAAAAACGGGGGAGATGTTGGGGTGGCCCAGACCACTTCTGGGCTGTGGCAGTCAAGTGGCAATCGAGTTGAGACCATCCCATGGGTGGATTTCTGTGGGAGTGTGCTTGGTTTGGTTCAGTCCGGGTCTCCCCTTGGCTTCCGTACCTTTGTAACAACCCAGTTTGTACCCTCCCAGTTTTATGGTAATTGCCTTACTTTCCTCCTTTGTCTCCTCCTAGGCCCCTGCCAATTGCGCTGGCACCCCTCCCAGGCTTCTAGAAAGCTCTGGCTGGAGCATTGAGTGATTGGCCATGGGGAAAGGGTCCCTCCCTTCCTTTCCCCTGATGGGTTCCCTTGTGTGTCCCTCATCCCATAGACTGCACCCTCCCCTTCCCTGATTGGTTACCTTTGTGATCCCTCCCTTGTCGCCACCCCTCCATAAAACCTCTTGTTCAAGCCCTCCGGGTTGCTCATTTTTGGGCACCCCCGGTAGGCGAGGTCTCTTGTTCGGAGGCACAATAAACCTTCCGGATTTCACCCAGAACTGAGCCTGCCTCCTTCTTCCACCACCTGCCTTTATTGCTGCAGTCCCGTGGAAGAACCCACAAGCCAGACCTCTGGTCTCCCAGATTCCGGAGGCTGGCCCCCGCTGCCTACTGCATCCAGAGCTGACCGAGCTGAGTGGGTACTGCTCTGAAAGGGACACAGAGGCATCTTGGCGCCCAATGTAGGGCCCTCTGCTTCCACCAGACCCCACGGAAAGGACTGATTGGGTTTCCAAGTGGGTCTTTGGGACGTCAAGCTACCCCAGTTGTAGCACGCTTTGTTTTAGTGAGCTGCGCTCGTGGGGGTGAGGACGGTAGCTCTGCCTGCGCCAGCAGAGTCGTCCTCGGTGGAAGGTCGGTTGCCTGGAGCTTGCCTGGACACCAGTGGGTAAGTATTTTCCCTGGGGGAGGGAACTTACCTTAAAGCCGGTAAAGGCTTTTCGGGATCTGCATGGTCCTTGGCTCTCGAAGGGCCTAGGGTAGGCTGCGCAGCCCCGGGGCGAGTGTGGTTCGCTCTCCTCCGGTTTGTTTTGGGAAACTGGTGTCCAAGGTTTTATTTCTTTAAGCTCCAGACGTTGTGCTGTAGGTGTTATGGGCGCGAGATTGTCTACAGTACAAAAGGGGGTATTTTTCCAAGTTGTGGGAATCCTAGAGGGTGGGGGAAAATGTTTTTCAAAGGAGTGTTTAAAACAGTTTGTTCGGTGGCTGTTTCTGCACTTCCCTCAATGCTCCCAAAGCTCAGTTTTGAGCGTTCCCTTTTGGAACGCTGTGGAAGCAAAATTGGCTCAGTCTGAAGTGGTGAGAGAAAAGATCTAGATAAGTTTTCTTCGTTATATCTACAAATTCGGTCCGCGTTAAATCGAAAAAGGGAGAGGGAAGGACAGCCAACCCCGGGTTCCCCAGTTACCCCTAAGCTGTCTCCTAAACCTGTGTCCCCTAAACCGGGCATCCTGAAGAGAGCAAACCGCCATGCTGTGCAGGGTTGCTACCGACTCCCTGGCTCTCCTCAGGATTCTCGGCCCCCCCGCCCGGACAGTCCTGGCCAGACTGCCCATGGCTCATCCCGTTCCCCGAATTCCCCAGCTGTTAAACCCTGAGTTCGCTTTAGTTATACGGAAAGTTTATAAAATGGCCTCCATACCCACGGAGGATGAGATGGTGGGTGCCATATGGCAGAGACACCCTCTTGCCCTCCCTCCCTTTCTTCATCCTGAAACCCCTTTCTCCCAAGTCCTAACCCCTTTTGTTCCAGCCCTTTCCCGTACCCTGACTCCTCCTACTCCCAAGTTGGGTCCACCCTTGTTGCCCCTCCCACTTGTCATCAGTGCACGCCCCTGTGCTCCGCCCCCGGAAATTATTGTATGTCCATGTCTGGTTGCCACTCACTTCCTGCTTTTGGTTCCCACGCCCCTACCTCCGGTTCCCGCGCTTGGCCTTCCGGTTCCCACGGTGAGTGGCCGGAAGGGGAGGGGCCTGAGAACTGGGACCCGGAACTGGATTCCATTCCTTCAGCCGCTCCGGTTTTATATCAGAGGTCCCGGAGAGGGGGAATGACCCACTCCAACTGGGAACCCCTCTCCCATCAAACGATTAAAGAACTTTGCAAGGCGCAGAAAAAATTCAGGAGAGAAAGCGAATATTTTTGTGGTCTTTTAAGGGCAAACCTCTCCGGAGCAGTAATGACACCCTTTGATTTGCGTCAACTTTTCTCATGCTTGCTTTCCTCAGCAGAGTTTCTGCTCTGGAAATCAGTGTGGGAAAAGGAGCTCCGCCGACTCCTTCTGGTGCTTCTGCAAAGCTCTGATACGGCCTTTGATGCCGATAATCAGGAGATAACAATGGACCATTTGAGCGGCAAGGGAGAATGGGCATTGGTGTCGAAGCAGGCCCAAGGTCTGCCTTTGGAGGTGTTGCAGCAGGTCAAGGAAGTCGCTGGGAAGGCATTCCTTGGCCTGAGGCCGGAAACGCCTGTGGAAACCTACTCGCAGGTCCGACGACAACCCACTGAATAGTTCCTCCGGTTTGTAGAGAGATTAACCAGAGCCCTAGAGTTGCAGGTCAGGCAGCCAGCGGCCAGAGAGGAGGTCATCACAGAAATGGCGATGGTGAGTGCCAACCCGCAATGCAAGGCGGCCATCCTGAGCCTCCCACTGGACCCCCCGCCGACGATTCAGGCCATGTTAGAAGTTTGCGCTGCGAAGGCGCCACACCTGCAACCTGTCAGCTCAGACAAGCAACGGTCCCGAGGAGCGGTCTCGGTGGGAACGGCAACACATCATCCTGCTGCGAGACAGAAGAGGACCAGGGGCCGAAGCAGCAGACAACCTCCAGTGAAGAACGGCCAGAAGCGGCCCCAACTGCAGACCAGAAATACCTGCTTCCTCTGTGACCAACCTGGGCACTGGACCAAAGACTGTCCGCTTAAGCGGCAATTCCACCAGTTCAAAAGAGAGCAAGGGTCGGGGAGACTTGAGGACCAGGTGCAAAAACACTGAGTGGGGAGCGCCTGCCCGGCCCGCGTGATGATAAAAAAGGGACAGGACGCAAGGGGGAAGAGGGACAGGAGGGGGTAGAAAATGACTTCGCAAACTTAACAGATATGACATTTCAGCTGGACTTGATTTTTTCTTCTGACGGTTCTTTCAGGTTGCAGCTTTTGACACCACTCTTCTTGAAGACCAGCGAGTGGCACGCCGCACCGGTGAGCACCCGTGGTGAGCTAGGGACGGGGGATCGGAGCCCTGGCAGGTATGTCATCGTCAGAGATGTTAAATGCACACCACCCGAGATTGAAGTCGCTCCGGGACTCACGACATCTAGTCCCGAAGGGCCTGTTCTCTGGCTGCGCTGTGTCCGTCCACCTCTGTTTCTGCCCAGAGGGCAGGTAGTCGCACGGGCTATCCCTACAGAAGGGCCACACCTGATGGCGTGTGCCACACGTGTAATAGGGACAGGAAAGCCGAGGGTAGACTGTAAAATCAACAGAGGGGAAGAAGTCCTACACCTTAAGGGGCTTCTGGACACAGGGGCAGATGTGACGATCATCCCCACACGGGAATGGCCAGCACATTGGGAACTGCAAAACGTGTTGGGGGCATCCAATTAGCAAAACAATCGAGAAGCGTCGTGCAAATTAAGGGACTGAGTGGACAATTGGCTAACATACGTCCGTTCGTATTGAATTACAAGGAACCCCTCTTGGGGAGAGACCTCATGCAACAGTGGGGAGTCACAATTGACATACCTGAGCCCCCGAAAAGTTTTAGGGTTGCGGCCACTGAAGAGTGCCCTACCCAGAAGCTGAATTGGAAAACAGATCATCCAGTGTGGGTAGAACAGTGGCCGCTCTATGATGAGAAATTAGAGGCGCTCGAGAAGCTCGTGGAGGAGCAGCTTAAGAAGGGGAATATCGTGGAAACTAACAGCCCCTGGAATTCCCCTGTCTTTGTTATCAAAAAGCCTAACAAAGACAAATGGCGACTCCTCCAGAACCTTCGCCAAATTAATGATGTAATAGAGGACATGGGCTCTCTCCAACCAGGGATGCCATCCCCAACGATGCTTCCTCAAAACTGGAATTTGGCCGTAGTTGACATCAAAGACTGTTTTTTCCAAATTCCTCTGCACCCTGACGACGCCCCGCATTTTGCCTTCTCGATTCCGGTTATCAATCGAGAAGCCCCGAGGAAAAGATACCATTGGAAGGTGCTACCACAAGGTATGAAGAACAGCCCAACCATCTGCCAATGGTATGTCTCTTCCTTGCCCCAGTTCATGCAGCCGCAAAAGAGGCCATCATCTTTCACTACATGGATGATGTCCTTGTGTGTGCCCCCAACAATGACATGCTTGCGAGCGTGCTTGACCTGACAATCAGTGCATTGGTTGCTGCAGGGTTTGAGCTCCAAAAAGAAAAAATTCAAAGGATGCCGCCTTGGAAATACCTGGGCCTGGAAATTACAAAGTGGACCACTGTGCCGCAAAAATTGGCCATTCAAGCAAATATTAAGACTTTGGCAGATGTCCACAAACTGTGTGGATCACTAAATTGGGTAAGGCTGTGGCTGGGTCTGTCCACCGAAGACCTAGTGCCCCTTTTTGATTTATTAAAAGGGGGAGAGGAGCTTAGTTCTCCCCGGACACTTACCCCAGAGGCGCGGACAGCCCTGGAGAAGGTGCAACACTTAATGTCCACCAGGCAAGCAAGCAGGTATAGACCTGACTTGCCATTTAAGTTCATCGTCTTGGGTAATCTGCCACACCTGCACGGGGTTGTCTTCCAATGGCAAGACAAGAGGAAGAGCAAGGGGGACCAGGACCGGAGGGACCCTCTCTTGATAATAGAGTGGGTCTTTCTCAGTCATCACAGGTCCAAAAGGATGACTCAGCCACAAGAGCTGATGGCGGAACTGATCCGGAAGGCTAGAGTCCGGATCAGGGAATTATCAGGACATGACTTCGACTGTATTCACGTGCCAATTAGGACACAAACGGGCCAAATTACTAAGGCAATGTTGGAGAGTTTGCTTCAGGATTGTGAAGCTTTGCAGTTTGCTCTGGAGGGCTACACAGGCCAAATTTCCCTACATAGGCCAGCCCACAAAATTTTCAATTCGGAAATTCAATTTGAATTAAACCCAAAAAGTGTTCGAAGCAAGGAACCTTTAAAGGCCTTGACTGTTTTCACTGATGCATCTGGGGCATCCCAGAAGTCAGTCATGACTTGGAAAGACCCCCAAACTCAGCGGTGGGAGGCTGACATTAAGGAGGTGGAAGGATCGCCTCAAGTTGCTGAGTTAGACGCTGTCATCAGGGCTTTCGAAAGGTTCCCCGAACCCCTAAATTTAGTAACTGACTCTGCATATATTGCGGGGGTAGTCTCCAGAGCCAAACATGCTATACTGTGAGAGGTCTCCAACACAGCCTTATATGAGTTGCTCTCAAAGCTGGTTAGTCTAGTCTCCCACCGAGAGCAACCATTTTACGTGATGCACGTCAGGTCACACACGGATCTGCCTGGGTTCATCGCGGAAGGCAACAGGACTGCAGATGCCTTCGCTGCGCCAGCCGTGATGGCCCTGACTCCAAACGTATTTGAGCAGGCCAAAATCAGTCATCAGCTGTTCCCCCAGAATGCACCTGCCCTGGTTCGGCAATTCAATCTGAAGCATGACCAGGCCAGAGCGATCGTGGCATCATGTCCGGAATGTCATCAGTTAGCTTTTCCCGCCATCAGCACTGGCGCGAACCCCCGTGGACTTAGCAGTTGTGAGGTATGGCAGATGGACGTGACCCATGTCGCTTCATTCGGCAGAATGAAGTATGTACATGTGTTGGTAGATACCTTCTCTGGAGCCGTCTTTGCCTCTGCCCACACAGGGGAAAGGGCTAGCGATGTCAAAAGGCACCTAGTGCAGGCATTCGCTACCTTGGGCATCCCCAAAGTCATCAAGACTGACAACGGCCCAGCCTATTTGTCCAAGGAGTTCAGGGGCTTCCTGCAGCAATGGGGAATAGAACATAAGACGGGCATCCCCTATTCCCCGACAGGTCAAGCCATCATAGAAAGGGCTCACCAAAACATCAAAAGGATGTTACAGTGCCAGAAGTCCTTGGAAAAATTAGAACCCCCAGCTGTCAGGCTCTCAAGGGCACTGTTTACGCTAAACTTTCTCAACTGTACCTTTGAGAACCTGAATCCACCAATTGTGCGGCACTTCGGGCAGTCTCAACAGCTGCAAGTGAAAGAGAGGCCTCCGGTGTTAGTTAAGGACCCGGAGACTTGGGAGATGCAAGGCCCTCATGAGCTAGTTAGCGGGGGGAAGGGCTATGCGTGCGTATCCACCCCCGAGTGCCCCCAGGTGGATCCCATCGAAATGGGTGAAACCGTGTGTCTCCCAGCCCGTCAGAAAGAGAAATCAAGTACCCCCCAAGACCGGGGTAGGTTGACCCTATGCCCCTTTGGACCCCAAGTTTGCCCCAGTTAAAGTTCTCGGTGTTGATATTTTCCCCTTTGAGTTCCGTTCTAGTTTGGAGACAACGGAGATGGATCCTGCACCGTCCGTCCGAGCCATCGCCAGAAGCCTGCAGTTCGTCATCATCCTGCAGCTGCTCCCATGGCCTGTGTCGTTGTGGATAGTCCCCCAACCAGCAGCAAATGTATGGTCAGTCCTGGCGCGAACTATGGGCCAGGACCACATATGTTTGTCCACAGCCGCGGCCCGGAACCCTATGGCCACATGTCTGGTGGGGATCCCTCTTGAGCAAGAGGAGTTTGCTTCTCTTTTCGAAAGGCTCAAACCCCCACAGGTTTCGATGATGCCTTCCCAAACCACAAGATCACTTGAGACGGGTAAGGTTTCTGTCGTCAAGCCGCCTGTCAACTCGTACCGTCCCTGGGTGCCCTATCGGAGACGGCCCCCATTCAGCTGGCACTGCAGGGGGGAAGCGTAATGCCGACAACCTCCTGTCACGATTCGCTAATGCAAGCGGGGGTCGTGATGGTTCGTTTATCCATCTCAGAGTGTAAAAGGACACAAGAGATTTCAGTTTTAATCAAAAACAGTGCACCTTTATTAAGTGCCCACAACACAGTAATGCCATAGAAGAGAGTAAGAGGGGGAGAGAGAGAGAGAGAAGCAAAGTAGAGGGGGGGAAAAAGAGGGGCAATAGCTACCAACTGGTGAGACGAAGTCCTCGTGGTCTTCCGCCAATAGATTCATCTTCTTTCCGTGGGGAGATCTCCTACTTGGTTATTTTAGAAGGTCCCTTTATAGTCCTTTTCAGAAGTGAGGGGCAACTGGCCAAGAGGTTGGGAAATCTACAGCCATTGTTATGGGGTTCGTTGCTTTGGGAAGCAGGTGCAAGACAGACGTACAAGACAGGTGTACCGGAGAGATGTACAGGACAGGTCATTCCTTTCCGCTTCAGCGCAGTCCTTCCCGCCTGGGCAGCAAGAACGGCGCAGTCCATTGTGACCTGCACTAATTTTCCTCAGTTCCTCAGTACCAGTTCCCAGTGGGCACACCTGTAGGCAACGCTTGGAAGACAATCCCACCTCAGCCAGGCCAGGACTGCTGTGTTCAGTCTCTGTCTTCGGCGATGATCGTGAGGCAGATGAGGGATTTTCGGACCGTCTCTTACACCACCCTGTGACTCACGATTGTCGTCAAGCAAGCTCCATCAGTACGATTTCGTAGTGTAGTTGTGAAGTCTTCAGGACTTGTCAATGTTGGTAGCATATCCCGGAAAAGGGTAGAGAACATAAGAAAGGAAGGAAAAGAAAAGAAAAGAAAAGAAAAGAAAAGAAAAGAAAGAAGGAAACAAAAGAAAGAAGGAAATAATTTTTAAATCAGAATACACATGTAATTTTTTAATCAAAATACCTCTAATTTCTTATCACATCTTATTTTAATACTTGTGTAGCTCGTCTCGTGTCAACAACCTTCGGGATGTCCACAGTGGATGGGACGTGGACATCTATTATAGATGTCAACTGTGTTAACCGTTTCATCATTCTCCAATTCATGATGTATAAGACTGCTGATAAAGCAAAACCAATCAAGATCAAAATCAGGAGAACAATGATGGGATGACACAATTTGTTCAGGACACCTGTAGCAGTAGGTGACCACCCAAAAAGAGTATCCCACCAACTGTGTTCAGCATCTTTCTTTACCCTTTCTAGAACACGATGTATTTCTTTCACATTGTGATGAACAGTTACCAAGGTCTTCTGTCCATTTTTCTTGATCTTTTCCAAAATTTCAATTAAATCTTGGTGAAGCAACAATTGCTTTACCAAAGTAAGATCCATCCCAATGGGGGTAGGAAATAATCGGTGAATCAGTGTGTAATTGGACTGTAAAAGGTGATAAGAAGTAACTGGGGCTAAATATGAAAAATCACATCCTATGATTTTAGTAAAGTTACAAACACAAAAATTTGAATGATTTTTAGTATCTACTACTAAATTTTCTACAAATACTTTATCACAAGCAGTTCTTAAGCATGCACATCCATTACTTATATAGAAAAGCACTGTTTCAGGGATTTTGTTAGGATGAATTTCAAAATGACAGATATTTTGTTCTGTATCTAAACAAATGTCTTGAGCTCTAATTGCATTACTTTCACAGATGAACCCTTGTTGTTCTCGGACAATACAAGTTTCTAAATTAACAGTTTGTCACTTCTCACCAATTTGACGGGCCCATTCTCTATGCTCAAAAGGATAGAGAACAGCTCCATCATGGTTCAGCCCTAATGCAATGACAGGGAATATCAAATGCACTGAAGCGTTACGTATGGTTAGTACAAAGGCTGTGGCTGTGTTTGTGAGGGGATTGTAGGTAAAATTTACTAAGTTCCACCAGGATTGGAATTCTCTTTCAAAATCAGCGGCACTGTCCCAGATTATTTTCCGAATTTCAGTAGGAAAAGTGCCTTCTTCGCCTTCTCTTATAATTGAGGCAGCAACTGACTGCATCCATAATTGAGCCTGGATGCAGCTGAGAGCCAAAGAAATGTTGTTTTGTGTAGCATCGAGTGCGTCAATTATCAATTTGTGGTCATTCACATTTACCTTTTCCCAATTGGTAATATGTTTGATAACAACCACTGATGGCTTCCCAAGGCTAATAGGGATGACTGTAGTGGTTGTTGTATTTTAGTTAAATTTGTAGTTGTGGCAGCCAATTTATTCATTAGTACTTCTGAATCAATACTATTTAAGATTCCCAATCCTGTTCCCATAACACCGGTTATGTCTCTTTGCGTTCGTTTCTTAGAAGGGTTCCGCTTTTGCAACCAGGTTGTCCACCCCTCGAAGGAAGTTTGCAGAAAAGGTGAACAAGCTGGCTGAACTTCTGAGACATTGTTTTGCATCAGCAATTTAACTTGTTTGAGGGACCATGCTGGATTCTTCATATCCCTCGGAGTTCTTCTGTGAAAAGCAAACACAACAGAGTCTGCCACCAAAGGCAGAAATTTAGAATGATGGAATTATGCAGCGTGTATGTATCCGATGCTCTCTCCTTAGGTCATCAGAGGCTACCCATGCATATTTATTCAGAGGGGTTTTTAGCACTAGTGGTACTTCTCTTACAGTAGGAAGGTCTACCAAAACAGGTTGTCCAGGGTAGTGTGCAGGATTCTTAGGATCATTTGGTCCCGGTAGTGAGAGCGTTCCCAAGGCATTTAAAACACAATATCGGTTCTTTGTTGGAACAATTCCACACCTCTGGGCATCTTTCTTTGTCAGCGCAGAAATTTGTGCTCCAGTGTCAATCAGAAAAGTTACAGGTGCCTGTTTAGGGCCTGTAATAGCTGTGATCATTATATCTCCTGTTTTATTTTTAGTGAGCATTTTCAGGTATATCCATGCTCCCGTCTCTTCACCCACTGACAAGAGACGGAGGGTCTAGTTTCCCTGGTTTTGAGGGAGAGGTCATTTTGGCTCACTGCACAGAGTTTGAGGGAGAGGTTGCTTTGACTCACTGCCCAGATTCTGAGGGAGGAGGGGTGCACTGGGTTGAATTGACGGATTCGGTAGAATGGGTTTTCGGCAGTGCCAGTTAGACACTACCTTACTCAATTTATCAGGGGGTAAGCCATCCATCATATCTTTGGGGACCCCCTTTTTGATGCCTAATAACCACCAATGCTGACGGTTAGGGATCTGTTTTACATTCTCTGGTTTTTCACTATGAGGAGCCCTAAAGTACCTGACACCTTTTGTTTTGTCTGATTTTTCCTCTGGGATTTTTATAGGTCCATATTTTCTACTATAATTAATCAGATCTTCTGCAACCTCACTCCATGTCCAAACTTTGCGATCACCGGCAGGTGAATTCGATTGTGAACCTGGCGGCTGAGAGGGGGTTGAATATGGAGTAAACCCAGGATCGGTAGATCCAGTTTGGTTGCTCGGGTTTCCAAGGAATCTGTCCAACCTCTCTACAGGACCTACAGCTGCTATGGTTTTTTGAAGGACAATTGCTGTAGGTTTGAGTGATTCTGGAAGGCCTTGAATTAAAGGGGTCATCAGTTCAGGTTTAACAGGTAATTGCGTGGGGGATTCATATCCAGGAGTTAATTTCCTTTCATGGATCATTTGTAGACAGGCGGTTTTGTGGACGCTTTCTAGAAGTTGATCGGGGGTACCAACTCTAGCGAAAGGGTCTCCCCTTTCTAAAGGATTGAGTCCCCCAGCCCAGAAAGCTGCACGCTGAGTCAGGGACCATGTGCCACATTTGTCTCCTGTTGTCAAGAAAACTCCATGTCCCCAGTATCCACTGGCCTCCTGTTCAGTGAATTGAATTTGGTCTCCTCCAGTGAGGGACACTCGGAAAACATATTCCGTCTCAGATTCGTGGAGGAGCCGCCCGTACTCCTTTTTTAACCTGGCCAATTCAACAGCAGTGTATGGTATTTGTTTAGTGGTGATATGCGGTTCAAAATCTTCATCATTGATATAATTATATTCTGTTTTAATCAGAGGTCTTATACGAGGACAGCAGTTTTCCCCACAATTTTTCACTAGTATTAGTTCTTTCTGGGGGTATATTTGGTTAATGTGAGGAGTTTCCTTTTCCTCTGTCTCTTTTGGTGAGTCGGTATTCTGTGAATTCTTAAAATATTCCTCTTTTAAAGCAGTCTCTAGCAAATGATTTTTATTCTTCTCTTCATCCAATTGTTTCTGTAAAATCTCCACTAGGTTTTGAAGTGAATCTATGATTGCTTTCTCCTCAGTACATCACTTTAAGTGATGATCTATAGCTGCCGCAAGGCATGCCCCTAAAACAGAGCAGATTATGGTTTTATTTCGGCCAAATTTAAATTTGGTCTCATGTTGTAAAGAACATACTCTATCAGTTACATTATCCAAATTAAACCAGTTATTTTGAGCCCATTCTTCCCCTCCCAGAGAGGGCCGGGCATTGTGTTTTGCTAGCAGAGCATAAAACGCAGCTTTAACTTTTGCACAGGGGTTTTCAGTCATTTTATAAAGGGATCAAAACCACCACAGGGAGGTAAAAGTTAATTACACACTGCGACACACACAGCTTTGCTGTGTCTCCCTTCGCTTCCCTGGGTGGGTGAAGAGACCAAATCTGCTTGGGAGGTACTCTTTAAGTTACTTATGGTTGTCTCTTCACTACACCAAGCAGTCCAAATTCACACACACACCAAAAAACACAGTTCCCCCTTTTACACTAAGAGATCTTTTGCGAAAAATCTGAAGACAGAGTCCTCAAATGAGTATGGGGTGCTTTTCACCTAGGCGTGTGCAGTTTGTGGGAAATTCGAGTCATCCCCCTTGCTTTCTAGACACCGCTCACCCTTTTCGGGGTGTTGGGCTAGGTGTGGCTGGAGTGAAGCGTCCTTCCCCTATTACAGACTACACACAACCTTGCAAACCCCTCTGTCTGTCAGATCCTGTCCGTGATGCCAGTTTAATGTCACGATCCGCTAATGCAAGCGGGGGTCGTGATGGTTCATTTATCCATCTCAGAGTGTAAAAGGACACAAGAGATTTCAGTTTTAATCAAAAACAGTGCACCTTTATTAAGTGCCCACAACACAGTAATGCAATAGAAGAGAGTAAGAGGGGGAGAGAGAGAGAGAGAGAGAGAGAAGCAAAGTAGAGAGGGGGAAAAAGAGGGGCAATAGCTACCAACTGGTGAGACGAAGTCCTCGTGGTCTTCCGCCAATAGATTAATCTTCTTTCCGTGGGGAGATCTCCTACTTGGTTATTTCAGAAGGTCCCTTTATAGTCCTTTTCAGAAGTGAGGGGCAACTGGCCAAGAGGTTGGGAAATCTACAGCCATTGTTATGGGGTTCGTTGCTTTGGGAAGCAGGTGCAGGACAGACGTACAAGACAGGTGTACCGGAGAGGTGTACAGGACAGGTCATTCCTTTCCGCTTCAGTGCAGTCCTTCCCGCCTGGGCAGCAAGAACGGCGCAGTCCATTGTGACCTGCACTAATTTTCCTCAGGAATGCGTACCAGTTCCCAGTGGGCACACCTGTAGGCAACACTTGGCAGACAATCCCACCTCAGCCAGGCCAGGACTGCTGTGTTCAGTCTCTGTCTTCGGCGATGATCGTGAGGCAGATGAGGGATTTTCGGACCGTCTCTTACACCCCCTTGAGAAGTGGCTGCCCCAGCTCCTGAAGACCAGTAGTGAGCCCCAAGAGTTAGATCTCTTGGGATTGTACCCGGCTCACTACTGCGTCCAATTCCAATTCGGGTTGTCCCCGGATCGGGAGTTCTTTAAAAACGTAGCTCCAAGTCATAGAGAGTATACAGAAGCCAAATGGTGCCTGGCCGTCAGCAAAGTGACCACTGAAAACCCCCACAGGTCACGCCCGAAAGAGTTACCCCGAGGGCTGTTTCTCATCTGCAGTGACAGGGCGTGGGCAGGCATCCCCTCTCGCCTACTAGGAGGCCCTTGCACAATAGGCCGCTTGACGCTGTTGGCGCCCAACCAAACTGTAGTTAATAACTGGGAAAGGAAAAGAAATAAGACTTCCGAAATGGCCATTCAAAAACGCGAGCTGTCCGAATTAGATCAAAATTGTGACTCGGAAGTCGTTCATTGGACAAGACCAAAAGGGGTTGCAATCACCGTGCTTTTGCCGTGGGTGGCTGCAGCCAAAGCGCTAGGGGAATTAGGCCATTTAGAGTGTTGGGTCGTAAAACAAGCAAATCTTACTTCAAGCGCCCTGAGCGACCTCCTAAAAGACGAGGAACTGACCAGACAAGCCACATTACAAAATAGGGCTGCAATTGACTTTTTACTCCTCCTCCACGATCACCGGTGTGAGGAGTTCAAAGGGCTGTGTTGCCTCAACCTAACATCAGGAGCAGAGAACATCCACAAAACCATCAACAAAATGCAGGCCATGGTGATGCAGATTCAGAGGGAAACTGGTGACTGACTTGGCAACATCTTCAACAGATGGGGACTATCCGGATGGGCTGATCTATTCTCTGAACCGGACTGCTTTTACTTTTCGTATTCTTAGTTGCCCTAATGATGTTTGGACTCTTCAAAAAAATGTTATCCAAGTTGATTCTGAGCTCCCCCTGCCCCGTGATTATCAACCAAGCCGAGGTCCCCCTAAATGCGGAGATCCTGCAGGAACCGGAACTATGACCTACAGCCCCTGAGTTGTCAAGGCTTGAGGACTTCTATCCAGACTCTGAAAATTACCCCTCGCCAGATTTCAAACCATCACAAAAAACAAAAAAGGGGGAGATGTGGGAGTGTGCTTGGTTTGGTTCAGTCCGGGTCTCCCCTTGGTTTCTGTACCTTTGTAACAACCCAGTTTGTACCCTCCCAGTTTTATGGTAATTGCCTTACTTTCCTCCTTTGTCTCCTCCTAGGCCCCTGCCAATTGCGCTGGCACCCCTCCCAGGCTTCTAGAAAGCTCTGGCTGGAGCATTGAGTGATTGGCCATGGGGAAAGGGTCCCTCCCTTCCTTTCCCCTGATGGGTTCCCTTGTGTGTCCCTCATCCCATAGACTGCACCCTCCCCTTCCCTGATTGGTTACCTTTGTGATCCCTCCCTTGTCGCCACCCCTCCATAAAACCTCTTGTTCAAGCCCTCCGGGTTGCTCATTTTTGGGCACCCCCGGTAGGCGAGGTCTCCTGTTCGGAGGCACAATAAACCTTCCGGATTTCACCCAGAACTGAGCCTGCCTCCTTCTTCCACCACCTGCCTTTATTGCTGCAGTCCCGTGGAAAGACACACGAGCCAGACCTCTGGTCTCCCAGATTCCGGAGGCTGGCCCCCGCCGCCTACTGCATCCAGAGCTGACCGGGCTGAGTGGGTACTGCTCTGAAAGGGACACAGAGGCAGATTTCCCTGCCCAGGACAGTGGAGTCGAGGGCAGGTCAATGAGTGTCACTGAAGTATAAGCTGCATCCCCCTGGGTGACACCAGGACCCAAGCCGCCTCCTTCTTTTCTAGAAGGTTCTTTGTTATCGGTTGACAATTGGCTCCCAGTTGTAACTCCCGCCTCCCTGCTTCCCGTATTGGTTATAGTTAAGTTGTGTCCTCCCCCTTATCTGTATCCCACTGGTCCCTTTCCTTTACTCTGCTCAAATTTGTCCCCCTATAAAGGATTATGCACAGCCTCTGTTGAGGCTCTTCTGGTCCCTGGACCCTCCTGCAATAAACCTGTTGGAACCCACACCAGAAGCCCCTCTCACCTTCTTTGCCTCCAGGCTGATGCAAGCCCATTCCATTGGCTACCTGGCATCCCTCCTCTGAAGAGGAGTGGGCACGTGCGCACAGCCAGCGCATGAATACCCACCGAAGATGCTTCCATAAGGATGCCTATAGGAAGTGACGCTGCATCCCCTCCAACTGAGGGCATGCTCAGGCACAAATGAGTGTCAGCATCACTCTATTAATGATCCAGGGCAAGCCTGAACCAAATGTGATATGTTGTTATATACACTTGAAGCAAATCCAGAAGAGTCATGACTCTCTGCTTTCTACTTTGCCTTTATTTTCATTTTTCTAAAGTAGCCAAAAGTAAGGGTTTTCATTGCAGGAAATATCTTTTTCTTCTGACGTCTGCTATACCATGTATCCATCACTCCAAGGCACCTTTTTAATTGGAAAGCTCCTTATCAAATGATACCAAATCAAATGCTGATTTGGAGCCACCTGACCTGACCTGGAGGGAGCTGTGCTGTCTGGCTCGCAGGGGCAGCAGAGCTGGGGAGATGATTTATTCAGAGGTTTTTTGGTGGCTAGACAGGGAAAGATGCTGAATGAACACAATAGATATTATGAAGCATAGTATGTCAGATGGCTAAAAGCCAATGCAAGTCTTCAAGATCTAACAGTATTAAATGAAATACTGCATATTGCCACTGTGCTAAAACAATACATAATGAAGTTTTAAACAAAATTATTTGAACGACTCTTCAGTGCTTATATTAATAGTAACCTGCTTCCCTAGATGAGGAGGAAACAGACAGAGAAACAATGAGCCTCTGACCTGGTGGGAGCATTCTTAGTCATAATGACAATATCATAGAATTATAGAATCAGTAAGGTTGGAAAACACCTTTAAGGTCATTGAGTCCAACCGTTAACCAGCTCTACTGTGTCCACCACTAAACTGCATTGCCACGTGCCACTGGATCCACACGTTTTTTGAACACTTCCAGGGATGGTGACTCCACCACAGCTATCACCCTGGTATCCTATTCCAATGCTTTACAGTCCTTTCTTACAAAAATTTCTGAAGACATTTTTCCTAATATCTAATTCAAACCTCCTCTGGAGGGGGTTATCATTGCAAGGCTATGCACACAGCTCATTTCTTTACATGGAAAGTGACTCTTTGGGTCATCATTTCCAGGCAGATGTCTGATTGACTTGGAAGACAAGATCACAATGCTCCCAAAAATTTCTGGAATTACTTGTAATGCAAAGCAAGATTTTCCCAGGTATTCTGCATTTATCCTGTAGGCCTAGTCTGTTATTCTCTTAAATCTTGATACCCTTCTTTCTTCTTGTAATGTGCACTCTACTTTAAGATGTGTGAATGGCTTGTTAAGAAAAGATAAGTTTAGTGCTTTGCTATTTATGCCTTTTCAAGGACCTTTACTTTAGATTTGGAGATCACCCTGCCATTCAGATCACCTTATTCTTTTCCCCAGCTGCCTTTGTATTTCTTCTGCTGAACAGATGTTGACACTGTCACTGAACATCCTCTTCTGTTCTGACCATTAAGCTCTCCATTAAAGTATAAGGACTTGGTCTCTCTTGAGTAATTAGTCCCGTAAGCTGCTGTGGATAAACATATCTCAGTGTCAATTCTTACCTGTATTTTTAGTGTTGAGTATAAAGCAGTAGAGGCTGATGACATTTTAAGTGGTTTAATTTCTTAGTGGGAGGAGTCTTGACTGTGTAAATATTTTATAGGAGCTAAATACTGAACAGGGCTGGGCAGCTACAGCTCAGTACCAACATGAATAGAAGTAGTAGTTTAATTCTCTAAAAAAATTAAATTAAGCATTAATAAATAAATGTTTAATTAATAAAATTAAGTATTGAAGTGTTGTTACTGAAAATACTTCACACCTTAAACATTAAATGTTTGTATCTAGACAAGACTGATAGTATGTGGCAGCCCTCATTCGAAGCTTCAGTTATTCTCTCTTCCTGGCGTGTTGTATTTTATGTATTTTATGCTCTCACTGAACATGGTTGATTGTCACAGGGAGTAGGAGAAAGTTTTAATTCAATAAACCTATCTACTAAAAGGACCTCAAGAGGAAAATCTATCAAAAAAGGCTTTGAAATAATACAGCACCAAAATGTGTTCATGCTGCTGCACAAAAATTTTGATTTTTGTGTTTGCAGGGCGTGCTCCAGAATTGATCCGATCATCCTGGTCTGTGCTTCAACCCTGTCAGCTGCCATAGCAATATGGACTTCAGAACCATAAGGGAAGTTCTCAGCACTGTGTGTCTCTGAGCACTGTGCCTCTGGGGACTAGTACTGACAGTGCAGGACCTGGGCACGCTGCTCTGCTCCTGTAATCATGGAACGCTCATCACCAACATGAATCCTCTGCTGCACTTTCAGGGCACATGTGTATGGAATTGACTTGCACAATGGAAGGGGAAATAGCATGAGATATTGGGCTATTCCCCTCCTAAATACTGAAGCTTTTTAATTTTCTTCTGGTTTCAGCTGGACTGAAATATCACAAACAGTGAAATTCAGGTAAAATATTCTGGGGAGAGATAAGATAGAATTGGGTTGCGGGCTGTTGGACCTGCCTGCAGAGGCACATGGAGGCACAAAGAAGCACGTGGCAGCACAAAGGAGCACATGGAGGCACAGAGAAGCTTGTCTCTGCCAGACCCTGGGGGGAAGAGGTGTCACATGGCAGACCTCTTTGGGTCCTCCTCTGCCAGGAGCTGATGGACGGGTGAACAGCGCGTGATCACCCCATAGAAGGACATTTAGAAAGTGTATGGCTGATGTGGCAACATGGGATAGGTCATGTAGTGAGAATTACCATGTAAGGAAATACTGTGCCTTGGAAAAGTGTATAAAACCAGCTAATTTCTTTGAATTGATTCAGATTCAGATTCCCTGCCAGTCTGGGTCTGTGCCTCAATCACTGACAAATATATTAACTGAAATTCACAAGTACAACTCAGCTTTAGCAGCTGCTGTTTGATTCTTATTGAAGAGGCAAGTTCCCCCACGCTAACTCTGCTCAGACTCATAATGTAATTGTAATAATTTGAAGAGCTGCCAGTTTGTACACCAGGGTATTTCACTAAATAGTCACAGCCATGGATTTGTTTATCAGTTAAAAAATAGTATTTGTCATAAATTATAAGATTTCTAGGTTAAGCTAAACTAAAAGATTTCTCATGTATGATGAGTAAAATTTTGTTCAGAGAATGTAAAGGCATTTTAGTGAAGGTGTTCTGAGAGAGAAAAATGATGGCAGGAATACAACATACACTGCAAATAGATCATCTCTGGTGCACATACTGCTTTTATGGGAAGCACAAGGCCAGGCTTACTGGTAGGCTCCAGATGCTTTCTCATATTTTGGGGATTCAGAAGTGCAGTAAATCCAATTTCACCACGCAACTGAGCAAGATTTGCAATGGCTTTGTGTCACTAGAGTAGAGCAAACCCGCCAGACCTTAGGCGTGAGTGTAGCATGTATATGCCAAAGAGAGAAAGTGCACAGATCAATAGTATTCCGCAAATCCTTTGCTCAATTCACACATATCCAAGGCTGCAAACATGCGTGTGGTTGCATACTCCCATGGATGGGTAAGTCTGTGACAGCAGATGTTAAATGCATGGTTCCATGTTTGTCCCAGCATGCCTATTTTGTGGATGTTTTCTACTTTGGGTATTTTACCAGGCTACTGAGGCAACTGCAGCTGTTTTTTAAAACAATGAAAAATTGCAGGTTTTTTATGACAGTGCTCTGACGCACTGTATGCAAAGAGTGCGTGAGGTAATCTCATCACTCCTTTTGTCCCTGTTAGTCACAACGAAGTGTTTTTCTCTCCTGCTTCCTCTATATGCACTTTCGCTTTATTTTCAAAACTATAGCTCTCCATGTGGGGAGTCTAATTTTTTTCTTGTAGTGTAACTCAAATTTTATGGATATGGATACCCTATCAAACTGGCTAAGAACTATTAGGCAGTATCACAGACTATAATAGTAGTTAATCTTTAACTCCACTTGTAATATGCAGAAAACTAAACCCCAAAAGCTTTTTAAATGTTTGAGGTAAAAGAAGAGGTGATGTTACTGACAGTTTTATAATGTTTACATAAATGTTTCCATACTCATGGCAGAATGAAACCAGTGAGTTAGAGACTTTAAGTGGAACATATTAAGACTGTTTATTAAATGAAATGTCCTGAAACTGTTGTAGCTGAGGACAAGGAATCTAAGATTATAGGTGTCCAATTAATAATTTGTTGTGTTTTTTTAACAGGTCCCTTATGGCCAAACCTTTGAGGCCGATGTACTTACACGTTACTGCTAGGCATTCAGAGAAGACTTGAAATTCTCTTTAACTTTAAAGAAAGTATATTAAATTACCCACTAGTGTAACTAGTTTTTTTTAACATGAGATTAGATAAAATAATAAAATTAAGGTTTAATACCCAACCCTCCCCCAATCCATGGTGTGGTTGCAGGTCAGTCACTGCTTCCAGATGTGGATTCAGTCACCTTTGTTGGCTTTTGGAATCACAGCAAATTCTGCTCCCTGACCAGCTTTGCTTCCTGCACTCACACAGTCCTGCCTCACTTGCTCCTTGCTCTCCATGCTCCTCCTTAGAATTTTTCTCCATTCGTGCTGAGAACCTCTGTGCAAAAAAAGGGTCACTTAATTAGAAAGGCATTTCCCCACTCTGCTCTAAGATAAAGATCAGTTCAAAAGGCTCTTTTCAGTTGGCTTGAGATGTTGATCCTGGCCAAGCAGTATCCCAGTCTTACAGCCTGAAAATACATGCCATTAGAGGTTAACACCTAGAACATGAAGAAATTAAAAAATCCCGCCCCTAAATGTGTTTGTGTTTCCTACTGGCAATCTGCATCACAGGAGATACTTTGCGTTTCCCAATTCAGCTCACTATTATTCCCTGGACACAGGTGATAAAGGCATTGGCCTTTATGATCACCTCTTTTCCTCTTGATGGGTTATGCCCACTTTATAACCACTCTCAACTTTTTGAGTCTTCAAGGGTCTTGGCAGGTTTAATCTCTTACCTGTATCCCTTTAAGTAGAGGAGAGCTGCATCTTATCAGAGTAGAAGTAGTTTCTGCTCCATATAGATTTAAACACTTGTTTTCTCTAGCAAGAGTGGTTGCAAAACAACTTTCTGCTCCAGTGACATTTAAAGGTCTATCTTCCCCCTTTGCTGGCTTCCGGGTCTGTGATCTGCACTGAACTTTACATTTGCTTTCAATGTGTATGTTAAAACTTTAGATGAAGCCATCTAGCCCATTTAATTGGACATAAATACTGTTGTCTCTTGAATGAGACTAGCCATGTTCTTGCTTACAATGGCTGTCTACCACAGCTGGTTTGGGATGCTGGGTTCTCAGTCTTTTCTTCCATACCATAGTATCTGGAAAGTTGCTCAGGTGCATCATCAATGTAGCACTAAGAAGATGAACTGTAACAATTCACCTCTGCTTAGAGATGCTGTTTCTTCAATTCTTTCAGAACTTGGTGACCTGTCTGGAAATAGGTAAAGAAGAAACCCCACCTGTAAGTCATTTGCCATGAGACATATGGCCATGCCAAGATTTGGTGCTCTCTTTTGTTCAGTGTCCCATAACGTAGCACAGAAGCTGCAGGCCAAGTTTATTAGTAATGTACTGATATGTAAACAAGAGAAACTGTAATGTGCTCAGTTACAACAGCTGCAAATCAGGTAGTGCTTTGGTGTCCTGGTTACTAGTCAGGCTATCTGTATTTAATTTGGTACACTTCAAACTATCCAGTTTCATTTTCCAGCAAGTGCACAGAGGTAATGTTATGATGCAAATTGTTTCTAATTTTGCAGCTAACTCAGCTGAAATAGATGAGTTAATCTCTTTTAAACTCTTAGCAACCACACTGAACTCTTCTTCTGGATTGAAACCAGCACACGTGAAAATCCTAATTTTTTTTGTTCTTTATATGAGGTGCTGTCGCAGTTTCAAAGACAGACAATCGACAAGATACACTGGGTTCATGCACAACAGCCAACTTTTATTGAATCCTCCTTTGCTTATACAGAGTTGAAGGTCCCCACGGTCGATCCCTATGGTCTGAACCAGTTGCCACCCGGCCAATCAGCCAATAGCTGCTTGCGTCCCCAGTGGCCTGGGCCTCCTCTCCAACTGTCTATACTGGTCAGGTTACATAACCCACTGGTCAGGGTACTGATGTAATTTCAGTGATGTCTTCATTATTTCAGTTATAAAAGAGGGAATTATAAAATGGGATTAATCATTATTGTGAGGCCTTCTGGCCAGCTGCTGACCACCACAATAATTCCCCCTTTTTGTTTTTAAATATAAAAGCAGCATCTGTCATCCTGTCTCCAGGGCCCTTGGAGACAGGGTGACAAACACGGCTCAACGGGCCTAGGCCCTTTCAACCAAAGATGTATCCCGTTGTATCATTGGTGATGTACCAATCATATGCAAAAGCTGTCAAATGGGATTACCAGTGATACAAACTCTCAAAGTGGCATGTGGCAGGCTTATTACCTTAAAAGTTACAACTAAACAACTTAACTCTATGAACAGGAAACTTTAGAACTATGGGAAACTTAGAGCTCGAACACCTTGATGGAAGAAGGAGTGCGAGGCTTTTGCCTGTGTAAGTGTGTCTGGTTGTGGTGCTGTCCATGCAGGGCTATCAGCAGTGTAGCAACGGTGACGATATTTTGGTATTCCGAAGGGGGACGATGGCTCTGGGTCTCTCTTCTGGTCTCTCTCATGTCCTTTGTTGGTATACATTCTGGGGACAGCTCCAGCTCTGGTAATAGCGGCATGTCTGCTGCTGTGGCAGTGGCGACATTAGGACTTTATCGTTCACCGCTATTTCCAGGCATGATGTTTAAGCAAGGATCGGGCACTTCTGATAGTGTGTCTGTCTCGCGCAAGCGTTTTTGTGATGGCTGTGCAGGCACATTCGATGTAGTTGCAGGACACTCTGTTTCCGTTTCCACAGAAACTTCACAGCCAGCACTGCCAGGCATGGTCACAGAATGCCTGCTAGTAGCTGCTTGGCAGTGGCCAGAGACTTGGCAGCAGCTGTCCCTGCTGCCCCGTGACTATCCCGCCGCTCTTTGCAGCTCAAAGGCTGCGGGCAGCTCTTCCCGTTGCCCCCTCTGTCTCCCCGCTATACCTACGGCAGCTGTTGTATCACATCCAGGGGTCCCCAACTGTCGCACTTTCAGAGACAGACAAGTGACAAGACTCACTGAGTTCATGCACAACAGCCAACTTTTATTGAATCCTCCTTTACTTAAAAGAGATCTGAAGGTCTGCGTGGTCGATCCCTATTGGCTGAACCAGTTGCCACCCAGCCAACCAGCCAATAGCTGCTTGTGTCCCCAACGGCCTGGGCCTGCTCTCCAACCATCTATACTGGTCAGATTACATAACCTACCGGTCAAATTACTTATATAATTTCAGTTATATCTTAATTATTTCAGTTATAAAACAGGGAGTTATAAAATGAGAGTAATTATTATTGTGAAGCCTTTAGGCCAGCTGCTGACCTCCACAATAAAGTGCCATTCTACTAAATTGTGTTGTGAAAGGTGTGCAAAAAGCACATGATTGTTGTTGGAGTCCAGATCTAAAATTATTTTTTAGAATTGCTTTCTGTCAGAGAATGATTTATTATTTAATTTTCACTACAGCAGTTAAGGTAGTAGAAAAGATTCTTCTGAATGTCGTTTTTCATCTGACATAACTTCATTACAGGTTCAAGCTTTGCCAAATCTCTTCGCACCTTTTTCCTGCTCTGGAGCTCTCCAGAGATCTCTAACCTGTGCCATTGCAACCTCCTGCTTTCAGTGATTTTATACAATTTTGAAAGTCTAAAAACCTCCTCTAGGAAGAAAGTGTCAGCTTAAACTACATTTAATTTGGCTTGCAAGTGTTGCGTGACGGTTGGCGATGAAAGAGATGGGGCAGATTGCTTGGATGCAATAAGCCAATTTTATTGATACAGAGCTGAGTATTTATACCTTTTCAGCAGTTACTAAAAATAAATTCTTATATAAGCAGCAATAACTATAATAACCATATCTATGTTTCTTAATAACATTACAAAACTAGAAGCTAGCACTAACTATCACAGGTACATACCAAGCATGCCTTTCTTCTATGCTGACTGTTTCGTTATAGGCTGTACTGCTTGCCATCGTTTGCGGCCTAGCAGCGTTAGCGCATCTACTTCTGACATGAGTTTAGCAGTGCCCTCACTTCTGCTTTCTAGCTGTATCTCCACATGCAAGAGAGAGTAAACTGGAACAAAAAAATCCTATAATGCTGCTGCCTTTCATCCTGGGTAGTCCAAAAGTAAATCCAGAACCTCGTGAAGCATTTGGCAGGAAGGTAATCATTAGATACTGCCAAACGTCTGCAGTCACATCACTGTGATCCTACTGAATTTTGGCCGAAGGTTCAATGCTGTTTGGTTCATGGTATGATGTGTGTCATGTCCTCTCTCCTCCTAGGCTCCCATGCTATGGAGGATTACAACTCACCACAGCAATAAGCCAGTGCTCAATGTTTGTGTGCTGTGGTGTGTCCTTCCACCCTAGAAAAGCCCAGATGGAAATCTGTCCATGGTGGATTTCTCCATGGCAAGTTTGTTCTTCCATGTTTTATTTTACCAGGTCTTTTTAGCTGAATGTGCACCTTCACCCTTACGGGTAAAACCCACCTTACTTTCTTTTAAGATGTGAGAAACTAAGCCCACTCCTCTTTTTGGGGTTTTACAAATTCAGTAAGAGACAATAGCGGACAAAGGTCATTTAAAGCAAACAGACAGTGCTGGGTGCTTAGCTCATAGCCAGAGGCACCCCCATGTACAGAAATTCCCCAGCTATATGCTTTCACATCATGCATACTAATAAACTACAATGCATATGCATATTTTTTTTTTGAGAACTAATTTACAAGTTTTTTTGAAGGGATTAACATGTCCCTCCCCCGACCCGCCTTTTAGAGCATGTGTATTATGATTGTGGGGGTCTTCAAGGGTCTTGTGTGATGAAGGCTTGAGTTCTTCCTTGTTGTGAACTTTTTAACTTTGTCTTTGGAGCGTGCGCAGTTATGGTGTTCCTAGGTCTTTCTGGGTCCAACCAGTTTGAATTCCTTTTTCATTAGCACATCCTGCTGCTTCTCTTATCTAGCTATACTTGTCTATTTTTGAGATCATCCACCTGGAGAGTTTCCATTTATTTAAGCATTAAACGATTAGTTAACCATATACTAGCTATTACAATGTATAGAAGGTTATGATTCAGATTTTGCTGGTATAGAAAATTATGAATCAGGTTATATAGGTATCTTATAACTCAAGCTATGTAAGCATCTTGTAACTTTGATCCCAGTTATAATGTTAACTAGTAAATATCTGCATAGTGAAGTTATTCTTCACATGCCACACATTTAACATTTCCTACATTTCACTACCCGCGAAAGCCAATGCTATAATAGCTGTTTATCACAAGGGAAAAACTTTTGAATTCTGACTTGCCCATTGAGGACTTTGGCAGTATTCTGACCAAGACTGACCCATTGTCACCCACGATCCTTTGCTTGATTTGAGCTGCTTTTTGCTTGACTTGTAAGCTTTTGGGGAAGAAGGCTCTCTTTTTGTTCAGTTTTTGCGTGGGGGTATCACAATTAGATTCCTCAGTGGTAAAATAATGCAAACATAATAATAATGCTAATTAATGGCACGCTAAGGAAAGTTCATTGTATGTACTTGTCCCATTCCACTATATAAAGGGAGTTGGGGAAGATTATTTTTGATAGATTTTTCAGATGAAAATAAAGCGCAAATGCGGCAATATTCTATCTGAGAACCATTTATTGATAGAAAAGGGTAAGTGAGTCTACCGAAGGGGGATAGAAAAGAGAGCAGAGAGGGAAAAGAGATAAACAGAAAGAAATAGATGATAGGGACAGCGTTAACACAGGAACCTCGGGCGCGTGCTGCGAACTGTGGGCTGGGCACGATTTCCGAGCAGCACCAGGCTGTGTGTCTCTTCTGTCAGAGGAGAACAGGCTGCTGTGGCTACGGGCGTGCTTCTGGAGCAGCTGCAGGTTCTCAGAGTCGGGGCACGGTGGCTGCGGGCGTCAGCGGCTGCAAGTCAGGGGCCGTGGGCAACGTGGGGATAACGGCGGTGGTCACGGCTGGGTACAAGTGGCAGCGACAGGCTGGTCGCTACGGGCTGGTGCTAGAGCAGGTCGGTGAAGCAGCAGCACAGGAAACACAGTGGTGGTGCTCACGGCTGGGCACAAGCGGCAGCGGCTGCGGCCGGCAAACACAGCGGGGGCGGATGGCTGTGGTGGCGCCTGCCCTAATGGGGAGGCAATGGAGCACCAAGTCCTCGTGGTGACGAGCTGGTCCGCAGGAACGGCGAAGCAGGGCGAAGCAGGCACAGGCAGGGAAGCAGGACCACAGGGAGGAAAAGAGCGAAGGGAGAGGGGGGCTCGGCCTCCCTCCCTCCAAAAAGACCCAAAAGCGAATGGCTCCCATTGTGCTGCAGTTAATTGCTTTCATGTTTTGAGGCTCCTCCCCTAGCCCAATTTTGCGGACATTCTTCCTGGGCATCTGGGCATTTCGCTCACAGCCCGATGGCGGGAGCTTTCTCTGCCCTGATTGGCTGCCAGGTGAAGCTTCCCCAGGACAGGGCTGCCAGCACACATACAGCTCTTACAGGAATAACACATGTTGAGGCATAAATAAAAATCAGATTGGTCCCTCCCAGTACTCTAAATGTTTTCTAGGGATTAAAAAAAGGGCTTCCCCTTCTGCAACTGTGAATTTCTAACAAAAGTTAAGTATCACCCTACCTCTGCCCTAATCTTAGAATCACAGAACCAATTAGACTGGAAAAGACCTCTAAGATCATCAAGGCCAACTATCAGCCCACCTTGGCGCTGCCAAGGCCACCACTAAACCATTTGCTCAAGTGTCCCACCCACATGTCTAGGAATGGTGACGCCATCACTGCCCTGGGCAGCGTGTTCCAGTGCCATACAACCCTTGCCATGAAAAGATTTTCCTTAATACGCAACCTAAACATCCCCTGACACAACTTGAGGCTATTTCCTCTATGTCCTGTTGGCTTGTTGCCTGGCCCCACCTGGAACCACCTGGTTCCAACCTTCTGTCAGGCAGTTTTAGGGAAGGAAATGCTCCCCCCTGAGCCTCCTTTTCTTTTCTCAGCATAAAGAAATATTGTGAAAAATCCAAGAAAACACAGGACATTGTGAAAAAAAATGTGGTCTATTGTAGTGCTTTTTCCAGATGTTTGTAGCATGAAAAAAACCAATGGTGATGAGGTGCAATTAAAATATTTTGGTAAGTATCAAGGGTTGAAAGGAAAGCAGCTTATGAAAAATGGTATTAAGTTCCAGACTGTATATTAAATGTTTTTCAAGGATATCCTCTGGAACTGGAAGATTTAAATGTGCAATCAGGAAAATAAGACTCTGTTGGGGTCCCTTCCCCCCTGCCATGTGGTCCTGGGAGAGGGGCCCGGGGGGGAGGCATGGGGTTTCCCTAGCCCCTGGTCAACCTCATTCCCCATTGGTTGTTTTGTGTTCCTCTGCATGGGCAAAGACCCTCGGGTCCCATGATTGAGCAGTTCCTGGGCAGAGCTCTGGCCATGTGGCTGGAGAAATAAACATCTCTCTGAAACATCAATCAAGAATCGGTCCATATATATTCTTTCCACGGGCCTCGTTGTCTGATACATGTGTTGCAGTATCTCCACTGTAACAAATGGTAGATAATGCAAGCAGAGCAATCCCTGATCCCTAAGGACAGCGACTGATTTGTGAGTAAACTCTGGATTTCTCTTCTTGTTTTCGTTTTGCTGTTCCATCTCTAAACTATGGAGGAACCGTGGAAAGACTCTTGGCTCTCAGAGCCACATACGGACATTTATCTTAAACTTGAAAAGATTCTTGAACAAGAGTATGAAAATTTTAGCTTAATTAAAGCTCAAAAAGAACTGAAACACTTCCTGGCATGGTTGTTTAAGAACTTTTTCTATGTTTCTTGGGATTTGATTCTTACCAAAGACTTTTGGAAGACTGTTTGGACGCAGTTAATTTCTGAGTCAAAATATGTGCCGATGGAAGAATATTTTCGTGAATATTATTTAATTACCGAGACTGTTGAACAATGTCAGTTGTGTCCTTGCGAAGTTAAAACTGCTTCAGGGACCATGCGACCCAGGCCACATGGACCGAGCGCTCTCCCAGGAGCAGCGAGGCAGTTCTCGCATGCGGGTGAAGTGACGCGAGCTGCAGTGTCGGCAGCAGAGCGAGGCGCGGCGCGGGCCCGCCCGGCCGTGCGCAGCGCGTGGTGGAGCAAGCCCCGTGAGAGGGGTGGCGCACGGGCGGCGGCTGGCAGCGGAGCAGAGCCGTGCCTAGCCAAAACGCGTGCTGGAGCAGGGTGCAGGGGGCTCGTCACTTGGAGGCCTGGCCAAGATGTGGGCATGGCCCCAGGCAGAAGTGGTATGGACCGGCCTGGCCCGTGCCACCCCGAATGCGACCCTGGGAAGAGCACGCAGGCACGAGCAGCCCCGACGGCCCTGGCAGCCCTGGCAGTTCCAACATGGGAGCAAGCAAAAAAGAAGGTGAAACCAGGTACACAGCGAGACAGAAAACAGCAGCCACTCAGAAAAAGGAAAAAATCATCGTAGCTAAGATTTTAGGAATAGTAAATTGGTGTCATGTTAAACAAAATTATGGTTTTATAACAAGATGTGGCAAACAAGAAGACATATTCGTTCATAGAATGCTATTAAAAAGAATAACCCTGAAAAATATATCCCAAGCTTAGGAAATGGAGAAATAGTAGAGTTTAAAATAATCCAAGGAAGGAAAGGGTTACAAGCAGCAGAGGTCACTGGACCTAACAGTGTTTCTGGCAGTATATATGCTAAAAATTGGAGTCATGTTAGACAATATCTCCATTAGAAGCTCCCCCTACAGTCTCCCTTTCCTAATCCCACCTTTCCCTTTTACCCTATATCCTATTACCCCCAGTGTATTCCCAATCCGTTTTTTCACCCATGGTTTCCCTCACAAAACCATACCTTTGCCAATTGTTTCCCCAAAAATCCCTTTCCAATGCCGAGTGGGGGATAAAGAGGGGGAAGGAAGAAATTAACTATTGTTGTTTAGAGTTCCAACAGGTACAAATGGAAGAAACCCTCTCCTGCCTCAGTTTCCCCACTAAGCATGCTCGGAGACTCCTGTCTCCCTTCTGTCAGGCTTAAGATGTTCCAGAGAATCTGTTTGGACATTTAAAGACTCAGGAGGGTGGCTTGTTTTGTTTTGAAACTGTTCTTGTTATGTTTATCCAGTTGTTTTCAATGCTAAGTTTTAAATCTCTTCTTGTTAAAAATAAATGGGTGAAATGTTGGGGTCCCTTCCCCCCTGCCATGTGGTCCTGGGAGAGGGGCCTGGGGGGGGGGAGGCACGGGGTTTCCCTAGCCCCTGGTCAACCTCATTCCCCATTGGTTGTTTTGTGTTCCCCTGCATGGGCAAGGACCCTCAGGTCCCGTGATTGCCACAGTTGCCTTGGCATCCTCAGCCATGTGGCTGGAGAAATAAACATCTCTCTGAAATATCTATCAAGAATCGGTCCATATATATTCTTTCCATGGGCCTTGTTGTCTGATACATGTGTTGCAGTATCCCCGCTGTAACAAGACTCTAGATTCATATACTTCAAAGCTGCAAAATCAACAGGTTTTTGGGGATGTTCAGAGATTCATTGTGGGTGAATTAAAAGAGTGTACAAATTTAGGAATATTTTAATAAAAGGCTTTAGCCTATTAGACATTAGGTATGAGTCAGCTCGGACCTTACTCTTCATTTTATAACTTTCATATTTTTGGAAACTCTTGTCCTTTTGATCTGAATTTTTGGATTGATACTTCTAACACCAAAGACCTATGGCTGTTCAGCAAGGATCATTTTAGGTATGAGAGAGTCAAGGTAAGTGATGCAAAGCAAACATCCAGCCTCAAAAAGAACTTACTGTAAGTGGCAAAGCAACCAATGCTTTATTGAAAAAACCAAACCAAGCAAATAGCTGTGCTATTGCAATTTACTTATTTGCCTGCACAATATATTTGGAACGGAAAAACCTCTTCCAAACTTGTGGTTCTTTTATAAATGAATCAAGAAATACTATTTAAAGGGGAAGATTCAGGGAGGAAAAAACCCTTACCTGCATGTTTCTATCCACTGGCACATTTCACTGAATGGTGTGATGTGCAAACCAGAGTGGAAGAATGTGAGAAAAACTTTCTACTGTATTTAAAAGAATAAAAATTGGAGATAATGTGGTCTTAAATTACTTGCAAAATTGAAAGTTCGGCATTAAAATTTTAAATACTCACTAAATAATGAAATGCCTTCTAAACACAAATCCTTAAACTTTCAGGGATCTTACAGTGCTAAGCATCAGTTAAGAGAAAAATGCCTTGTAAAAGGTGTAAATGAAAGGACAATAATTGAATTTTAATAAAATACCCATATAAAAAGAAGAAATTAAAATCAATGTTAAAATGACTATTAGATGGTTTATGTTTGTTAGCAGAATGAGGAAACATTTTAAACAAATCTCAGTGTTGGAGAAACGTAACTCTGTAATCAAACTTTATATTAAAGCAAGTGTGTGATGTTAGGAACCGTAACTGCCTGCAATCACCAGTGAACAACTGAACAAAATAGAATATTATTGCCTTGGGTGGCTATGAATTTTCAGAAGTCTTGGTAATCCATCTAGACAACCACTGCATGTCTGCAGAGAGTAACACAAGCCCGACTGGTAGGACATATGAGTGTATGACCTTAATCAGCAGTATATAGGTTTATACTTCATTTCAGTCATAGTGAAGGGGGCTTGTAAAGATCCCTGGCTTCAGGCTGGATGACCTGTGTGCTTTGCTGAATCATAGTGTAACTCCCTGTTATTCTTTTATTTATAATGATGACGTTTTGTCACTAGATTCAAAAGTGGTTTTAATAGTTGCTTGTTAATTTTTATTTGTAAGAATATTACACTTATCTCTTTTTTATTAAGGCATCCCATTACTAATGCTTAAAACTCTTGAAAACATAAAAAAGAAAACCATTAAGTTTGTTTCCTGGAGGTTATTCTCAGTTGTTTAGTACAAAATTATGAAAATAAAATTAATTTCAATCTCTTTTTTTTTTTAACTCAGTCAAATCCTATGGCAGTAGTGCATAGGAACCTAAGAGGAACTGCTCTGTCTCTAAAGCATTAATCTAATTCTAATGTACAGCTCAAATACTGCTGTCACAGAAAATTCCTGAGGAATGATGTGAATGGAATCAAGAAATGCTAAATGACACTAATTTAAATTTAGGAAGGTAGTCTGCAGGAACATGACTGAGAAAGATTGCATTGTATTTAAGGGTAGGATTGGAGGAGAATTAAGTAAGAAAGTGAAGTCTGGCCTTAGTGACAATACCATGAGAATCTTGGGAGCTAGCAGACACTTTTCTGAGCAACAAATCTCTCCTGAATTTAGAACCACCTTTCCAGGTGGAGGGGAGAGGAGAAGCTGTGAATGCTGCTGGTAAGTAGGAATGCTGATGGACAGGAGATGTTTGCTGTGCTGGTGCTCCCCCAGGAGCCAGCTGGGCTGCTGGAGGAATTGCTTTCCCACTGGCTCAACTGGATCTCATCCCAACATGTCCCAGCTCCTCATGTTCAGAGCCTGTGCTGAGCCACAGCTCTGGCTCCTGGGGCTTTTGGCTCTGGTGCAAGCTGCTGATGAGATAGTGATTTCCTCTGTGAGGGAACTAGGAAACACGTGCCTTTTGTTCCAAATCAGAGTGAGCCAAGTCTCCAATTGCTCTTTGAAATACAAAGCTCTGGCCTGGAAATTGCAGATTAGTGGAACCTCCTTTTTTGACCTGTACTGTTCTGATTCAGGGTTGTGGCAGCCCTGCACATAACTTGAGTGTTTTGCCCTTCTCCAGCACTGTCCTGGTTTCAAGTTGGCACATGGTTGTTTAAGGCAATTATAGCAGCCAATCTCTCTGCCTTTTGTCGAGGCAGTGGGAAGCCAAAAGCATCTGCTGTTTGGGGAGCCTCAAGAAGCAGGTCTGGAGTGAATCCAGAGAAGTGTAGGACTTGGGACACAAAATAGAAAAGCAATAATTCCAGGGATTAGCATTTTGCTAGTGGAGGGTCTGGATTTTATTGCTGTTGGCCTGAAACCCTCTATGGTAACAAAGTCGTGTTCATGAGCTGCCCAGGCTGTGCAGAGCAGGACAGCGCAGTGCAGATTGTTCAGGAACAGTTCAGGGACAGTCATCAGAAGAGAAGGACCAAAACCATTTCTTCCATTTCTTTTTTAGCTTCCAGTGACCTTAATGGTATACATCTATCATAATCCTGCCCAAAGTACTTGATAGAAAGAGTGACTTTGGAAAATTCAAACTAGGCAGAGTATCAAAGAGCTGCTTTGATAAGGTGTTTTGAAAATATCTTTTTGTAGAGACCTAAGCTTTTTCCAACACAAATGAAAAAGTGGAAAGGAAACTAAGACAAAACTTTCCTCTTTAACCCAAGAACTGGCAAGATGAAAGAAACAGATGTTGAAATGAAAACAGCAGCTGCAAAATGATTGCTTTGCTGAGCAGCAAGGAGTTATTGAGGAACGATAAGCATTTACTGAGTAGGGAAGTGACAGCGCCCAGCTGCAGTCATCTGAATGGCCAAAGAACTGAGATTTAGCACCCTGCTAACATCAAAGATAGAGTGCTAGAAAGGGGAAAAGAACTGGGTTGGAGTTAAAGGAGCTGGTATGCAGTCTCAGAAAAAGAGCCTGCTGCTCTCCATAATACAACCAATGCAGCTTCACCAGCTGCAAAAGGGACTGCAAATTAGCCTGAAGTAGTGAAGAGTAGAAATAGTCTGGGAAGCTAACAGGTCACTGCTCAATTAGAGGAAACAACTGTGTAACCATTAACACTGCAAGTCGGGGGGGACTGTGAGCAACTGAGCAAAATGTGGAAATAACTAAAGAGTATTTGAGAGCAAATAATGAGGAAATGCTAGTGGTTTTCAGTTTGAATAAAAATAATGACCTTAACCAACCCAAAGTGCTTGGATGTCTAGGTGAAGATGTTGACAAAAGGCTTCTGCAGCAGGGGTTGAATTTCTGGCAGATGGCCCTCTGCACCTCTAATAAAAGACACAAAATCACAGCTAATAAAAAATAATTGGAAGAGAAAATCTTGAGAATGAAATGTCAAATAGCAGTGGAAATGTTAACATGGGAGGGAAAATGATTAGTAAATATATAGGTGAGACAAAAACCTCTCCTGTTATGAGTGGAAAACAGCAACTATAAATGAAGGGCAAGTATGCTCATATTAAGTATGTAATTGGTATTGTTTATCACTGCTCATTAGAAAAAGGGTTGTGCATATCAATCATATATTAAAATGATAAGCCCTGAGAGCAGGGATTCTGTGTAAGGAGATTCTGCAACATATACAGTACCCACATGGTGGTGCAAAATTAGGAGCTTTAAAAGCAATAAGAAATAAAAACCAGCAGTTCTTTCTTTCTATGGGGCAATCCCAGAAAAAGAGCGGTGCTGAGGCAGGCCAGATCACACTGCTGTGTTCCAAAACATCAAATGCCAGCAAGGCCTACCCACAAATGTAACTCAGTGTAGGAGAATTAGCCTTGATGGTTGTAAGGGAGGATGGTTCCACTTGCTTCTGATTCTAGGTGAGTGGGATGCTGTAGAGCCAGTGGGGCGAGGCTGTGTAGTGTGTCTGTGTCTGGCTGCAGTGGTGCAATATGCACAGCTTGTGTTCTCCAGCTGCTGGACATTATCCACCCCTTATTCCACACCATCCACCTCATGCCCAGGGCGAGCAGCAGTGTGGTTAGGAGAGTCTCTGTGGGAGCACTAAACTGGGGAGTGTTGTTCCTAAACCACAGCAGCAGCTTACAGAGGGGTTGTTCTCTGTGAATTTGGTATGTTTGGCAAGTTGGCACTGTCTTCTTGGAGACAGACTCAACTTCCTACTGCAGATCTTGAAGACTTGGCATGTCCTTCCATACTCTCTGTGTTCCTACCAGGGAGAAGAAATGTATTCCCATGACAAGCTGTTCCCACTCTCAACATTACAATTTATTTTTGGGTTATTAATGCTGAGTGTCATGGTGGAAACTCACTTTTGCTTTGCCCACAACAAACCATCAAACAGTGAACTTGCATCCTGGAGACCAGGAGGTTCTGTTACCTGCTTACAACCTGCAAAATGGGCCAGCACCCAGGCTGGAGACAGGATGGTGCTTGTACAGATGGGAAAAGTGCTGTGATGCCAGGAAGGATGCATGGCTGTGCAACTTCCTACAAAACTCATGAGGAATATTTCTGCAAGGAAATACTTTCCATGATAGTCCGGTATCTTCACAGTAGTGCTGTGTTCAAAGTCCATACAAATTGTTTGAAAGTAGGATGGATATAACTAGACTGGCTCAGGGGAGAAAAGGGAATAATCTAGTGTCCTGGGTTGCAGTGTATTCTATTACCATCCTCATGAGCCGTTGAAATCAGGTGGGGCAGTGTTTCCTTGCCTCCTCCCCCCAGACTATCTTTCTGTTAATGGCCCATCATTGTCCTGCTGCATGACTCAGAGATAACTCCCTCCGGACTATCTTCTGTTAATGAGCCTAATCAACACTTGGCCTCATGACTCATTACCCCATTGTGAGCTGCTCCACCCAGAGGGAGGAACCAAGCATCCCATCGTGGATATAATCTGAGACTGAACACCAGAGACAACGCTTCCCACTGGATTTCCAGAGGACAGGAGCTACACAGCCACCACTGGACCTTCTGAGGAGGAGCAGACCCTTTTTCTACAGAATCGCCACTTCGGGAGGACTGCAGCCACCATTCTACCAGACTGCTACCACCACCCTGACTAACAGGGTACGAGGTCGTATCCTAACTCTGTCAGTTTAACCCAGTGTTATCCACTTTTGGTTTTTTTTCTTCCCCCCTCCTTTTATTTCCCTATTAAATTGTTATTCTGACTTGGTGTCTCCCACTAGTTTGTTTTCAAACTAGTACATCTAGTTTGTATTATAGAATCATGGAATGGTTTGGGTTGGAAGGGACCTTAAAGACCACCTTGTTCCACCCCCTATCATGAGCAGGGACTGCTTCCACTAGACCAGGTTGCTCCAAGCCCGGTCCAACCTGGCCTTGGACACTTCAAGGGATTGGACAGGCACAGCTCCTCTGGGCAACCTGTGCCAGGGCCTCACCACCCTCACAAGGCAGAATTCCTTCCCAATATCCCATCCCTTCCTGCCCTCTGGGAGTGGGAAGCCATTCCCTGTGTCCTGTCCCTCCATCCCTTGTCCCAGATCCATCTCCAGCTCTTTTGGAGCCCCTTTAGGCACCCCACACAGCCTTCTCCAGGCTCAACACGCCTGTTACAGTGGAGATACTGCAATACATGTATCAGACAACAAGGCCCATGGAAAGAATATATATGGACCGATTCTTGATAGATATTTCAGAGAGATGTTTATTTCTCCAGCCACATGGCTGAGGATGCCAAGGCAACTGTGGCAATCACGGGACCTGAGGGTCCTTGCCCATGCAGGGGAACACAAAACAACCAATGGGGAATGAGGTTGACCAGGGGCTAGGGAAACCCCGTGCCTCCCCCCCCCCAGGCCCCTCTCCCAGGACCACATGGCAGGGGGGAAGGGACCCCAACATTTCACCCATTTATTTTTAACAAGAAGAGATTTAAAACTTAGCATTGAAAACAACTGGATAAACATAACAAGAACAGTTTCAAAACAAAACAAGCCACCCTCCTGAGTCTTTAAATGTCCAAACAGATTCTCTGGAACATCTTAAGCCTGACAGAAGGGAGACAGGAGTCTCCGAGCATGCTTAGTGGGGAAACTGAGGCAGGAGAGGGTTTCTTCCATTTGTACCTGTTGGAACTCTAAACAACAATAGTTAATTTCTTCCTTCCCCCTCTTTATCCCCCACTCGGCATTGGAAAGGGATTTTTGGGGAAACAATTGGCAAAGGTATGGTTTTGTGAGGGAAACCATGGGTGAAAAAACGGATTGGGAATACACTGGGGGTAATAGGATATAGGGTAAAAGGGAAAGGTGGGATTAGGAAAGGGAGACTGTAGGGGGAGCTTCTAATGGAGATATTGTCTAACATGACTCCAATTTTTAGCATATATACTGCCAGAAACACTGTTAGGTCCAGTGACCTCTGCTGCTTGTAACCCTTTCCTTCCTTGGATTATTTTAAACTCTACTATTTCTCCATTTCCTAAGCTTGGGATATATTTTTCAGGGTTATTCTTTTTAATAGCATTCTATGAACGAATATGTCTTCTTGTTTGCCACATCTTGTTATAAAACCATAATTTTGTTTAACATGACACCAATTTACTATTCCTAAAATCTTAGCTACGATGATTTTTTCCTTTTTCTGAGTGGCTGCTGTTTTCTGTCTCGCTGTGTACCTGGTTTCACCTTCTTTTTTGCTTGCTCCCATGTTGGAACTGCCAGGGCTGCCAGGGCCGTCGGGGCTGCTCGTGCCTGCGTGCTCTTCCCAGGGTCGCATTCGGGGTGGCACGGGCCAGGCCGGTCCATACCACTTCTGCCTGGGGCCATGCCCACATCTTGGCCAGGCCTCCAAGTGACGAGCCCCCTGCACCCTGCTCCAGCACGCGTTTTGGCTAGGCACGGCTCTGCTCCGCTGCCAGCCGCCGCCCGTGCGCCACCCCTCTCACGGGGCTTGCTCCACCACGCGCTGCGCACGGCCGGGCGGGCCCGCGCCGCGCCTCGCTCTGCTGCCGACACTGCAGCTCGCGTCACTTCACCCGCATGCGAGAACTGCCTCGCTGCTCCTGGGAGAGCGCTCGGTCCATGTGGCCTGGGTCGCATGGTCCCTGAAGCAGTTTTAACTTCGCAAGGACACAACTGACATTGTTCAACAGTCTCGGTAATTAAATAATATTCACGAAAATATTCTTCCATCGGCACATATTTTGACTCAGAAATTAACTGCGTCCAAACAGTCTTCCAAAAGTCTTTGGTAAGAATCAAATCCCAAGAAACATAGAAAAAGTTCTTAAACAACCATGCCAGGAAGTGTTTCAGTTCTTTTTGAGCTTTAATTAAGCTAAAATTTTCATACTCTTGTTCAAGAATCTTTTCAAGTTTAAGATAAATGTCCGTATGTGGCTCTGAGAGCCAAGAGTCTTTCCACGGTTCCTCCATAGTTTAGAGATGGAACAGCAAAACGAAAACAAGAAGAGAAATCCAGAGTTTACTCACAAATCAGTCGCTGTCCTTAGGGATCAGGGATTGCTCTGCTTGCATTATCTACCATTTGTTACAGTGGAGATACTGCAACACATGTATCAGACAACGAGGCCCGTGGAAAGAATATATATGGACCGATTCTTGATTGATGTTTCAGAGGGATGTTTATTTCTCCAGCCGCATGGCTGAGGATGCCGTGGAAACTGTGGCAATCACGGGACCCGAGGGTCTTTGCCCGCGCAGGGGAACACAAAACAACCAATGGGGAATGAGGTTGACCAGGGGCTCGGGAAACCCTGTGCCTCCCCCCCCAGGGCTCCTCTCCCAGGACCATATGGCAGGGGGGAGGAACCCCAACACACCCCCATCTCTCTTAGCCTGTTTTCATAGGATTTCCCCCACCTCATAGCATTGCCCTCAGCTTCAAGGGCAAAGATTGGAAATGTAGTGCTAAAATAGGGAAATAGGGGCTCACTAAGCAGGAATATTATGTGTACTGCTTCTTTTTTTTGTCTCTGTCATTGCTGTAGTGGTGCACTATGGTCACAGTTTGCCAGCTCTCTCTTTGGGAGAGATGATTTGTGTTTGTGACACCATGATCCCGCAAATTATAAATGCTGGTAGCTCACACTCATGAATCTTCTTTATTTTGGCAGGCATCTTCATACAACCAAAATGATATATTAATGAAACTGAAGGGATGAGCAGAGCTTGTTCAGAAATCTGTAGCCCAGGAACAGATAAATTGAGTAAATTGTCTGTGCACATTTAAGTGGGCAAAATGTTAGAAAAAGGAAAACATTGCAAAATAGAGAAAATAGCCCCAGAGCAAGAGCTGGTCCTGATCATTGTTTTCTTTCCTCAGGGAAAATTTTATGCTTCCCAATATATGTGCTATCCTGAACACATGTGATTAGACCCTTTCAAGGGCACTGGCTTAAATAAAATGCAACAACAGAAAAGTGCCACTTTTGACAGGGTTAATTTGCAATAAATTTGCAATTTGTCTTTTGCATATAAAAGACTCAGACATAAAAGCCTGCATGAAATGACTACTTTTTTGTGTAGAATTTGAAGACTGGTATCTGTTGCTCAAATGGTAAACTACAAGGTCTTAACCTGAGCCATGGAGTTCTAGGCTTAAATTCCCCATGAAAAATCTTGCATTACTTAGTATGTTTCCAAGAAGGCAACTGACAAAAATTAAGTAAAAAGGAAAAGAAAGGATTAGATAAAAATAATTCTCCCTGGGGTTTGGGAGAAGAGTCTTTTACAGGTGATACACAGAGTAAAGATGTGGGGAGTCAATCCTTCACAGTGTAGTAATTACAGTGGTATTGGCCTTTGCTATGTATTCAACAATAATTTTTGGTATTGAAAAAGCAGTGCTGCAGGAACCCAGAGTGCCGAGAATATTTCTCTGCCTGTTTTTAAGGGTTCTTACCCCCCTGAACAACAATCTTTTAGCCTCCAACCTTGGAAAAAATACCAACGATCAGACAAGAACTAGAAAATACAGTGGTGTGAATTAGGTGATAGACTACTATGTAAGATTGTCACAGGGTGAAAAATTTAGAGGTTTTGGGCTTCTCTTTGTAGTAAATAGGTAAGAGTAAAAAAAATCAAAATGGAGGATTGTTGTTGTTCTCTAAACCTTCTTCTTCTTCTACTACTCCATGTTCTGCAGTAAAAGTAGTTTGGAATGATTGGATAGAGAATTCCGCAGTTCCTGGCCGCATTATTGAATAATTGATAGGAAAGTAAAAATAATATACGTTTTTAGTAACTATTGGTTAAAATATCTTTAAAAGGATCTGTAAATCTTGATAGAGAGACTCCACTCCTGCTTTTCTGTGCTCTATGCTGTACCTGGGTCACGCTAGTGGCTCTGTTCCTATGATAAGACTTAATAAACAACTATCTGGAAGCATTGAAAATCAAGGAAAAGTCTCAGTTTATCTTTGAAACACCTTACAAGGACTTTTAGAAAATTTTCTCCCATCAGGAGGGACTTGATTTATGGCACGGTTCAGTGTCAAGTGCAAACACATGAAACTGTCAAATAATCTGGATTCACTTTTACTATTAGAGGAAATATGGTTTAATTTCTCTACTAAAGTTTACCTAAGTGAGAATATAATAATATGTAATTTACATAGCATAGAACAAACATTATTTTTCTCCCTTTAGAAATGTACGATGTGAAGAACACGGTTCAGTTGTCTAAAATAGGCACCCTGGTCTCTGGGAGCGGTCCTGCCTGTCCCTTGGAGAGCACAGGGCTCTGGGGAGGTTCCTGTAGGTCCCACCAGCAGTTCTCCCATCCTCTCTCCCAGGTTGTGCCCATTGCTCTGTTAGCACAGTGTGCACGAAATGGGTAAATGTTCCATCAGAAGGATTTTAAGGGATGATGAGAAAAATCACAATCGGTGATGTTTTGAAATAAACCGACTTCAAGTACTATTTTTTAAAATGATAAATGTGGGGCCTTGGGATGGAGGTAGAAGTTCCAGCTGATATAATTTTGAATTATTTCAGCATATAAATAGGATGGGTATGAACCACTGTACAAGATTTGAAATAATATTTTGCATTTGATTATTCACTGGATTATATACAGTTCAGTGGTCTGGGGTCAGCTGGTTTTTATTTGGCATTCAGGATGCAAAACATGGGTGGGTTTTGTAGTCAAACCTGGATTTCAGCCTTGTAGTGGAGATCTCTTCTTTGCCCAGAAATATATCCATGCTAAATTGTTTACTTCTATATGAGTGCAAAATATTAAATATTAAAAAGGTAAATATTTATTTTCTCTGGGTATATTTAGAAACATTCATTATACAGATGAAAAATAGACATCCATTAAACTGGAGCTGTTTGGGATTCGGAGTATCTAAACCCATGTATTTTAATGTTCACTGATCATTTCTTTGCTTTACAGAGTAAATAAAAAAAGAACTTTCTTTGCTCTTTTACAAACATTAATAAAAGAAGAAATCTTCATTTCAGCATGTTTGCTTGAACAAAAAGACAATATTAGGTCTTGGAATAATATATTTGCAGCAGTAAGGTGAAAAATTAACTTACTGTATGTTACTGCACAAAGCCAAGGAGAGCCAAGGCCAGTAAAAACCATCACTCAGTTTGGTTTACATCAGGTGTTTTTTTTTTTTTTTTGTATATATGTAGATACAAAACTGTTGCTAGCAAGGATTTTCTTGCTATTTTCTAAGTCCGTGAGAGACTTTTCTCTCTCACAGAAGAGGTAGCAGAGTTATGTAAACAACCAAACACCTGCAGCCTTGAAAAGTCTTGTTTATAGTCTAGTAGGAAAGTATTTTGACAACAGATGTTTTAGGATTTTAGCCAATCACCCCCAAGGGGCGGCTGATCCTTTGTCCAATTAGACTATGAAGAAAAAAGTCTATAAAAGAGTTTGTAAAATAATTAAATAAATCAATCTTGCTGCACAATTCCTGCCTGCTGGATCTTCTCTCCTCCTCCCCCCTACAGCTGCGGGACACGGTGATATACCTTAGGCCTGCGGTAATATTTGGTGCACCCGACATGATCTGCATGCTGCGAAGTGTCCTGCTGCTGCAAGTCAAGCTGAATTTCTCTAGAGGTACGCTGTTCCCCTTCCCCCCCGGGACCAGGAGGTCCGATGGGACTGAGAAAATGGTGAACAGCAGCTCACAAACTGACGCTGTGGTAATGGTCTGGAATGGTGTGCTTAGCATAATGCACACCTCCATTCCTGAGAACTCAGTTTGGGAATTATTAGATTGGGCTACCTTAAAAGAGGTTTCCATGGACAGAGATACTGCCCTGGACTTTGGAGTATGGCAAGAACTTGGCTGTGCTTTCCGACATGAACTCCCGTTTGGGGAACCAGCAGTGTTGGAATTATACCGAACCTGGCGTTCGTTATTTTTCCTGCTGACAGGCCTTGACTGTGGCAGCAGGGCTGGCTCACCTGTTTCAGTAATGAGTGATGGAGGAATGTCCGAGGGGGACGCCGCTGACCCGGCTTCAGGGGAAAGTGATGGTGGATCTGGAAAAACCCACCTGGCTCCACAGGCAGAGCCTGCGCCAGCTCACCCTGCAGAGCCGCAGGACTCCGCGGCCCCCAGGGACCTCACGCCAGGAGAGGTGGGGGTATCGGGGCAGCGGGACGGTGCGCAGTATGCCTTGCTACTCACCTCAGCAGCAGCCATGACTTATCCAGGGCCGCAAATTAATGGTTTAGCTAATTGGACCATGGCAGCTCCTAGCCCGTTTGTGTATGCGCCAGCAGAGCCCAAACTGCCTGGATATCCCTTCTTGGCTGGCGTACTTCCAGGCATGACCGCACCGAGACTAGCTGGGTGTGGTCTGCTGCTCTCCTTGATGCTGGACTGTTCTGCACCGCTGCAGAACCGAGCCATCGACCTTTTAGTACAGCATCTGCCTTTGCTGACAGAGTTACCGAACATATCATGGAAGCTGGAGGAACTGCTCAGCTTGCAAAAGCAGCTGCTGCCGAGGCCAGAGGCACCCTGCCTTGCGGGGTGCTCTGGGCCCACGCCACCCGCACCGCCCACGCTGCCTGAGGGAGAAGCGGCGTTGAACCAGGAAGCGGTGTGGCTGGCGGCAAACCCGGAAGTAGCACTGCTGCAGGAAAACCTGGAAGCAGCAGCTGCAGAGCGGCAGCCAGGGGCGGTGGTGCCGAACGCGGCCAGGGAGCGAGAAACAGCAGCAGTTTCGGCAGCGGCATCGAGCTCTGGCGCGACTGCTGCACAGGAGCCAGCAGCACTGGCAAACCCGGAACCTGCGGTGGCAGAGCCGAACGTTAGCATGGTGGAAGAGATGAGCGTGGTGCCGAGTGCGGCGCCGGTCGTGGCTGCGGCGTGGGGGACAGCGGCAGCGCAGGGTGCTGGCATGGTGCAAGAGACGGGCACAGCACCGGGCGCGGCTGCAACCCCGGAGATGGCTGCAGCAGCTCCAGTACCAGTTCGGTCGGGAGCGGCCGAGATGGCATCCTGTAAAGAGGCTGCTGTTCAAACTGCAGCGCAGCCAGCTGTAGTCTGTGCTGTCTGTTCTGCCCCTAGCCAACCTAGCCAATGTGCCCCTCTCCATCCCCCTCTGTTTGCTCCCAGCGTCTCAGAGTTGCCTTTGCCTGATAATTCCTCATCAGGAAGTGAGGCAGATGAGGTTCTGGCGCTGGGGCGTAAAGCTGCCGTAGCCGGGTGGCGAAGGAAAAGGCTGCTCCAGTCTTGCCCCTGGATCTTTCAGGACTGCACGGTAATAGTGCATCCGACCCACTACATTTGCTTCTTAAGAGTCAGTTAAAGTGCAAGCGTTGGAGGAGGGAGATTGGAAATTATTGGAAACACGTGGAATGCCAAATAGAATTGAGGATTCGGGGAATAAACGGGAAGCTGTTACACTCCATCCACAGGCTGTGCCAGAAGTTCAGGATGGTAGTGACTCCCCAAAATGGGAGATCCAAGCTTTCCCAGTGTATAAGGCTCTCCCAAATTCAGGTGAGTGTGATAAGCATGGGGTGATTGCTTGGAAAGTTGCCCAGGACCTGCAATCCAAGGTGGCACAACATGGGCTAGGTTTTGCTGAGGTTATGCAGATAATAAGGGTGATAAATACAGATTTGCTTTCTCCATTTGATATTAGACACTTAGGTCAAATTCTATTTCAACCTGTACAATTTACAACCTGTACAATTTTGAGAAAACCTGGAGAAAGCTGGCCGACAAGCTGCATTAGGGAATATGCAGCTCCCTGCTGCCAATCCTAGACGGACAGGAGGAATGGATGCTTTGATGGGGACTGGTCCCTTCTCTGATCCCACTCTACAGGGTGCTTTGTCCTCTAGTGTCCTGCAGCAAGCTCAACAGGTCGGCATGGCTGCCCTGTTGAAAACCATAGAGTTGTCTGTGCCTAGAAAGAGATATACTGAAATAGTTCAAGGGAAATCAGAGTCATTCCTCTCTTTTGTAGAGAAAGTTGCTGCTTCTCTCAAGAAGCAGGTTGAAAATGACAGGTTAAGGCAGGTGTTGTTTAAGGCAGTTAGTGAGAGATAACGCAAACGAGGAGTGCAGAAAAATCATAGATGCCTGGCCAGGAGAAGCTGAGGTAACAGACATGGTCGAAGCCTGCGCTAAGCTGGGATCCGGGAACCAGAAATGGTCTGCTTTGCCTGCTTTCCTGCAGCCTGTTCATGCATCTTCTGGCCGTGAACCAAATCAACCAAAACAGGCGAAAAAACAGAAGCGGCCTAAGCCGAGACAAAAAAGAAAACACACTCATCCCCCAGTGCAAGAGGTGTGGCAGGCCAGGGCATTGCTGGGACTATTGTAGATCCCAGACTCATGCTGATGGTCGGCCTTTGTCGGGAAACTTCCGCCGGGGTGCAAGGAGGGGGAATTGCTCTCCGATGCAGTCGCTCCCCCAGAGAGTGGCACAGGTACAGGCCCAGGCCTACCCAGCCACCCTAGAGACAGCACCCAGGGATCACACAGCACCCAGGGATCAGACAGCACCCAGGGATCAGACGGTTTTGACGTCCACACCGCAGCTGCAGTCGTCTTAGACTCTAGCGGTATTTATAAAGCTCCCTTGGATGCATATGGACCCTTAGCCCAGGGATCCAGTGCGATGCTGGTGGGAAAACCTGACGTTGCCCATCAAGGAATCTTAGTGCACTCAGGAGTTATTGATGCTGACTTTAAAGGTCAGATTTGTGCTATGGTCTCCATGCAAAAACCCCCCTGTAGCTATTCCTGAAAAGACCTGCCTTGCTAAATTACTGCCTTTTAAGTCTTGTGTCCCCAGGATAGGACAACCAACTCACGAAGATAACGGCAGTGGATCTACGGGACTTCCGCAGGCCTTCTGGACTGCAGACATCTCTGACCAAAGGCCACAGATGACATGTACCCTGATCCTGCCGAACGCCCGTTCGTCCCGGACTCAGCTTCAAGGTTTGATTGATACGGGTGCTGATGTAACCATCATCTCCTTCTCTGCGTGGCCTCCCTCATGGCCTTTATCCCCGGTGGGATTGGCCATCGCAGGATTAGGAGGAACCACACAGAGCTATTTAAGCCAACAGCCTGTGGTGGTGAAGGACTCAGAGGGGCACACAGCTACAATTAGGCCTTATGTTGCTACCACTTCCCTTAACCTTTGGGGATGGGACGTGTTGGCAGCTTGGGGGCTATGGATTGGGACAAATTTTTAATAGGGGTCACTGTGCGTGAGGGCGCACAGTATCCTACACTGCCTTTGTGGTGGTTGACTAACACACCAATCCGAGTCAGGCTCTGCTCAGTTGGTTGAATTAAGGGCTGTTATCATGGCTTTTCAATGATTCTCACAGGAACCTTTGAATTTGGTTACTGAAGCAGACTAGAAAAAGCTTTGTATAAAATTAATCCCAGTACCACAAAATTCAAATAATCCTATTATTCTGAATCATTTTCTCTCATTGCAGTCTGCAGGCGACACACAACTGCCCCGGGCAAAAGTCTGGGTACAGAATTTACTCACTAACCAGTGGGAAGGCCCGCATGAGCTTATCGTTTGGGGTCGTGGGTATGCTTGCGTTTCCGCAGATACTGGGGTACGGTGGCTACCTACAAAATGCGTTCGCCCTGACCTACGGCACCAGAGGCAGAACAGGCAACCTCCAAATGATGACCAGATCGCCAACCATCCAAATGGCAACCAGAATGTAGATCATCAGCCTAATGACTCTTCTGATGATGACCAAGATGTTGACCATCAGGCGAATGGTCCTTCTACAAGCAGAGACTGAACTTTAAATTTCTTGTTATGGAGTCAGATAGTTAAAGCCTTAAGGACATATTTAGAATTAATAACTGATGTAAATTTCTACTCAGTATTAATAGTAGAGTTGTTATCTTCTCAAACAAAAAGGGGGAATTGTAGATACAAGAATGCTGTAGAAAGGATTTTCTTGCTATTTTCTAAGTCTGTGAGAGTCTTTGCTCTCTCACAGAAGAGGTAGCAGAGTTATGTAAACAACCAAGCCACCTGCAACTTTGGAAAGTCTTGTTTATGGTATAGTAGGAAAATATTTTGACAGCAGATGTTTTAGGATTTTAGCCAATCACCCCAAGGGGTGGCTGATCCTTTGTCCAATTAGACTATGAAGAAAAAAGTCCATAAAAGAGTTTGTAAAATAAATAAATCAATCTTGCTGCACAATTCCTGCCTGCTGGATCTTCTCTCCTCCTCCTCCCTATGGCTGTGGGACACGGTGATATACCCTAGGCCTGCAGTAATATATATATACATATCAGGGAGAAAGATTAGAGGTAATCTAATGTCGCAGTTTCAGTGACAGACAAGTGACAAGGCACACTGGGTTCATGCACAACAGCCAACTTTTATTGAGTCTTCCTCCCCTTATATAGATCTGAAGTTCCGCATGGTCGATCCCTATTGGCTGCCAGTTGCCACCCGGCCAATCAGCCAATAGCTGCTTGCGTCCCCAATGGCCTGGGCCTTCTCTCCAACCGTCTATACTGGTCAGGTTACATAACCCACTGGTCAGGGTACTGATGTAATTTCAGTGATGTCTTCATTATTTCAGTTATAAAAGAGGGAGTTATAAAATGGGATTAATCATTATTGTGAGGCCTTCTGGCCAGCTGCTGACCACCACAATAATTCCCCCTTTTTGTTTTTAAATATAAAAGCAGCATCTGTCATCCTGTCTCCAGGGCCCTTGGAGACAGGGTGACAAACACGGCTCAACGGGCCTAGGCCCTTTCAACCAAAGATGTATCCCGTTGTATCATTGGTGATGTACCAATCATATGCAAAAGCTGTCAAATAGGATTACCAGTGATACAAACTCTCAAAGTGGCATGTGGCAGGCTTATTACCTTAAAAGTTACAACTTAACAACTTAACTCTATGAACAGGAAACTTTAGAACCATGGGAAACTTAGAGCTCGAACACCTTGATGGAAGAAGGCGTGCGAGGCTTTTGCCTGTGTAAGTGTGTCTGGTTGTGGTGCTGTCCATGCAGGGCTGTCAGCAGTGTAGTGACGGTGATGATATTGCGGTGTTCCAAAGGGGGATGATGGCTCTGGGTCTCTCTTCTGGTCTCTTTCATGTCCTTTGTTGGTATACATTCTGGGGACAGCTCCAGCTCTGGTAATAGCGGCACGTCTGCTGCTGTGGCAGTGGTGACATTGGGACTTTGTCGTTCACCGCTATTTCCAGGCATGACGCTTAAGCGGGGATCGGGCACTTCTGATAGTGTGTCTGTCTCAGGCGAGCGTTTTGCGATGGCTGTGCAGGCGCATTCGATATAGCTGCAGGATGCTCGGTTTCCACAGAAACTTCACAGCCAGCACTGCCAGGCATGGTCACAGAATGCCTGCTAGTAGCTGCTTGGCAGTGGCCAGAGACTTGGCAGCAGCTGGACATGGTCCTGCAGTGGCCAGCGTTAAGCGCTGCTCTGCAGCTGTTAGAGGCAGGGCACGGAGGAGCTGGAGGACACTTGTTTAACGTAGCACAGCCATGTGGGGCACCTCCACTGTTTGGTTCTGTGGCAGTGCTTTTCACCGACTGTACATCCCAGCATGGGCATGCGGGGTGGCTCCACACAGCTGCATGACGCTGCATGGGGGAAACGCCCCAGCACAGGCCAGCAGTGCAGCCCTGCACAGTCAAGGTGCTCTCTTGCGCACCTGGCACAGGGTCCACGCCTCCCGCTGACTGTCCTGGTGCCCTCTCCTCGCTGCCAGCCTCAGTGGGCGGCGCCCACAGTGTTCCCACTGCTGTCCTTGCATTATTCTCTTCTGCGAGAAGGCGCAGGCAGCATCAGCTCCTGAGGAAAGTGGCGCCAGTACTTCATCAGCTGGAACTCCGGGACCTCTGTCCCAAGAAGCCTTGGGAGAGGCTGCAGACGTGGCTGAGTGAAGGAGCTGAGGACTTGCCAGATCCACCACTCTCCGTAGCAGGAGAGATAGCGAGACCCTGGGGCGAATCTAACAACTGCCCTAGGTGGTTGCTAGTGACTTGTGGTGGGTGTCAGGGAACCCTCTCCAAAGGCAAAACCAAGAAGGAGAGTTGCATAAATTTTTGGGTATAGCACCAGACACAGAGGTAGAGTGAGAAATTGTTTTTTGACTGTCTTGGGACAGGAGCATTAGCGGACATTTTCGATCGGCTGTCCGCCCATTTAGATCAAGTGAAGGCAGTAAATTTGGCTAGCATCTATGTTGTTACCTGGTGTTTCGGCAGCCAGGGCTCACGCTATTTTGCATAAACTTGCTTGCTGGGAGAGGGATAAGTTAAACATAACTTCGCAGATGCTTGATGAGTTAAGTGTAGATGTTACTAGTGTTAGACATACAATATTACAAAATCGAGCAGCCATTGATTTTCTACTACTAGCTCACAGCCATGGCTGCGAAGAGTTCCAGAGTATGTACTATATGAATCTTTCTGACCACTCTGTCCCAATTCACAAGCACCTCTCTGACCTCCAGAGGGGCCTACACATCTTTCAGGAGACAGACGACCCTACTGGAGATTGGCTTAAGGGTCTGGGTATCACCAGATGGCTGTGTACCTTGGTAGTAGAAGGCTGCCGATTGCTACTTGTAGTTATATTAGGTTTAATAATACTTGGGTGTAGTTTTCTTGCCTTAAAGCAGGGCTGCGATAGATCATCGACCAGACCTGGGTTGCCCAAAAAGAAAACGAGGGATGTGTAGAGGGATTCCTTGTGGAATATAGGATACCCCAGGAGAGCTTGGGTATCCCAGGGCTGTTGCAGAAGTACCCCTGACAGGGCCTCAGGCTGAAAACAGGCTTGCAAGGCACCTGCTAGCTGGCAGCCTTGAACAGCCTTGGGAAAAGGTATACACTGGTCAGCTCCCCTGCTGCTTAGAGGCTTTCTCATGGGAAAGGGGCGTGAACTTTGGGAAAAAGTATAATTTGGTGTAACCAAATAATAAAAGGGGAGCACGATGCTCAAATCGTATCGGTGTTCGTATCGTGACTCTGGCTGGATTCCCCTGCTCCCGGGACCTCCCCCTGCTACAAGGAAGACTCAATAAAAGTTGGCTGTTGTGCATGAACCCAGTGTGTCTTGTCACTTGCCTGTCTCTGAAACTGCGACAATCTAATGCATGGGCAGAGAATCACTTCAGGCATGTAGCCCTGTAAGACTGGCCAGGTTTAGTGGAAGCAGGTAAAAGTGAACATTTCCTGTCACTTTCTCGTGCTTTCATGTGTCAGAGGAAAATAACTTTAAGGGATGGGACTATGCAATTACATGTATTTATTGTTTAAAATAACAAACGCATCAGTCCAGGCGTGAGATTTTACACCACCTCTGAGTAATGGCAACAAGTCACAAGATTTAGAGTTACATCGTAATTTATATCTTTCTAATCCAATAGATACTTAAAATGACACTTTGTTTTAGATTAATGACCTATCACCTGTGGCACTTCTCACTGCAATGCAGCTATGTCTTGACCAATAACTTCTCATGTCACATACACACAGATGTCTCTCTTATACCATCTACATTCTTAACTTAAACTATATAAAATCGCACTATTATATTTTAAAACCCTCCACCAGAACACCCAGTGTACAATTTTACTTATAATGATAGGAACACAAGTTTGTAATCCTTTTGCTTAAAGTCTATAAATCTCTGTCAATTAAGCCGGAACTAGTCTCTTCCAAGGTTGTAAATCAAAGCCTCCTTTAATTGCAGGAGTTTCTACTCCTCTGTCTCCCACAATTTCCCACTCGGGATGAACTCATGGGACCAAGCCAAAGCTTTGGTACCTGCCTGGATGGATGAATGGTTTGGTCTTACATTTGTGGATTGTTTCTTTTCCTTCTTTGTTCTCTGTAACAAGATGTTTGTTTAGAGGGGAAAATTGAATATTTAATATGGGCATAAGGAAAGACTTTCATCTTTGGAAACAATGGTTGTTTCTTTTTCTGAGAATGTAGATGCTTTTCAAAGGTACTGGATGAATGCTGTGAAACAATCAGTCCTTTTCTGCTTTATAAGACACAAAATTTAGACAGATCTTTGTGCTACTTTATTTGAAGATACAACCCCTTTTTAAATTATATTACATTCCATGTTCTCCCACCTTAGTGGCTGCCCTGCTATTTTTGTGTACAACTAAAGCATAGGTAATATTGAAAGGATAATGTAGCCATGAGAAAATCATCAATGGTATTTTGGCTGAGTGGTGCTTCAGCTTTGACAGCCAGATGAAAACATTTGATTTGTAATCACAGGACAAATGCTATAGCTGAATGTTTCTTGGCTGGAGAGGAAGGCTGGATGTTCTCTCCTCTCTCAGGAGAGGTGGCAACTCTTACTCACAGCTCGATGCCAGACAAGAAGATGGAAATGTACCACCATCTTCTAATATTGCAGTGTCTTGATTTGTCTCTGCCACTCTAGTAACTTAATTCAGTATTGCAATTTCTGAATATGTATAAAAGGAGATAACTGAGGGATTAAATCATCAATGCAGAGAGTTGCAATATGACCTGTGTCTAAGTCATGAAGCTAGTGGGCTGTATCCTGTGAACTGTGATAGTCTTTGCACTGTACCTGTGGAGAACAGGGGAGGCAAACCTTACGTGAGCATAAAATCTAACTTTGTCACCCAGCTCTTCCCCCTCCATATGTGCCACTGGAGTCTCTCTCTAGCAGATTATGCTGAGGGATAAAAGCATAACCAGCTCCAAGCATCCCCACCTTGTACTGCTGGACGGGGGTGATTTTGTATACTGCTGTCAATCCTGCCCCTCTCACACACAATGTGGCAAGTGCAGATAGTGCAGTAGTGAGCCAAAGAACTTGTTCCCCACTGTATGATGGATTTAAACGAAATGGATGCTTATGCTTCCTGCTTATCAATGTGTAGGAAGTTGGGATTATGTTGCAAAAAAAAAAAAAAATAGAAAGTGAGCGGTAGAATTCCTTTCATCTCTCTTCTGCCAACAGGGAACATAGGCCAGATTTTGTTCCATTGGAGCTAAGAAACTCAGCTATACTGATTTTGGGATGAGCAAGATGTGGTATGGTATATGCAGGTTACAGCCCAAAACAAATGTGCATGAAAAACCAATAATCTCATGTAGACAACATAATTCTGCCCAAATCCGTGGCATTTTAGTAACTATATTTTTAACATGTAAGTCTCAGCTTACAAATATAAATGTGTGCACATTCAGAATTTGTTCTTGCTAGGAACTTTGCCAGTAGGAACTTGCCACTGGTTTTTCTGGCACTGCTAGAAGCCTACTTGAATCTATAAAAGAAGGTAATTGAATTAATGCATTGGAAATCAGTCTTATGTAAAATATAACTGAAAGACATGTTTATATTAATTTATAGAATATTAACATTAAAGTATTGCCTTGTAAGGCAATTTAATTCAGTGGTCTGGAGACAATTGCATACTAAATTAGTGTAACTCCTGGGAAAACACAAGAACAATTGACTTACTCCAGATTTATGCTTGCCTATCTGAGAGCAAGATCTGGCTGAAAGGTAAAACTTTGTTCCACATTATTTTAAGTTAGTGTCACTGCAGAAATATAAAAGCCTAACATTGTGGGAGACAGAGGAGTAGAAACTCCTGCAATTAAAGGAGGTTTTGATTTACAACCCTGGAAAAGACTAGGTCTGGCTTAATTGACAGAGATTAGGCAAAAGGATTACAAGCCTGTGTTACTATAGTTATAAGTAAAAATGTACACTGGGTGTTCTGGTGGAGGGTTTAAAATATAATAGTGTGATTTTATATAGTTTAAGTTAAGAATGTAGATGGTATAAGAGAGACATCTGTGTGTACGTGACATGAGAAGTTATTGGTCAAGACATAGCTGCATTGCAGTGAGAAGTGTCACAGGTGATAGGTCATAAATCCAAAGAAAGTGTCATTTTAAGTATCTATTGGATTAGAAAGATATAAATTATGATGTAACTATAAATCTTGTGACTATTCACCATTATTCAGAAATATTGTAAAATCTCACGCCTTGACTGATGCGTTTGTTATTTTAAACAATAAATCCGTGTAATCATGTAGTCCCATCCCTTAAAGTTATTTTCCTCCGATGAGTGAACACTCAGGAAATTCTACATAACGTGAATACTGTGAAATCAGCAATTCAGAATACAAGAGGGATGAAATAGGTTATTTCTAGAAATCATAGTTCAGAATTCCCTGGAGTTTGTGCACAGGATGAATCACCAGCTGTGTTGGTTTTGCATGGCCTGGTTTTTGGTAGCAGAGGGGCCACAGGGGTGGCTTCTGTGGGAAGCTGCTAGAAGTTTCCACCCTGTCCGGCAGAGCCAATTCCTGATGGCTCTGAAGATGGACACGCTGCTGGCCGAAGCTGGGCCAATTAGAGAGGTTGGTAACGCCTCTCTGAAAACATATTTAAGAAGAAAATCAAAACAAAGTGGGGGCACAGTTTTTTCTAGCCAGAGAAGAGGAGGAGGTGAGAACATGTGAGGGAAACAACGTGGAGACACCAAGGTCAGTGAAGAAGGAGGGGGAGGAGGTGCTCCAGGAGCCAGAGCTGAGATTCCTCTGCAGGCTGTGGTGGTGACCATGGTGAAGCAGCTGTGCCCCTGCAGCCCGTGGGGATCCACGGGGGATGCAGAGGTCCACCTGCAGCCTGTGGGGATTCCCAGGGGAAGCAGAGATCCACCCGCAGCCCCTGGGAATCCCTGGGGGATTGCAGAGATCTACTCACAGCCTGTGGGGATCCCCAGGGGGTGCAAAGATCTACCCACAGCCCGTGGGGATCCCCAGGGGATGCAGAAATCCACCCACAGCCCCTGGGGATCCCCAGGGGATACAGAGATCCACCCACAGCCCACAGGGATCCACAGGGGGTACAGAGATCTACCCACAGCCCGTGGGGATCCCCAGGGGATGCAGAAATCCACCCAGAGCCCGTGGGGGAGGTGCCCATGCTGGAGTGGGTTGATGTCTGGAGGAGGCTGTGATCCAGTGGGAGACCCAGGGGAGAGAGAAGGCCCCTGCTTCCAGGCTGGAGCAGCCTGTCCTTGGAGGACTGCACCCCGTGGAAGAGTTACCCATGCTGCAGCAGTTTTGGGAGGACTGCTGCTTGTGAGAGTGGACCCATGCTGGAGAAGTTTGTGGAGAACTGTCTCCTATGGGAGGGACCCCACGGTGCAGCAGGGGAAGGACTCCTCTCCCTGAGCAGCGCAAGAAAACCTCGGGTGATTGACCAAACCCCCACCTGCTGTGTCCCTGCGCTGTCAGTGGGAAGGAGGGGGGAATTGGGGGAAAAAAGGTGGTTTGAAGGGCTTATTTTACTTCTCATTATCCTCCTCTGATTTTGTTAGTAATAAATTAACTTTGTACCTCTAAGCTGAGCCTGTTTTGCCCTTGGAGTGTTTCCTCCCGGTCCATATGTCAACTCATGAACCCTTAGTTAATTTTCTCTCTCCTCTGTCCAGCAGTGGCAGGGGAGGGTGAGTGACTTTCATGGGTGCCTAGCGTTAGGCCAGTGTCAAACCACGACACCAGCCTTACATTTTCAGTAACGTACTACTTACACTTTATCTAGTCTTTCTCATCAGGTCTTATTTGGGGCGGTTATGATCACAATATGTTTGAATGCATGTAGGTGAGCATCCCAGCCTAACTTCACCAGTCATACATTTTGATTTACACTTTCTTTTAGGACATTTTTACTTGAATTGTAAGAAAGTTGCCACGGCTGAAGGGTCTCTGTCTACAGAGCAGCTGTAGCCCATGCAGCCCACAGCTTACGAAACCACACGGGTGCCAGCAGACATAAAATGCCAGTGCTTCTAGGAAGGAGTCACTTGCTCTGGGGAAGGGCATTGCAGCCTTGGCCCCTAGACCCCAACCCCTTCATATCAAGGCTCCCAAGAAAAGGGACAGCCCTGTCATGATGTGACTGTGATGCCTGCAATGTGTTTCATTGATCTCATGCCATTTGTCCATGACTAGGTGGGTTTAGCCTAGTCTTAGAAGTGATGTTCTTGCAAAGGAGTGCTTACAGCTTTCCCCATGACCTGACAGAACCTATCAGCTGGCCAGTTTGAATATGGACAATTCTTTAAGCCACTTAAAATTGTGACCGCCTCTGTGATACACACTTAAGAATAGACAAATTCCCCCCCAGCTCTCTCTCATTTCCAGTGCTGGGACAGGTGGCTGTGGGCCCCGTGCGGGGGGCCAGTGGGTCCGGCCCAGGCCCTGCTCGGGCCAGGCCGGGCCAGGCCACGGCCATCATGGAGCCGATGGGCCCTGTTCCACCTGTGGACCACCCCCCCCCACCCCCCCCCCCAGCCTTACTGTGGGCAGCCGGAGTGGCTTGGCTCTCCCCCCTCTCCACTGCAATAAGCAACATTCCAGCTGCAAGGCTGAGGTGACATTAACCCTTTTATTACTGTGAAGAGCTGAAAACCTGAGGGAAGAGAAAGAGGAGATGCTTAAAGCTGAAATTCTGTTGTGAAGCTATGATATATCAGAGTATCCCGTTGTAATTTCATGAAGATATGGGGGGTGGAGTGTTCAACTTGCAAGCAAAAGCACCTGCACTGAGATAGGCAGATGCTGACGCAGCTGTAATTTCATGAGAAGTTTGGACAGGGAGAGATGGAAGCAATAAGGACTTTTGCTCCAAACGGGAAAGGAGAAAACCTCAGTTCCTAGAGATGCTCCCAGAGATAGTCCTAAAGATGAAGATGAGGAAGACTCTTTGCTCCCAGGGAAGGAGAAGGGCCTCTGTTCTTAGAGATGAAATGCTCCCAGAGATGGGTGAAGAAAACTTTTGTTTCTGAATGGCTCAGCCTTAAAATTGTACCCCAAAAACTTTCAAGAGTAGACCCTCGAAAGCAGTTGTGGGAAAAGCTGCAAGTCGGGGGAAGGGACTCACATTGCGAGCAGAGAGACGTCTTCCTAAATGGACTGAACAGAGTTATTTGGAAGTGGGCGGCTGTCTTGTTGTGATGTGTTCATAGCACGAGCAGGAGACTTTTCTTTCTAAATGGACTGAACAAGGTGATTATGGAAGTGGTAAACAGACTGAACATCTTAAGGGCTGTTTTTTTTACATTGCCAGTGGGAGAAGGGAGGGAGGTGGGGGGAGGAGAAGAGCTCTGAAGGTGTTGTATAATTTTTTTTTTCTTCCTTCTTTTAGGTCTGTTAATAAACTTCTTTATAGTCTTTCAAATTTGATGCCTGCTTTGCATTTCTCCTAATTCTTATCTCACAGAAGATAAACAGTAATGAGTATTTTGGGCCAAACCACTACACTAAATTGGTGTTTCCGCCAGGTTACAGAACCAAACCCGCTACACTTGGTTTTCAGAGAAGCATTAGAGGTCTTTTTTTAATTTTTAGCTTATAGGGCTAAACCTACTCCCAGAGAGGAGCAGGTGCAGCTAGACCTGGAAGCCATGCAGTTTTCCTGGCCTCTTTTTCCTCTCTCACCCAATGGTTGCTGTGCAAGATGAATCAGGAATGAAAATTAAATGTGGAACCTGTCTCATGATTCAGTTTTGGTTCAAATCCTGTAACTACTGTCATGGCTAAAATGGGGCAAATGCCCCTTGCTGTGAGCTTCAGCTAATTATAAATACTCATAACAATCTCTTATTCCTGTTATCTCTAATATTCCAAAACCATTGGAAGATGCACAAACTGTCACTAAGCCTTTCTGTAAGCATTTTAATGGAAGCCAAGGTCTCAAAGCATCTAGGGACAATGCCAATGGATGGCTCTTTACTGGGGAGCTGGGCTTGTGAAGGGCCCTTGCAGGATGCAGTAGAGTCACTGTAAGACAGCCCCTATGCAATGCTGATCAGAGTTGCTGAATGAAAAAAACCCTCAATGTAATAGACAGTCTTCATTTCAGAACATTCTGGAAACTGAAAAAACAGACCTGTTAAAAGCCCCACCAGATCTAAATCCTTCGGGAAACTGCTTCATCTTCTGTCTGTAATTGTTGTGTGCCAGCAAGAAAGGAGATGCTTGGAAGTAGCCTTGTGTTTCACAGTTGCTGAATTTTTTTACTGTTTTCTGATGACTCAGAGACACTAATTATAAAAGTATAGTACAGACATTTAAGGGGAGCTACACTCTAAAGAAAAATGAAAAATGAGAGAAATGCTTTCATGTGATGAGTATGAAACGGAAGGTGAAACTTGGGAGCTTTTGCAACTCATAAGACTGAAAATTCAGTCTTGCCATATGAGGATAACTGAGTGTTTGATAAAAAGCTGTGAGATGCTAAGAGAAGATAAAAAAATTAACCCTCACCAGACCAATGACAGTCTCCCAAGGTGTAGTCACTCAACGACAGAGCTGAAAGTGAGCAGTGGTTTGAATTTGTGAAAGTGGCAGCAAATCCAAAATGCCGCTGGAATAGCCATAAGTAGGATGCTAGGTGAAGCTCTAAAGTTTTCAACCTATAAGATAATTCCATAGGTAAATGCATTAAAAAATACTATAATCCTGCTGACATAATAATGGATGTTAGTAAAGAGACAGAGACAACAGTTTGGACAAAGGAGATGATGGGAGCCCCATGAGCTTAGAGGAATTCCTCACAGGAGCAGGAGACAATGGTGCAGCAGAAGATTAACAGATTATGTTCTGTCCAAAAGCCAATGCTTTTGGTTGGCTGCTAGAGCACAAATTAAAATATTCCCAGGAAGAGGGATATTATCCTTGTGAGAAAAGTGAGAAGCAAGAGAAAGTCAACAAATGAGTTTCAAGGTTTTCAGCACTGATCTTATCTCCACTTCATGGGTATATCTACAAAAGACTTCAGAACATAACATTTAGAAAAGGTGCAATATTGGATTGTAACTGGATGAGGGAATGGGGAACCAACCCAAGACTTGGCTAGAGAATTGCCAAAGTGCTTTGTTACCCAAAATAATGTGGCTGTGTTGCAATATCAGAAAGCTGCTTGCACTTCTCCCCTTGGTTAGAAATGATACTGCATATGCAATTTGGTAGAAAAAATATTTGAGCATACTTCTGGGAATGAAATATTTTTTAAATGTGTATGTCCTAATTTAATAGTTAATAGGTCTTCATGTATGAGATCAACCTGTTGTAGGGCTTTGTTTGTATATTTTTATATTGTTTTGTTTTTTAAATATCTCTTGCACTAGCTTTTTGTGGGAGGGGTTGACTATCAAAAGGTATGCTAACTTCTCACTCTCACTGCTACTAAGATGAATTTTGACATCTTTATTTCTAGACATCACAATGACTGCAACTTTTCCTTATCTGCATGTTCATCTTCAAAACCTGTCTTAAAATGCAGGGGGGGTAAAGATGAAGTTCATAAGACAAAGTCACCATGAGAACACCTCCCTCAAAGAACTGGGAGGAGAACCAAGCTTCAGAGTCTTCTGGCAGATTAAAGGTCAGTTTTCTTCTGAAACAAATCACTAGCTTAAAAGGGAACGAGAGGGCTATAAAAATTCAGTGTAGGCAAGAGCAGAAGAATTCCTTTGCAAGGCCAATATATCCACACATTTTGAATAAGAGAGCTTTTGGATTGGTCTTTTCATTTTAAGTTTCACATTTTAGAATTGGTCAGAAACCTAACCTAATGCACAGTGTATGATTTTCTATCATATTAACATTCCTTGTTGAAGTCCTGATGGGAAATTTTGAAAATTGGAATGAAAAGTAACTACATCATAATCTAAAATCTGTTGGCAGAATGAGATGTAATAATAGGGCATCACCCTGTTGCAGTGGGGGTTTCTGCAACATTTATAGACAGCAAGGCCCATGGAAAAGAAATAGGGACCAATTCTTGGTAGATGCTTCAGAGATCTTTATTCTCCAGCCACATGGCCGGATGACTGCCTAAGAACCCTGGCAATCATGGGACCAGCAGGGTCCTTCCCCAGTGGGGGAACACAAAACAACCAATGGGGAACAGGATTAGGGTGCATGTGACCAGGGAGCAGGGAAACCCCATGCCTCTACCCCAGGGTCCCCTCTCACAGGACCCCATGGCAGGGGAGAGGAATCCCAACACGTCACCCTTTTGTTTTAACTAAAAGAGATTTAAAACTTAACATTGAAAACAACTGGATAAACGTAAGATAACAAGAACAGTTTCAAAAGAAAACAAGCCACCCTCCAGAGTCTTTAAATGTCCAAACAGAATTTTTCTCGGGAACATCTTAGGGTTGGCAGAATGGAAACAGGACTCTCTGAGCATGCTTTGTGGGGAAACTGAGGCAGGAGAGGGTTTCTTCCATTTGTACCTGTTGGAACTCTAATTCTTCCCCTCCCTCCCCCCCCCCCCCCCCCCCCCCCCGGTCATCCCTCCCTCAGCATTGGAAAGGGACAATTGGTAAAGGCAGGGTTTTGTGAGGGAAACCATGGGTGGAAAAACGGATAACAGGATATGGGATAAAAGGGAAAGGTAGGATTAGGAAAGGGAGACTGTATGGGTTGCTTATAATGGGGATATTGTCTGAGATGACTATGATTTGCAGCATATATACTGCCTTTCACAGAAACACCACCAGGCCCGGTAACATTTGCTGCTTGCAGGCCTTCCCTTCCTTGAATTATTTTAAACTCTACCACTTCTCCATCTCCTAAGCCTGGGATATAGTTTTTGGGTTATTCTTCATAATGGCAGTACGATGAACGAATATGTCTTCCTTGTTGTCACATCTCGTTATAAAACCATAATTTTGTTTGACATGATACCATTTTACTATCCCTAAAACCTTAGCTACGATGATTTTTTTCTTTTTTCCATGTTGGTGCTGTTTTTTGTCTGGCTGTGTTCTTGCTTTCACTTTTGCTTTCTCTTGCTCCTGCGTTGGAGCTGCCAGAGCTGCCAGGGCTGCCGGGGCTGCCAGGGCCGTCAGGGCTGCTCGTGCCTGTGTGCTCTTGCCACGGGGTCTCAACTTCTTGGGGTTGCATTCACAGCCGCACGGGCCGAGCAGGGCCGTGCCGCTCAGCTCCCTGGGCACCGCTGCTGCCACTGCCTCTGGTCACAGCTGCGCTGCCGCTGCCTGGCGCCACGCCCACATCTTGGCCGGGCCCCCGCACAGCGGCCCTGTCGCACCTTGCAAACGACTCCATTCTGGTGCGTGCCTGAGCTTCTTGCGGCTCCACTCCACCGCCATTGCTGCTGGCTGCCGCCCGCGTGCCACCCCTCTCGGCTGGGCGTTCATGGGGCTCGCTTAACCACGTGCTGCACAGGGCCAGGCGGGGACTGCCAGGTCGTGCCGCTCCCACCATGCCTGGTTCCACTGCCAACACCATGGCTCACGCCGCTCCGCCCGTGCGTGGGAACTGCCTCCCTGCTGCTCGCAGAGCACTCGACGCATGAGGCCACAGTCGCACGGTCCCTGAGGCACGTTTCCCTTCGCAAGGACACAGCTGATATTGTTCAACAGTCTCCGTAATTAGAAAACATTCATGGAAATATTCTTCTATTGGCATATATTTTGACTCAGAAATTAACTGTGTCCAAACATTCTTCCAAAAGTCTTTGGTAAGAATCAAATCCCAAGAAACAGAAAAAGTTTTTAAACAATCATGCCAGGAAGTGTTTCAGTTCTTTTTGAGCTTTAATTAAGCTAAAATTTTCATACTCTTGTTCAAGAATCTTTTCAAGTTTAAGACAAATGTCCCTTTGCGGCTCTGAGAGCCAAGAGTATTTCCACGGTTCCTCCATAGTTTATGGAACAGCAAAACAAAAGCAAGAAGAGAAATCCAGAGAGTTTACTCACAAATCACAGTTGCTGTCTCCAGGGATTAATAAGCTACCTGCATTATCTGCCATTTGTTGCAGTGGGGGTTTCTGCCACATTTATAGACAGCGAGGCCCGTGGAAAAGAAATAGGGACCAATTCTTGGTAGATGCTTCAGAGAGCTTTATTCTCCAACCACATGGCCAGACGACTGCCTAAGAACCCTGGCAATCATGGGACCAGCAGGGTCCTTCCCCAGTAGGGGAACACAAAACAACCAATGGGGAACAGGATTAGGGTGCATGTGACCAGGGAGCAGGGAAACCCCAGGGTCCCCTCTCACAAGACCCCATGGCAGGGGGGAGGAACCCCCACAGCACCCCTTTCAGTAATGGCACTATGTCAGTATCAGGACTGGTATTACTCATGTCAGAAAAGGTTGCCATGTTCTGCCAGTTGGCTGAATAGTGCTCATTGTTTGCAAACGGCATAAAACTGGTGCCTAAGGGCAGTGTGATTTCCTTGACTGTACATTTTGGAGGATAAAACTAGAACTGAGCCTGAGTGGGTATATCTTGCACCCTTACACACTTAAGGGGCCAGACTCAATGTGTGTTCCCACAATACACATCCAGTATGCACAGCTGAGGAGCAGATGGGAGGCAGAGCACAAAGCTCTGTGCAATGTATAGCGGAGAGCAGGAAAGCCTGAGCAGTAGTGCAAGGGATGAGACATTTTGCTTGGCCAGCAAGCAGTCCAGGAATTTGCCTCCCTACCAAGACTCTGTAACCTGATCCAAACTTGCATTACGAAGTTTTATGCAACTGGTGGGCCACCAAGAGCCTAGAGGGAAAAAGGGTCATGCAAAACCTGCTCCGACTTCACCAACGTGGATTTCTTTACTGCTGCATTCAGAGGTTATGCTCAGGAGTGAGAAAGTGAAACAGGAGAAAGGAAGATTATTGTTCAATGATAAATGACAGCTGAGATACATTATGCAACTAAATGTGAGACCACCTGAAAGAGTGTAATCAGAATGGGCATTTTGTAGTGATTCTTTTTTAAAAATGCTTTGGGTAGTTACATGTAAGTTGAAAGAATTTGACGTTCCTTCCTTTTCTGGTTTGCTTGTCACAACACAGTTTGTTAGCACATGCCTTGTTCTCTCAAAAATTGTTTTTATGGCCCTAATTACCATGTTGGAAGTTGAGAAATATTGTTGGGGGAGGAGGAAATAACTCCAGGGCGAGTCTATCCCATTTCAAGTGTTCTGTGTGAGACAAAGTGAATCATTCAAGCTAATTATGTGTATGTCTCTCTTGGACTGCAGAAAGAACTGGGTTGGTGGCTTAGGCTAGGACCAGAAGTCAGAGATGGCTGTGCTGGGATGGAGTGAAGTCCATATGGGCAAATAAGGCTGTTTGCTGTGCTGCACCCAAAATTGTTCTGCATTAGCAAGGAAAATCTGAACATGGTCACTTGACCAATTTGGGCAGAAAAAGGTCATGGAAAATGCATGTCGTGGGGAGAGGAATTCTACCCGTAATTGTCACTGGGCAGACATTCCTGTTTTGCCTCTGCCACATTATTCAGTCCAGCGTTTTTGGGGAGACTGTGATGTGGCTTTCATGCTGTGAATACCAACTAGGCTTCCAGTATGGTGGTGAAAAACTGTTTGACAGGAGAAGAAGGTATTTGGTGTGATGAACCAATTCAGAAGCAGATTGTACCTCACGGAGATTTCTGCTGCTTTTTCTTGTGGTCAGGCTTTGTTGGAATTTGCAGACTATCTGCTTTCTCCATGATGCTTTTAAGTAATTCTGAAGGGTGCTGAGGGGGCAGTTCCCTGCAGACCCCATGGAACCATGTTCTAGTTCCAGCCAGAGCAGGGTTAATTTTTTGCAGTAGCCAGGAGAGGCAGGGTCAGGACCTGAAGATTATTCTCTACCATCTCATGTCATTGCCAGGGGTAGGGGAAAGGGAGTCTGTTCTGAGGATAAGGGGTTCCTCCTGGTGAACAAAACATGGTGCAGGGAGCGGTCAGGTGTCTACTGTTAGAGTCCATGTGAATTGTTTCTTTCTTGTACACTCTATTATTAGTATTGTTGCTGTTACTGTTTGTTTCTGTATCACGTTGCTGTTTCTGGTAAATTGTTCTTTGATCTTTACCTTTTGTGCCTCCAGTTCCCCTCTCCAACCACCACAGGGGATGGGGAGGGGAAAGCGGGACAGCAAGAGAACCATGGGAGGTTTGAAGAGTCTCGATGGGAGACTGAATTCCTGAAGCACAACACCTGTGGATGCTAAAAAGCAGGAGCAGAGGAATTTTCCAGCTGCTGAAGCGTTTGTGAAATTTTTCCTTTCTCATTCTTTAGCTGAGAAACAGTGAAAGATGGTTTCGTAAACTAACTATCTTGCACCTGCAAGGTCTTGTTTTGGTTCACTGAAGAAAATATTTTGAAATGGGTGGTTATGCCGCTAAGCCACTCACTCTGGTGGGTGGCTAGCCAAGGGGCCAATCATGTAATTTCTCTTTTGAGATCTATGCTATAAAAAAATGGGGTTTTGGCATTAAAGGATCAGCTTTGACCATATTTCTCTGACCTGAAGTCATGTCGTTTTTTGCTGTCTCTGTGCGCAACAGCGACAAACACTCATCTAAAACAGTCAAGGCTACCTGATATTTAAAAAGATGATGAATGCAGGAATCTGCAGCCTGTATCTTGTGGAGCTATTGACCAAGAGATGTGGTTCCTTTTTTTGAGATAACATCAGGATAATCTGTTTTGGGGCCTGTTTCTCCAGTAGCAAGCCATGAAAAATTGTTACTGAAATACATGGGTAAATTATTCTTTTTTCTCTCTCTTTGGGTTATTAAGTATTAGATTAGGAAAGTCACTTGATTTGCAAAAGATAAAAAGAAATTACCTAAATGACATACTTTACCTTTTTGAATTACATCCACCAGTAATGAACATCTAAATTCATATGCCACAATCAGCAATTACACAAGGGGAAAGACAGCTTTGTAGGCCTCTCCTTTATGTGTTACATTTGTAAAATTAATTTGTTGTCATTATATGTATATTCTTTTTACAACCCACAAGAATGTAAGAAGCTGAAGGAGCAATATCAACAAAAGAAAAATCAGGACACCTCTGTACAAATTGAAATAAAACTGATATATATGTAATAAGGAGACAAATATTTGAAAGATTAATTTTATCATTAGCTGAATCTTTTAGGGTAATTTTGCTATCACCAAAGCATTAATAAGCAACTGTAGAGTAAGACAGAGCAGAACTGTGATTAAAGACGGGGGTGTTTAACTAATAGACTTTGGAATGTGCTTCCCACCTGCATGGTTCTGGCTTACTCAGAGAACACCCAGCTGAGGGCTGTGCATGTAAGGGGCAAGAAAAGAGGTTTCTGAAAGCACAAAACTTGTTAGAACTGGCACATGATGACAAGATGAAATTACTACCTATTCTGGCAGGAGTCCTCCCTCAGATGCCAGGACTGTAATTTAAGGTGAATCAAAGAAAAGTGTACAATCTTCCAATTCCTCCCTTTGATTTTTTACACATATTATGAGGGGAAGGGGAAGATGCCATAACTGAGAGGTAACAGAGCTTTTTGTTCCATCCCTGTCATGTGGAACAAGCACTGGAAATTTGTTGCTGCGTTTTTTGTGAAAGTGAGGTAGGTATGTTTGTATCAGAAATAAGCATGGAAATCTTTGGTGCCTGCTTTCAACTTTGAAGCTTTAGCTGGCAGTATTGGTGGAAGCTACAGAGTAGTATCTATGAAGACCCCTAACCTTTAATAAAGACACATGCAGATCTTCAGGGACATGCTTCATTCTCCCATGTTTCTTATTCTACAGTTTACAAATCAGTACCTTGTATAAAGTCTTGGAGTTCATTTATAATCTAGGGTAAAATGTGACTGAAGTTGTTCTTTCTCTAGTGGCCTTTGGATGAGCTTTGTAGTTCTTATTTTTTATTTATTTAGGACAACTTTTACACACCATGTTAATTTACCTGTAAGTTCTGAAGACTGGTGAGACTGTTAGTAGTATCATTAATAGGATGCACAAAGTCAAGTGCTTTCTCTTCTTCTTGTGCTCAATTTTATGAACTTTTGACAATGTTAGTAGAATACTAAATACTAAGATTAGATACTGAACATTGATAAATCTGATTTTGAATTTGCAATGAAATTTCAAATTTTGATGAATTTTACATGGCTTAAAGTTTTGAAGTGGATATTTTAAAACCACTATAATGGTGCATTAAATCAGAAGTTAAATCTTGGCCACATGCATTCTCAATTTGGTATAAGGAGCTCAGACTGCAGAAATCCAAATCACAGTTAACAACAAATTGTTCCTAAATTCTCTATAATAGTGTGTTACCTCTGAGTTTGTTTTATAATTGTTACAGATTCATGTTCAAAGTATATTTTGGTGTTAGGCTAATTCTTCATATCTATTCAGTGTAATAGTCATTCAAGAAAGAAAGTTAATCAATCAGAAATAATTAGTAGTGACAGTAGAAAGAAGATGGTACATCAGATAGATGTGTCTGAAAGACTCAGTGGAATCTTAACTAGTGCAAACTCCTAAGACATTTGAGTATCATGATAACCTTAATGGCTTTGTGTTCCAGTAAAACTTCAAAGATTTTATAGCAAACAGTAGGAGCAGGCTGAAGTTCCTATGTTATCACCAAGCAGCAAGGGGTAACCTATCTTTGGGGAAGATGGTTGTGTCAAATCAGTGATTTTTCTGTTCTTAATTGTGGGTAAAGGAAGGAGAGAGGTTTTTGAGCTAAGAGAAATGTAGCCTCCTGTGCACATGTACATATTTTAGAGGGAGGTTGTTAAGCAGGAGGGCAAAGCTTAGTGCTATAATCCACAAGAACAGTGCACACCTCACTTACAGGATCTGGCTTTGCTATCCATGGTTGACCTGCTTTGGCTTTTTTTTCACATCTTTCTGCTCCTGAATTTACAAATTCATCCTACTCAGTATTTGCTTTCTGATCTACACTCTAATGGCAATCCCAAGAAAGTGGTGAGAGTCAGCCCTTCCCCAGAAGGCTGATGGAGAAGACTTCCATGGTGTTGCAGGTCCCATGAAAACCTCTGCACAAAGGGCTCAGGAGCTACAAAGAACTTAGAGTTGAAAGTTCTTAAAAGACAGAGCAAAAGGCCAATCCACGTATTGACTCTAGGCTTTCTCTCTTAGAACATAAACCAGGTGAAGAATTAACTGGTTGTAACTGGGTGCAACCACTTTCATGCATTTGTGGCTTATTGATCATTTGTCTTTAGTCCTGGTCCCTGAAAGATGGGGTGGCAACAGCAGGGCGATAGGCAGCTTCTGCATGTTGGGGTGGCATAAGGGTTCTTTGTGAGAAATGGGCTTGAAATTCTGTTCCAGAAAGAAGTGAGGGGACCAGGTTTGTATCATCGGTTTATCTGGCATTTACGATTACTAGTTGTAGCTTGCATTGTGTAGTACCTAAGAGCTCTGGGTGGAGACCACACGCACAAGGTTGTCAGAGACAGGGCAAAAAGCTCTTTCGTGGTTCTGAGGATTTGGAGTCTGAAGCAAGGAACTAGTAACTCAATGGAGAAAAGCAGAGAAAAGGATGAAAAACTCTCAGTGCTGTTTACTGGGATCCTGTGAGAATGGGTGGCAGAACATAGAGAGGGTTCAGTGCTGAAAGACACCACTTAGGCTAAAGCAGTGATAGAATTATTTGGTTAACTCAGGTCACAAACTCCACCCTGTTTCTCTGTGCAAACACTTCAGGCAGAGGAGGAAGAGAGGGAAATAGCAGAAGGGCCTGGCTGTATCACTGGGTGAGCTACAAGAGCAGAAAGAGAGGGAAGATGATTCATCAAGCAGCTGTGAGAGGGCTGTATGATCTCCTGAGCTGGGATTAGTTCTGGTGAGTCTGATAAAGTGCAAGTCCTCTCACTCCATATCCTTCAGCTGCAGGAAGGAAGAAGAAATAGCATTCTGCTTTTCATCCTCCTTTCCCACTCTTTTCTCCCAAGGAGGACTGTACATTGCCACCTGAGCTGCCAGCCTCCGAAAGGGCTGTTTTTAAGACATTTGCTCATATGCCCAGGGTCTCAAGGAGAGAAATTGAACTGCATTGCTACAACTGGCTTGTTTTTTCTGCCTCGTGTACCTTCTTTCATTTGTTCTTCAGCCAGTGCAGACAGTAATTATTCCCTGTAGAAATGCCTTTTAAATACAATTGAAAGTCTCCAGGAATTACAAGGAAAGCTACAGTATAATGAAGTACATAAACCCAATGCTGATGCTGAAGTAACTTTTGGCTTTCAACAGAGGAGACTCACAAGTCTTGATGGTGATGACCTAGTACCATGTTTAATATGGGAGTTCTAGAAATTTTTAAAATTTCCCAGCAAGTTTTATATTACATGACATTTCAATTAATTGTGGAATACCATTAGAAAAGGAGGGAAGGATTTGTCTGACAAATTATGACAATGTAAGTAATGATTTAGGTGCTGTGCATTTGAATACTAATTCTGTTATGGCTTGGAACATGAGACATGATTAATTTAGAAGGTTTTGATGTGATTGAAAAGGATCCAGAAATTAGCCCACAGCTGTTCCCTGTTTGGAAAGCTCCTTATTTTGCAAGAGGTGATAGAATATCCTTTTGAAAGGCATTTGTTCTTCATTGTGTCATCCTGGGCTATCCCAGTAAAGGCAGATCCACAAGCAGGGATTGTGTCCTCCAGCAGTGTGTCAAGAGCGGCACATGTCCCACTCCTGGGGATGTGGGGACATGACATGAAGCTCTCTCTCATCATGAGCTGGGGACACGAGCTGTGATAAGACCGTCTGGCTATGAGAGTGCTTGCAGTGCTCACAGCTGTCCCCAGAGCCTCACCCCATGTGGGGGCTCCCAGCATCCTACAAGGATGTACCTGAGCTGATATCTGCTTCCAAACAAGGCATGCCAAAACATTCCTGTCCTCTGCTCTGGGGTGGAGATTGGAGCTCCAGGAGATGTCCATCAGCTTACCAGAGGATGGTGGCATGTTTGGGAGGGGAAGGGGAAGTCCTGCATGTCATCAAAGTGAGAGATGAAGAAATAGCAGTATGTTTTTCCTCCGTCCAGTTTGTATCCTATTTCAGAGGCTGTGGGCACTGCCTTAACTAGAGCAAAGCCAAAAAACCCAGTGTTGCTGGAACTTGAAGGGGGCCCATGCATCAACTGGCATCACAGGACATTTCAATGAAAGTAAATTGTGGCTATAAAGCAACAGACATAATTGACCGACTGATGTCTAAGATGGAACTGGAGCTCCTTATGTCATTCAGAGCCCTTGGAGATGCCCTAATTTTGCTTTTCCTGAGGTATATGGGCATGGGTAGAACTCAAGTTGTAAAGTGGCTTTACACTGTTGTGTTCCTACTCCTGCATAATATCCTGTAATTTCATAAATGATGTTAACTTTAATGATTTAACAAGAAATATAATTATGGTTTCTACAGCAACTGTGACTTTAAATATCCTGAATTATGTGCATGTATATTCTCAAATATAATGAAAGACTAATGCAACTCATTGAATGTAAATTATATTCAAAGTTAAAACTTTCAGGAGAGAACTGCTTTTGAATTATCAGGATGGAAAAACACACACAAGAAACCCCTCCTTAGCATCAAAATTTATGTTGGTTCATGCTCAGATGGTTGAAAATAAAATAAAGTGTATTTTGTACTTTCTTGACTGAAAATAAACAGGTGAATATAGCTTGTCAAGTGTTGTTTACACTGTATAGAAGTTTATGAACACACCTTCTGATGCACAATTATTGTGTTGCTCCCAGGAAATGTTGACACCATTTGTGATTTGGGAAGGTAACACTGCCAGCAAATTGCTGATGGCTCTTTGCTTTGTTCCTCTGAGGGCCCTGCTTTATGTCTGAGGGTGTCGTGTTCTGATCAGCAAAAAACCGCCCCAGAGACGTTGCCTTTGAGAACGGGTACATTTGTGTGAGGCCGGTTTTAGCTCTCACAAAAGTCTGCCGGGGAAGGAAAGGAGTTTGGAAAAGGTGCCAGCACTCCTGGGAGCAGGGAGGTAGTTCAGATTGAGAGTGGCAACGCTTAGGCTGAGAAAATAGGTGCCCCTAAAGCAGTTGGGAAAGTTGCCAAAGGGCTGGGAACCTCAAAGGGGTGGAAGCACAGGACCTCCCTCCGCACCCAAACTAGAGAGGAGCAATCCTCCTTCCAGACAGCAGAAATGTGAATTTTTAATATTTCTTTTGCTTTAAAACTCTTCAAATCCATATTATAGAGTGGGCCTGGGAGGAGTCTTTTCTTCTCTCACAGTCACAGCTCTGATGTCTTAGGTACAGCAGGGGAGGCCAAATAGGTTTTATTCCTTAAATTTGAAGTGATTTTTTTTTCCCCCGAAGTGTATTTGTTCTTTTGGATTTTTGTTGGTGTCTGAGGGCAGCATTTGTTTTGATGTCTCTAAATGAGTAGTCCTGTGCTTTGTATCCCAGTAGATCTGTGGAAATACAAAGGAGGTTCAAACACAGCACGAAATACTTAAACTTTTCTAAGGACTTGATTATAAATCCTTATAAATCACTCTTATGATAATAATGCGTATTATTAATGAATAGAAAATAAGTATGGCTACTTTATTTAGGGTACCTGTCCTTGTGGTTTGAACCTAAGAAGTTAAGAATGCAATTTAGTTTCTGAGTTTATATTTCTAGCTTCTAGCTTTAGGCAAGCAGTTCAGTAAAAAATATGCTGGAGAGTCAGTGAAGTTTCAAACAAAAATAAAATAAAAGCACACCAGGAGTTAGAACAAAAGCCAAGCTAACAGGATGCTGGCAGAGATAATGATTTTTGTCTAGAGAAGGATTTAAAATATTCAGTGTCCAATCTCCTGCCCCTGTCATTCTCTGACTAAACTGTGATAAGTTTTAATGCTACTGAAAGACACATACATTAATTTACCTTGAAAAATATTTTTCCTCTTTTGTTCTAATGTGACCAAAGTTGCCAAGTTCCCATAAACAAGGCTGGGTCTTGTGGCAAATTATCTACCTCAGTTTGCAGAGACAGTGAATAAACTAATCTCTTTTTCTCTTTACAGGATACTTTTGTTGAAAAAGTAGAATTTATGTTTAATACTTTCACTGTTGATTTCTCTCCTTAGGATGATATAACCACCAGATGTCTCTAAAACCATATTCTCTCATACACATTTTATAGTCTTTGAAGATGTGGAAAATCTGGGATTTATAGGACTATTACATCCATCTACCCAGGGATCAAAAGCTGTATTACAATTACCCCAAGTGCAAAGTCAGAAAATTTATTTAGCTGAGCAGATAAGTTTGAGAATTTTCAAAAGTCCTCATTTAATCTGTATACAGTAAAATCTAGTATACTAACCTCCTTTTGAGATATAAAATTAAAATCCCTGTGGGACACAATACTTTTATCAAAAATGTGAGTAAGGGAAGATTTATTAAATGGGATAGCAATCCCATGAATCTGAATATGCCATATGGTATTTTATTTCCTTTTGCTTATTTGAAGTTCATTTAGTTTCATACAAATAGATTTTTTAAAATTCATATAAAGAAGTCCCCAATGCGGCAGAATTTTTGATGAACTGGACGAAAATACTGACGTTATGTTCTGAAGGATCCCTATTGCAAATATTCAATTCTTGATCTTCCTCTATTAAGTCTTGAGGCTGGTAATTTGGTTACATGAGATGACAGCCAGTATGTGACCTTGTAAGTATTCAGAGCAGGAATACACAAGCTGAGGATACCACTTGGTACAAACCAGGACCAGCTGGTAGGAAAAGGCACATCCACTTGGAAAAGGTGAACTTGACCCTTGCAAATCCTGGCCTGCATCAAAAAAAAGGCGTGACCAGCAGGTTGAGGGAAGTGATTCTCTGTCTCTGCTCTGGAGGCCCCACAGGGAGTTCTGCATCCAGCTCTGCGGTCCTGGTACAGGAAGGATGTAGAGCTATTGGAGCAAGTCCAAAGAAGGTCATGGAGATGCTCCAAGGGCTGGAGCCCCTTTGCTCTGGAGACAGGCTGGGAGAGCTGGGTGTGTTCACCTGGAGAAGAGAAGGCTCCAAGGAGACCTCAGAGACCCTTGCAGAGCCTAAAGGGGCTCCAGGAGAGCTGGAGAGGGACTTGCGACAAGGGATGGAGGGACAGGACACAGGGAATGGCTTCCCACTGCCAGAGGGCAGGGCTGGATGGGATATTGGGAAGGAATTCTTCCTTGGGAGAGTGGTGAGGCCCTGGCACAGGGTGCCCACAGAAGCTGTGGCTGCCCCTGGATTCCTGAAAGTTTCCAAGGCCGAGTTGGGTGAGGCTTGGAGCAACCTGGGATAGTGGAAGGTGTCCCTGCCCATGGCAGGGGGTGGAAGAGGATGAGATTTAAGGTCTGTTCTCACCCAAAGTGTTCAGTGATTTATGAAATTAAAACTATGAGGAAGAAGGTGAAGCTCAAGGGTCTCCAGCACGGGAGCTGGGAAGTGTAGCAGGTCTTTCCCAGAGACAGGGAATGCCTATGCCTAGTTCTTCCTATGGGAAAAGACTTGGCACTATTTTTGCACTTGCACTTTTGCTTTCCCCATGTCTGGGTGACTTCAGAGCTGTGACCTAAGATTAATTTCCATGTAGACCTTGAGTAGCTGACATAGCTGTTGCATAGGAAGTTCCCATAGAAGCTGTCAGATGGGGCAGAGCCATCTGATCACTATGACAGTGTCTTGGCTCCATCATTGAGCCATCAGGGAAAGGCGCCCTGTGCCTCTGAGATGTGGCAGCACTGCTGGTGCCTCTTGCATTTCCCTGGTGGCTGCATTGGTTCAGTTCTAGCTGACCTCAAAACCAAACAGTTGAGCTCATCCAGATTTAACTATCCTCAGGAAAGAAACTTTATCTTTAAAGTGAATTTCAAGCATGACCACACACAAAAAAACCTCCCCTGAAGTGGCAGAGCTGCAGTAGTGATTTGGTATTTCAAAGCTTTGGGAGCTTTCTTCCTGTCCTTGTGGAGCTGTAGCTGCAAGTTCATTTAATGCAGGCTACTAAACAGCTGTTAGGTGATAACAATTTTCATTGCCAGCTTAAGCCAAAGTGGTTTCTGCTGTCGTATAATCTTTTATCTGCCTTGTGCCTGTACAAATGATAGGTAACAGCTTTGTACCTGGAACCTAATTCCTGAAGAAGAGCTTCAGCCCTGGACACAGAGCTTTGCCTCTGGTAACTACAAGCAAGTGGTTTGCCAAGTTCAAACTTTGGGCTCTTTTTTTTTGTGATTTTTTTTTAGTCTTATTAATTATGTTTATCATGTGAATGATGCTATCAACATTTACTTAAAGTAACATTAAAAAGTGCATATCTTTTGGGAATTCCAGTTTTGTATTAGCATTTTTGCAGTAAAAAAGAGATAAGCAAGACCTTATGTTCATAAGAGTTTGCTGCTCTTGCCTATTATATAATTCTCTAGTGTTCCCATTCTGTCCCGGGTTGCCTCCCATGTGTCCAGTTGACACCTGTAGAAGAGGAGGGAAGTGGTGGTGGTGGGTTTGAGGGATGGCTGTGCTGGATGGATGGCAGCACATGTGTACCACTTAGTAGAGGCATGTAGTTCCTGAACTTAATGTGCAGCCCTTCCATACGTGGAAATTTCCTTCTCCACTTACCGAAAGGTTGCAGGCTGAGGGGCGTGCTTTTATCCCACAGCTATTGTTCAGAAACTTATAGGAACTTGAAACCTTCTGACACCTCCGTATCTTATCAAATTTGTTTGTAATTGCCCAATATGCTCAGGGATTCTTGGAGGAAAAGCAATTTTAGGTTGCATGGTGTAAAAGCAAGAATGCTGGTCTGTCACATTCTGTGCTTCACTTACTCCACCCCTTGCTTCAGGAGCGCTCTGTATGAAGCTGCAAAAAGCTGTTTCCTGTCGTATTCGACCCCTAGCTTCCTGGTGACCATGTTTCTTTGCTCCACTGACTGTGAAAGAGGGCCTGATGCCAAAGGCCAGCTCAGTAAAATGAGTAGGCCTGCATTCCTCTGTGCGTCAAACATGTATTCGTACCCTCAGGCTGGCTTAGAGCTGATGAAGATGCTGTAGCATTTGAAAGAGCCAGGGGTATTCTGATTAAATGTAGAAAAGGAATATGGAATTTTTTCCAATCAAACTTTTTTTTGTAAATAGCAATTATAGCCTTATATTATTTTAATCACTAATGTTTTTATACTTAGAGCTGATTTTCAAAAAAGTGTTTTTTACTGTCAGAGTCACTTTTCAACAACATTGATCATATAACAACAGGCCCAGCACATGCAATCAAGTTATCAATGGGGAATGAGGTTTGTGTCAACCAAATTCAATGCTCTAGAAATTAGGAAAGTGTTGCAATTCAGCTCTCCAGTCTCTCCCATCATCACATCCCATTAAAGAAAATGCAATCGGTAGGGAGAATTGTTTTCTTGAGATGTTTAGATGCTCTACATATATGCATGTATGTAGAACACACACAGAGATTACATTATTCCTTTTCCTTGCCTGCTTTGCAGGCATTGCCAGTATAACTGGCTGCGTTATGAAATGCTCACTTTCTCAAAGTGGGCACAGGAGCCTTTTGCCTGATTAGGCTGTTTCGTCTTGTTCTGTAGAGAATACAATAGATTAATTAGCACAATGACCTGTGTTTGTGTGGTACATACCCCTGTATCGTATCAGGCACAACAAGGTTAAGAGCTGCATGTGCAAATTTTGCAGCAGTTGAAGTGATTTATCATATTATTATCCATCTTTTGTAGGAATCATTAATGAGTTATTGTAGTGTGTGAATCTAAGGCAAGGGGTGTAAAGAATGTGTATGCTGATCAATAATTTGTGTGAGCTTGCAAAACACATTATTGAAATCAGTCATAATTAACTGTAGATAAAATCTTAATAAATCACTAGTAATGGAGTAGTTCTCTTCAAATTGAAAAAAAAAAAAGGAAAGACTAGGAGAGGGTCAGACCAGTGAGCTATGAAATTATTCAGGAAAGGAAATGATGACAAGAAGAACTGATACTCATACAAAAATAAACTGTATAGGAACATTTTAGTGAAGAAAAGCCCCATTTTCCTGAGGAATTAAGAGAAATTGAGAGAATAAATGATTATTTATTCTCAGGAAGCACCAGCCTCTCTGTATAACTGAGCTTGTCTGTTACCACACTCTGAGGCCACTGAAATATGTGCTGCAATTTCGCCATTCTGCATTATGAATGTTTTTAATGGGAAGAGTTAATTTCAAAAGGAATACTTAATTTTTCAGATAAGATGAAATGCCATGATCATGCTGGCCTCAAGATGGATTTTAAAGCAGAGCCCTGAATTATTTTAGAAGAAGTAAAATAATTTTCTGTCCTATGCAGAGGACTGCAGAGGAGCTTGCTATTCCATTACTGCATATTATTTGAGGAAGAGGGGAAAAAGTCTGTAATCATAACTTACTGTGTATGTGGACAGGAACAGAAGTTCAACCCTGGCATTGCAGTTATTGATGTCAATAACATAACTAGCTTTTTACATGGAAGCCTACATGCTGCAAACAAACTGCCACGTAAAATACTCACAGCCATTCACAGAAATCCCCTGCTTTCAAAGTTAATGTTTTGAATTAACATAAATATGCAATTAGTATTTGCAGGCATGGGGATACCTCAAAATCATACAAGTCAAATCCTGTCATTGTCAAGCAAATCAAACTACGTAACATGTAACTCTTCGGTCTACTGCATAAGCAGTAGCAAATGTGTTTAAAGATACTGGTTTGGGTCAAGCAGGAAAAACTGCCCTCTCTAAGGAATTGTGTTAACACTATATGAAGTGCTTTTTAGATTTGTTTGGAGCACAGGGTCAAGGTTTGGTCATCTCACTAAAATTAAAAAAAGTAAGCTGGTAAAAAAGAATTATGAAGTGAATAGCCAAGATAACAGATGGAGTTTCTATCCAGGGAAAGACTGCAAAATGGATTTTTTTTTTTTTTTTTTTTTTTTTTTTTTTTTTTTTTTTTGCCTGGAGCATAATCAAGTGAAGCTGTTGACGGATTTAAACTAGTTAAGGACATTTCTAACACTAAGTCTTATGGTATACTTGAGGGTATTGGGAGAAAATGCGTTAGGGCACACAGGGCAAAGAACACCAGGACCATCTGTCTGGCAGGCATGAAGTGTCCTTTATGGCCATCACAGAGCTTTTGGGAGAGTGACTTGTCTGTATTCAGCTGGTTGGATTCCTTCCACATCTCTTTTGTTCTTATATATAAGGACTTCTCTGTGAATTTATCTTTGCACATGTGTAAGATTTTTCAAGCCAAAAAGAATGACAAGGTTACAGCTCAGCAGCCCCTGCAGGTGCAGGAGGACACTGGGGACCAGGGACCAGCTGCACGGCCATGCTCTTCCCAGCACACAGGCGGTTCTGTAGCTTCCCATCCAACAGGGCCATGCGTGGCACTAGCAAAATATGTGACCTGGCTGTGTTTGGAAGCCTCATCTCCCAGAGGAGCAGTGTCTTTGACCTATTTGGAGTTTGCTAGTGGATTATTTAACTTGTCAGTGCCCTCCCTGAAGCCCAAGCAGATGAGTTTTAACTACTTTTTAAATTTCCTGTCCCCAAACCCTACTTGAATAGTGTGACAAGCCTGTATCTGGAGCTGTGACTCCCTTGTGCTGCCAGTTTAATTTACAGTACCTTTATCCATCACCTCAAGGGCAAGGCTTCCTCCTCCAGCTGTGTGATAAAATGTCTTTTGCCAGTTCACTTTTGGGTTGATACCGGAACAAGTATCTAATTGCAGATACTTGATTGAGATCAGCTTTGCAGCATCTCACACCTCAGTGAAAGCTGTACACCACCAAGGAGGGTAGAAATGAGGCCTGTGCTTAGTGACTGCATAGGTGTGAAAATTCAGTGGCCATGTGTGGAGATCATTTTGCTAAGCTAGTTTTCCAATGTGAGTATCTTGTAATAAGAATCTCTACACAAATAGCATTCAAATTGTTTTCCCATCAGCATGCAAAAGGCACTTAATGACATTGCTGTGACATTTTCATGCACTTCCCAAACTATTTCTTACTATATTCTTGCAGTATGATGAAAACGCTGTGGGCTCTCTGCAGGTCGGCACTGTACTAATATTAGTGCTGTACTCACACCCATGGACAATGTAATGATGCTGTAATGTTTTATTGCTACATGTAGGCAAGCTGCAAGAAGGGAACTAAAAGAAGTTATCTTTCTTCTCTGCGAAATAGAGGCTAGTCACAAGATTTTAGCCTGTCACAGATGAAAAGGCTTGAACACGACGTCAGATGCTCTTTGTTTCCATGGAAAGGGCTCGACCATGAAAACATGCCTCTTTTTAATAGACTTCATTTAGGATATCTTTAGAGCTGTTTTACTTAGACCTCTTGAGCCAGAGACAGGCAATGAGAAAATATTTTTTTTTTTTTTCAGTAGCTCCTACTTGCCTAAACCTAACATGAAGCATTAGAAAAAGCATCTTTCTATTTTGGTTTGGTTTCAGGACATGCAGTTTTCCATCTAATAACATTTTTATTTGTTACAGTGGTAATTGAAACTAAATTTTATACCTCTGCTCACATGAGGTGCAGCTCTTGTATAGCCCAGTGCTTTGGTGAAACCTGCTTTAAAATCATTCCTTGGAGAGTTGTTTTGCAAGGCTTGTAGCAGACAGATGCTGCAGTTTAAGTGCATTATGGAGTTCTTCCTTTCACTTTATCAGGCTTTGGATAACAATGCCCTATGTTGCCAAACTGTTTCTTCTTTATCTGCCCCTTCTATGAAGCCATTTTTAGCAGTGCATCACTGAAATACATCAGGCTAACATAAGAGATTAGAAGTCCAAATAGAGAAACGTGTCAACATTTTTCCTGGAAGAATGAGGATGATACACAAGCCTCGTCAGCTAGATGATTTGCAGAGTAGAGAGTAGTGTCATTCCAAAAATCTTTTTTTGGTTATGTTTATTCTAAAATGAAGCAATTTCAAATTTGCTGCTCTGGAGATACAGATTTTTCTCGTTGTAATGTTTTTTTTTTCTCTTCTGTGTCCTGATTCCTGTTCACTGAATCAAATCTCTATGGCTTTTCAAAGCTAAACTTTTACAGCACCAGTAATAATCTCATTGTTATTATATTATCCTTTTACACAGGTTTAAAGGCCAGTTTATGACTGAAAGGGAATATCTGCAACCAGTAGGTTCCTGATTCTAATTTGCATGTAAATGAAACATTTCAGAATATGACTGTGATTTCTGAATACACACAAAGTATGCTGTTTTGATTCCTGGAAAATAAAAATGCATAACATTAATAAGAAGATGATTTATACAGTGGCTTTTTTATCTTACCAATTTCTGTTCATTTGAGTCTTTCTTTTTGAAAGCTTCTGTGGCAATGACTGATTATTCCTGCTGTAATGTGGAACAGAATGAGACAAAACTGCACTTATTTCCATCCACATTAATAGAGAACTCTCAGGTTAAATTCTGGCTGAAGCCCAGCACTGTAGGCTGTTAGTGTCTAGTGTTATGCTATTATAGGTGGGTGGTGAAGGTATGAGAGCAAATGGAGGGGAGGGAACTTTGATATATGGATTTTTTTTATACTTTCTGGTATATCAGGTTGTATTTAACACTATCCCCTTATTCCTGGCTTGAGATTTACAATAGAAAAGACAAAATAAGGATAGCTGAGAGAACCTAAAAAACAATCAATCAACTAAATAAAGATAAGGGAATAAATGGAACAGGGGAAAAAAAAAGAACAAGGTATCTCCTAGCTTCTAGCTTGTATTTCAAATGTGCTTATGGCTCCTGTAAGATTCATTAAAAACTGCTGAAATTTAGGCTGCTTCTTTTAAACAGAGTTGCTCATGTTTGCTACTAAATTGTTGAGTTTGTTAGAGTTACTCAAACTGCTTGGTTATTGGAAATATTCAGGCTCACCAGCACAGTTGAAAGGGAATAAAGCACCAGAAAAAGTTGGGGATTAATTTTATTTTTTATTTTATTTTTTAATGAGAATGTTTTCTTTCATGATGACAGGCATTCCCACTGCTGGAGCTGCTCTTCCTGTATACTAATGAAGACATGATGCAGGGAGTGAACCACAGGACACTTGTGTCTGGAAGGTAAACATCAGCCTGTGTGACATGCAAGCTAGCAAATACCAGAAAGAATGTGGAGGAAAGAGATTTTGGGGTGTATATATGGGAAGAACTTTCCAAAGAGCATGTTTACAGCAGCAAGGGCTCAAGCCCCTTGCTTTTGGGCTGAGCACTGATCCCAGTGGTTGCCCTGGAAATTGTACCTGCTTAGGATAGAGACTGGATTGGTTTTCCTGATCGATCAGTGAACTCCGAGCTCCTTGTGTGGGAAAGAAAAAGCTCACACTCTTCTTCTCTTAACCCTACCCTGTATTAATTGGCCTCAGGGTAGGGAGGCATGTCCCAGGCATAAGGCAGCCAAGTTTTGACTGTTTTGCTTACAGCTGTGGTTTTGCTTGACCAGAGAAGCATGCTGGCTGTTCAGGAGCAAAGTTGCTGCACACACGCTGAGTGGCCAATTTGTGTAACAAAGAAAAATAACCAAGTGCCTTTGGTGGACGCCATGAAAAAATCTAGATGTGAATTGCTATCTTTTATTTAAGCCCATTCTGAACACTATGTCTGGGAGAAGAGGCACTCCCACCCAGGCTTGCTCAGCTGCATGAATAAAGAAGGATTTTATAGATGAGAACAGAGAAGCAGCAGAGATGTGGTATGTGCTTTAAACCCATTCTGCTGCCCTCCCCACAGTTCCCTCTTTGTCTCCCAGGTTTACCAACTAACTTCCCACTTGCCTTCGAAGTGTGTGTGCAGCCTGTCTGTGTGGAATGGTCCAGCTGTGCCATGCAACAAACTGGCCACTGCAGTGCCAGTGCTGGCTTGCAGATGGGATTTTCACTGATACGTGATGAGTATTTTGAAGAACAAAATTTCACTGGGAAACTAGATGCACCTAGGCAACAGACTGATGGTAATGCAGCACTGGGATTCCAGAGGCGTCATCAAGCACTTGTATAAACTGACCATGGGTGTGGGTGCCACATGTGAGCCCTAAACATGCTGCGTCTCTGTGTAGACATGGGACTGCTCTCCCCCCACGTGAAATGCATTGGCTTCTCCTGGGGTTGTGTTTAGGCCTTGAATGACAGGCAGTACACTCTATGCTATGAGTGATGAATCCTACAGGTATGGAAACTGTGACACTGACTTCCTGAATGTTTTACTTTCTCTTCCATCCTTGTTTAAATTGTTTCTGCTGACAAGGTTTACCATTCCTGAGCCTGAATACATATCCATTGTTGGGTTTTGTGTCAAGGAGTTGATGTTTACGAAGGTTCTACTGTTATTATCACAGTTAAAACAGCTCCAAGACAAATGCTCCCAGTACCAAACTGATCTGTAACAGCCTGGCACAGTTTGGGGATTGTTAATTTTGACTTCATCTCATCAGGTACACAAACCAGTTGTAAATGTGACCTGAAAGGAAAATGAGTCCTTTTTAGGTGTTTTGGGTAGTTAATACTTACATCTCCAGAATTCCTTATTCTCACTTACACAGGTCTTGTCAACACTCAGGAGAAGGGAGAGCTAATTCACTACCAGGTCAGCTTCCTGGAGACAACACCCCGTTTTCATCTGAGGACAGGTACACCAGTCTATATGGAGCTTTAACTCTTGCTGAAATCAAAGATGTGCTGGTATAAAATGATTCCTATTAACAATGTACATTAACCCAGGAATGAACTGTGGCCCAATTTTCAGCAGACATGTAGCAGCCTGGAGGGTATTGGCAACTTTTGGACAACAAAAACGAATGTCACTCTTTAAAAGGTATATTTAACAAATCAAACTTAAAGAATAAAATAGAGTGTGGATATCTGTCATCACTAAAGGTGTTCTTGGTTCACTGATCTATCGTAGACAGCTATGGTTTTTCCATGGTGACTGCATAGTATGTCATGCAGCTCAGAGAATTAATTGGGTTTTAAAAGCTTGTTCACTGGGTGATGAAATACTCTTTCTTCTCTTCTTAACTCCTATGGCAGCCCGAAGCGCAGGGGTTTCAGCATAGGGATATCTGGTGTGAGTATCAAAGATTGTCAATGATCTGAGCTCTGGCAGGGTGGGAACTGCAATTGTGGGACAGAGCCCTGGAGACATGAAACCTTGCTGTGGTGCAGGACTCTAGAGGTTTGAGGGTTCATTAACCAGAATAAGTACATCAGTGACATAAGAAAGAAGTTTGGTCTTTGCATCGGCCCTTTGGAGACAGGATGCAGGGTAGCACAAATAAAGAGTTCAGTCAGTGAGGAATCCCCTGGCTGCATTTTGACAATACTGGTGGACATCTGGGTGTGGAACAGCCTGGACTGACAGCAGCCATCATGGCCCGCACAGCCAGAGCGCCGCGTTGTGTGTCAGCAACTGCTTGGCACGTTGCAAGCTGTTTCTCCATCATTGCCTTTGACTTTCATGGAAGTAAAATTTTTATCATGCTATAAATGAGATAACTGAGGGGAGCCTGCTACTGGCAACTTGTGTGTCAGATTGTGTCTAATTACTGGAACATCAGTACTGAGGCTAAAAGCCTGAAATGGTAATATAAAAAACACACATAAAACCTGGGCTAAAGGGCAGGAGCCCTTTTTAGATGAGCAGCTTTGGCTTTTAAAAGGAAAGGAAAACCACATCAGCTTTATTGTTAGTGATAGCATAAATGCAGAGTAATGCAATTTTTGAGTTCAATTAAAAAGGGAAGTCTTGAATTTAAAGGTAATTCACTGCATCATTTGGTGAAATAGCAGGTAGAAGAATGAACAGATGCAGCAAACAGGTTAGACCTGTGACTCCCAAAGATCCCATTATCATGATGGAGCCAAGATAGGCATGGTGACCCACTCCAGGTCCCAGGGCCATGGTGGGGCAGGGAAAGGAGTGGGGAGGAAGGAATGGCAGAATGGGGATGTTAGGGACTGTCACCTGCATTCCTCCACCCACTGTGCTACTTGGTGGTGACAGGACTCAGGAATGAAGGTGTGATGCTGTGCCAGAGAAGACGAAGGAGGTGGGTGTTAATTTTTGTCTGTTTCTCACCGTCCAACTCTATTCTAATTGTCACTAAATTGATTTATTTTCCACAACTTGAGTCAGTTTTGCCCATGTCAGGGATTGGTAAGTGGTCTTCCTGTCTCAATCTCCACCTACAATTTTTTTCTTGTTGTTTTCTCTCCATTCTGCTGAGGAGAGGGAGGGAGAAGATGGCTGTGTGCGTGACTAGCAGTTGGCCATGGTCAATCCACTGCTAGGCAATCTTAGAAGAAGGGAAAACATTCTGCATGTGGTTCATTCAGGTTGTTTTGTTTTCAACAGGAGGAAGTTTGTGGCTGTTTGAAGGGAGAAGAAGTATCTTCAAAGGCTTTGGAGCTTGAGGTCTGTATCTGCAAAGAACAAGTAAGTCCTGACTGATGAAACGTAAAACAAACCCAGGTATGTTCCCACTCATTCTGCTGTTAATCATTACTTTTCCTGCATGGTATCCCAGCTCCTGGTTTGCTGTGTGCCATCATGGGAGCAGACCATCCCTGATCACAGATGAAAGCTGCACCGTGGTCTGGCTACAGGGGCTCCAAGCAGACTGGAGCCTCCTAACCTCTTCTCCCCATCCTCTTTCTTCCTCCTCTGCCACCTCAGGCCACCTGGCAGGGCTGGTATCTCCCCCTCTCTTGGCACAATGAGAGGTACTCTGCCTCATCCTGAAGCCCTCAAAGCCTTCTCACTCTTCCCATCCCTGTACCTGACTGTCCTCAAACCCCCAAAGCTATTTCCATGGAGTGTCCCCACAAAAGCTTGCTGAAAGCTGAGGATGAACTGCCATTCCCACAATCTCTGAAAAGGTTTTCTATCCTGCTCCATGTCTTTGCTGCTCTTTGAATGGTGCACCCAGGGATACCTGTGTCTCTGGCTGCAGTAACAACACAGGCCACCTGATATCATTTCTCTCCTGGTGTTTTGCACCTGTGTTACAACTGGCTTTAGCACGAGCTGTTCAGTGTAACACTGAGAAGGTGCTTACAAACACATACATTTGGGGACTTTTTTCAAGGTTTCAAAAAGAAGAAAAAAGTACTTTAATGGGTAAATGAGTTAAAGTTCTAGGAAAAATCTGTTTCTTGACCTAATAGTCAGAAGTCTACTTAGATAAGAGACATATAATTCCACTGGCATTTAGCAGAGAAACAAGTGCAACTGTCTTCGATATAAAATTGCTGAATCTCAGTCCTATATTAACAACATAAACACAGGGCTCCATATCAGCAAACTTATTGTTAATGTCACTGAACTAACATAATGTCACAGACTAAAATATTATATCTGTGACATAGGTAGAGTAACACAATCAGAAGATAAATTCCCCTGTATAAAGAGTTCTACTTTGAGACCTGTGTGGTCAGATCAATACACATCAGTTTTGCTTTGTTGTATTGCAAAAGCAAAATGTTGTCTGTGGTATTTGACTGCAGTTACATCATTTTATAAGAATGAAAAATATGGGGCTTTGGACAGATATCAGATGTCCTCCAGAAGATGCCCTTCCAATCCAGAAAATAACAGGCCCATGTTACAGAACTTCCTACAAAACTGCTTGTGCTGTCACCCAAATCCTTTGTTAATCTTCATCTGCCTTTCCTTCTAGACTGAGGCAAGCTATATGTTACTCAGCCCTGCATGTTACTAAGGGCTGTGCTCACAGCTGTAGCTTTTTTGGGTTATTTGATCCAGTAACCAATCCCAAGTTATTTAAAGCTACCTGTGGCCAGCATATAGGGGGAGAAGTGCAGCAATTCTGTTTTGTTTTTATCAGGAGGTAAGAATTTTGCAGGGAAACTGACAAAGATGCACTGACAATTTTGTGTCCTTAGTGTTGTCAATAGAGAATGGAGGCACCAAGGAAATAGGTACATTTTTTTGAGCATTATTTCTGTATTACTTTTCCCCTTCTAAGTGTTCCACAATAATGTCTGTAACATTTTCTGGGACAAGAGGTACTGGGGTAAAGTTACCAGGGAGGAAGTCTGGTAGAAGACAAGGGGTAAGTAGTTTGATCTGAGCTTCAATCTGTTTCCCCAAGAGTGATGAACATAAGGTGAGTGAAGCTTTAAGAATTGTACTGACTTGCTGCCAAAATCTTGTGCTCAGGCAGTTTGAATGTTCATTGATTGTGTCTGCTTCCCTTCTCCCATTTCCTAGGTTTCTAAGTGTTAAAACTGGGAATGACTCACTCCTGTTCTACCCTTTTTATACTGCTTTTCCTGTTATTGAAGTGGTTTCTGTAGCACAACATAAGGAAATTGTGTGACACTGTGTCACACATTGTCATAGAGCACCATGTGTGACTTGAAGTGACTTTATCTCATCCTCTTTCCTTCTTGTTTGTGGGTATCCGAGAATCAAATACCTAGTAAGACCATTAATAGCCCTCAGATCTGACCTGCCAAAATGTGGTGGGTCAGTTTGGGGAAAAAGGCTTGGAAATTCAGCTGGAGCACCCAGAGCAGTGTCTCAGTGCCTCACTTCTGGAGTAAAGAAAAAACATTATGGATAAGTCACCAACAATTAGAGCTTAACAAAAACTAATGTCATTACAACATCCTCAGAAATAAACAATAGAGCTTCACATGCGATTGATTTTGGTGCGGTTTTGATACCTAGGTTTGGTGAGGATGCTTTTGTTCTCAAAGGTGTGTTCACAGAGGTAACCCATGATGGGGAATATGGCTGTATTATCACTTGGAAAGGGGAGAATTCATGCTTTTATAATAGAGCATAAGAAGATGTATCCAAACTATATTCAGAAGCAGTACTAGATGCTTTGTGGAAACAAGCTGAACAAAATCATATTGCATAGGTATGCAGTATGAGTTTCCCAAGTGGATGGAAACAGCAAGCTGGGTGATGTCAGGGCATTTGGGCCACACAGCACTGAGAACTCCATTCCTTGGCAGAAACAACATGTATTGCCTGGCAGACTGTTACTCAACCTAGCTATTGTTAAGGGACTTCAGAGCTGGGTGCTGCTTGCCTGAACCTTGCAAATCTGCCTTTAATTCCAAGATGGAAGATCTGAATACTGTGTGTATTTGCATATGACTGCAGGCAAAGTTCAAGACATTTAGGAGAAGAAATGAAGGCCATCAATATCCAAGATTCTTAAAGTGTAGGTTAAATTCTTAAATTTAATTCTTAAAGTGTAGGTTAATGCTTCCTAAAGTATAGGATCCTAGAATCCCAGAATGGTTTGGGTTGGAAGGGACCTTGAAGACCATCCAGTGCCACCCCCTGCCATGGGCAGGGACACCTTCCACTGTCCCAGGCTGCTCCAAGTCCTGTCCAACCTGGCCTTGGACACTTTCAGGGATCCAGGGGCAGCCACAGCTTCTGTGGGCAACCTGTGCCAGGGCCTCCCCACCCTCACAGGGAGGAATTTCTTCCCAATATCCCATCCAAACCTACCTTCTTTCAGTTTAGTACCCCACTGTCTTGTCATTACATGCTCTTGTAAATAGTTTATCTTGATCTTTCTTGTCCAGGTCCCCCTGGAGGGCATCACGTCTTTCAGGTCTAACTCCTTGTACTAGGTTGAAAGCAAACCAGTGAGAGACTCAAAATCAGAACTACAATTTAATAGGGAAATTAAAAATAAATCCAGTAGTACAGAAACACTGACGGAGTCAGGACACAACCTGACACCCTGTCAGTCAGGGTAGTGGTAGCAGTCTGATTAAATGGTGGCTGCAGTCCTCTTGAAGTGATAGATTTGAAGCAGTGATCCTGTAGAAGGGTCTGGTCTTCCTCTGAAGGTTCAGTGGTGGTTATTTAGCTCTGGTCCTCTAGGAATCCAGTAGGTAAGGCCACCCTTGTGTTCCAAACTTCAGATTATATCCAGGTAGGAATGCCTGGTCCTTCCCCCTCGGCGGAGCATCTCACAAAGGGATGATGCAATTTTACGAGTCATGCAGCGAGGCTAGATGGCACATTAGTAGAAGATACCTGTCTGGAGGGAGTTATCAGGGATGTGTCATGGAAGAGATAAAGAACACTGCCCCACCTGGTTTCAACAAATGGTGACAGAATACATACTTTTGTTTACATCTTACTTTGTAACCTAAGACTTCCCTGCAGAAGCATAGTTAGCAAACTGCACGTTCCTGCTTGTTGTTTTTTAAAATCCCTTCTTAATAACCAAGCTTTTCAAGGGAGAAATACATCCTTCCCCACCTTAATTTTTGTCATGATAATCAGCTCTTTTTCTTTTTTTTAATACATGATCAACATACTGTCTAAAGTGATGTAGAGACCAAGTGGATTTATCTGTGCCCAGGTAAGTTTATAACCTGTATGTAGTGTTTGTAAAGGCTTTTCTTAAGCCCGAATAATTTTTTTCTGGTAGGTCCCTAGGAAATAAAGAACTAAAGGCATTTTATGCTAGATGCAGGAATGTATTATTAATTACTGTTGTTAATATGCCTGAATGTCAAATAAGTGGTTTTACTAGATGTTGGGGTCTCCCCCCCCACCATGTGGTCCTGGGAGAGGGGCCCTGGGGGGAGACATAGGGTTTCCCTAGCCCCTGGTCAACCTCATTCCCCATTGGTTGTTTTGTGTTCCCCTGCACGGGCAAGGACCCTTGGGTCCTGTGATTGCTGCAGTTCCTGCGCAGAGCTCTGGCTATGTGGCTGGAGAAATAAACATCTCTCTGAAACATCTATCAAGAATCAGTCCATATATATTTCTTTTCCACGGGCCTCGTTGATTGATACATGTGTTGTAGTATCCCTGCTGTAACATAGGGTGGAGAAATGCTGGCAAGACACCAATTCCTAAGGACAGAAAATTCGTGAGTAAAACCCACTCTAGATTTCTCTCTTCTCGCCTTGGTTTGGATCTTCTCTCTGGACTATGGAAGAATTGTGGGAAATATGGCCCTCTGAGCCACAGAAAGAAATGTATCTAGAAGTTAAAGGAATCCTTGAACAACAAAACAGGAAAGTACTTGTTCCGGGAGATCTAGAACAATTTTTTAACTGGCATTTCAAAAATTTCTTTTATATTTCTCGAGACTTACTTTTGATATTGATCCTCCTGGAACTAATCACGGGTGTTTTTGGTACAAGATCTGAGATGAGATAACGGATCAAGCAGAACACACAGTAGTGATAGAACCTCTCCGTGCATCCCTTGTAATCAGCGAAGCTCTTGAGGAGCATTTATATGGTCCCATTACCCCTAAAGCAGAGGATGGCCATAATCCTGTGGCCGAGACTGCACGGCAGCCATCCCAGGAGCGCGTGACTGCAGCCATGCCGATGGAGGTGCCTGCGCTGGATGCACCTGACCCCCTCGGGAGCGCGCGCCTTATTGCGGACCCCGTCCCTGCCTCGGGGTCCCCTGCTGCTTGACCATGAGTGAGGGAGCGATGTCGCAGGCGCTGCGGGTGCCGTGGGCCATGTGCAGCAGAGAGGCGGCCCCCACGAGCAGCCAGGAACCAAGGGTCGGCGTGGAAGCCCGCTCCAAGCACACGGCTCGGAGAGGTCTGTAGAGCAAGAAGTGGCCGTTTCCACAGCGACACGAGAAGCCGTGCAGCGCAGCACCGAGCCGTAACAGGGCCGCTCACAAAGTAGCGTGGAGTTGGTGGAGCAGAACCGCTCAGAGGGTGCAGGGCCGGCGGCAATGGCAACGCAGGGCCGTGCAGAGCCCAGACACGCGCCGGAGCAGTGCTGCTCGGAGGACGCGGAGCAGCCGCAACGCGGGGGCCCGGCCGAGACGTCGGAGTCAGCGAGGCAGAAGCCACGCAGGACCAGCAACCACGACAAACACGCAAGCACGTGATAGGAGAAGTTATAGCAACGAAAATCACAGGAACCGTGAAACGGTACACTGTAAAAAAACAACTATGGATTTATAACACGAGATGATACAGGGGAAGATTTATTCATCCATAGAACTGCCATTAAAAGGAATAACCCTAAAAATTGCCTGCAAAGCGTAGGAGATGGGGAAGTTGTACAATTTGATATAGTGCAAGGAAAGAAGGGTTTACAAGCAGCAAATGTTACTGGGCCTGAGGGTATTCCAGTCAAGGCAGCTGTTATGCACAAAATTATAAACAATATCCATGTGAGCAGCTTCCCTACCCACAGCCTACTTTCCCCTTTTACCCTGTACCCAATATGAACCCTTTCCTCAGTTAACCCCATCCCCAATTTATCCCTAATCCATTTTTCACCCCATGGTTTCCCTATACAATTCCCTTTCCCTACAACTCCTCTCCAATGCCGAGGGGGGGATGAAGAGGGGGAGGGAAGAAATTAACTATTGTTGTTTAGAGTTCCAACAGGTACAAATGGAAGAAACTCTCTCTTGCCTCAGTTTCCCCACTAAGCATGCTCAGAGAGTCCTGTCTCCCTTCTGTCAGGCTTAAAATGTTCCAGAGAATCTGTTTGGACATTTAAAGACTCAGGAGGGTGGCTTGTTTTGTTTTGAAACTGTCCTTGTTATCTCATGTTTATCCAGTCGTTTTCAATGTTAAGTTTTAAATCTCTTTTTGTTAAAAAAAATGGGTGAAATGTTGGGGTCTCCCCGCTGCCATGTGGTCCTGTGAGAGGGGCCCTGAGGGCGAGACATAGGGTTTCCCTAGCCCCTGGTCAACCTCATTCCCCATTGGTTGTTTTGTGTTCCCCTGCGTGGGCAAGGACCCTTGGGTCCTGTGATTGCTGCAGTTCCTGGGCAGAGCTCTGGCCATGTGGCTGGAGAAATAAACATCTCCATATATATTTCTTTTCCACAGGCCTCATTGATTGATACGCGTGTTGCAGTATCCCCACTGTAACAACTATTCTTTTTCAGAGGCAAATGTGTTGATTGGTCTTTACCTTTCTCCTCTCTGGTAAAAATTACATCGTCTTCTATAATGAAGATGGCCTTCTAAGAGATTAATCTGAGATTTGTCATGATATCCTTTACAAAGTCTCTACTGATCTTTGAAATTAAGACATCTGATGTGAGTAGAGGGAAGGAATACACACACCCCCATTTTTTTTTTTTTACACCAGGCAGATATCTATGACTAAATTAAAGAAAGGGCAATACTTTTTACTGTGAAGGGTCTTTGTAATGTAAATACATACAAACACAAGAATTTTTTTTTAATATGAAAGCCTTGATCTTGAGGGAAATAGCAAAAAGTGCATAAAAATGCAAAATTTGCAGAATCCACACATTTTTATGTCTGTTACTTTCTAACCTCATTAAAATGAGGAATACTTGATGTAAAGCTAGCAAGATCACTGTTGGGGTTTTGGGAGTTCCCCTTCTGTTTTCTTTTTTCTCTTGAGGAATTTTTCCCATATATGTTGCTGGGGCGACAAGTTGCTGGGTGCTTGGGAGAAACAAAAGACCTGACCACAGAGGGTGGGGTCCAATGGGCTACTCTTTTACACCTGGGCTTGTGGGCTGTTAGTTCTCCGTGTTTGGACGGAGAGAGAGGCTGGAAGGAATTTGTCAGCACTGCAGGCTTCTGCTTTTTCGGCTGCCTTCCTTATACTGGAGAAACCCCAGGATTCCCAAGTCCACCTTTCCCTGCCCCGCTGGGAGCTGGGCTGCGGCCTCCCTGCCCCTGCCGGTGCTTCAAGCCTTTGCTACTCTGTGGCCCTGCACGTCCTTCCCACTGAGACTTCCTGGGGTTCCCACTGCAGCTCCACAGTTTGATACATCTCCTCTGCCACCTGGGATTTGTGCTCGTCCCTGCTGTTCCAGCTTGCTGTTCCCGAGGGTCTGGCCGGACAGCGGGATCGGCTGCCCAGGGGGTTTGTGAAGCCTTTGTTCCATCCCTTCCCAGGATCTCAGGCCGCCAGTGCTGCATGCTCCCCAAGCTCACTCTGGAGCGCGCCCTGCAGCTGCGGGGAAACCATTGCATGCACCCTGCTCACTGGGAGCCGCCAGTGCCCCTGCCGGCTGCGAGCGGAACTGCACCAAAGGGGAAAGGGCCCGACAGCTGAGAAGGCTGGCACTAGGTTTGTGGTTCTGTTTGCTGTTACTGTCATAAATATTGTTGTTTGTTTGCATTGTTATATGTGTGTATATATATATATATAAAATAGTAAAGAACTGTTACTCCTATTCCTCATATCTTTGCCTGAAAGCCCCTTAATTTCAAAATTATAATAATTTGGAGGGAAGGGGGTTGCATTTTTTCATTTCAAGGGAGACTCCTGCCTTCCTTTGCAGACACCTGTCTTTCAAAACCAGACAATCACTAACCTCTTGTTCACTGCCTGTGCAGTGTTTCCTTGCTTTGAAGGAAGCAGATTCCTGACAGTCATATGAGTGTTCAAGACATCGCCTGCTTTTGATGATATCAGATGACCTCAGTTAAATCTTTGCCCCTGATAGTCAAAATTTTGTGAAGGAAGGAGTCTGAAGGAGTGTTAGAGGAGGCTTTACTCTGGGCTGTTTTTGTCACACGCATTTACTATTTTTTCAAGTTTTCCATTTCCAAGTCAGAGTTCCTGATTTCTCTGGCCAAGCTCTTTCTATTATATCCTTATCCATGTTTTTTTTATGGTACTACCACTGTCCTCGTGATCAAGGTGAATGATCAAATCATCTTCATCTTCAGTGTTTTTTTTTCCTCAGAGCTGAGTCATGCAGGAAATTAGGCAGTGCCAGACCTTGCAGTTGTCTGTGCTATAATAATATTGGCAAGGACTCTCCTGTTGCTGTGACCCATCCCACTGTGGGGCTGGGGCAGTGTGATGCCAATCAATCCCAGCCCATCCCCTGGATCGAGTTTCCCAAAGAGGCAGACTCAGAGGGTAGGTCGATGGGCGGCTCAGAAGCCTAAGCTGCACCCCCCTGCGCAGCGCCCGGGTACAAGCTGCCTCGCCCGGTTTGGGAAAATTCTCGGTTACTCGGTTGTTCACTGGTTCTCTGTTAGAACTCCCGCCTCTTGGTTTCCCCCAGTGGTTTTTGTTAAATTGTATCCTCCCCTGAGCTTGTAACTCATTGGTTGTTTTCCCCTTTCATTGTGGTTTTCAAATTGCCTATAAAACTGAGGACAAGCCTCGGGGGTGCATCCCATTGCATTCTATCCCTTCTGAGCTTGTTCAGGTTGCGAAACTTCTAACAATAAACCTGTTAGGAGTCAGACCAGAAGAGCCTCTCTCTTCCTTTGTCTCCAAGCTAACGTGAGCCGATACCATCGTCTCCTGCCATGTTCCCTCTGCAAAGAAGCCAGCTAGCTAGCTCAGCCAGCAGCACTTTTCCTGATGCTGAAGTCGCTTCAGTGACGCACAGAAGAACGCAGTTGGACTCTCTCTGACCTGGGGCACGCCAGAGCTCGTGCTCAAGCTCAAGTACTGCGGTACTCTCCCTTGGTTTTTGTCTCTGGAGTTGGCCTAGCCCAGGGAGTGGTCCAAGCCAACACACTGATGTGACCTTGCTGCTTGGGATAGTAAGAGTTCAGCTGTTGGGACACAACCATGTGTGGCAAGATGGCAGGTAAAGCCATGCAGTGGCAGGTGGCAAAAGTGGGCTTTTGTATTTATCAGTCCAGGATGTAATGTGCATCCCAGACTGTCACAATATGCTGAATAAAATCAATTTACATTCTTCGGTCAAATTTATGAACTGGGGTCCAATCAATTCCTGTCCCAGCTGTTCTACATTTTTCCATGTTAGTAATGCTAAAGCTATGCTTTAGCCAAAACACTGGCACCAAAATATTTGTACTTGCCCTTATTTTGATCACAGTTTTTCCCATTTGCGCATGTCGCTTCCTGTGCCTTGTGCCAGTGGTGGTGTTCCCCAATCTGTCTTTAGTTTTTTCCCTTATATCCCTCTTTCCTATCTCACCAGGAGCTACCTTCACTTGGAACACCTTTCTCCAAGCTCGTGGCAAGACACCTGCTTCATTCAAATCCCTCCTGAAAATGTCTCCCTGCTTACAAAAGCAGAAGGTGGGAAGGAAGAGGGGACAAAATGAAGTTGGACAGAACCAGGAGATGGGACATGAAGTATTTCCTGAATAGCACTAACATTCATCCATCTTTTCTTTCTCTGGTACCTGGTTTCTTTATGAATGTCTTTGCCATAGAATCACAGAAGCAGACTGGTTTGGGTCAGAAGGGACCTCAAATCCCATCCAGTGCTACCCCCTGCTATGGGCATGGACACTTTCCACTAGACCAGGGTTCTCCAAGCCCCGTCCAACCTGGACAACCATGTCCGAATCACACTGAGAGTAATTTTGGAGAAGATGACTGCACGCTACACACAACTGTGGTCCCCTGATTAGTTCCTTAGTGAGCTCTTCCAGGAGGCATGCAGAAACTAAACAGGCCTCAGATCCCCATGACAGGGAAGCAAAGGTTACTTTTTCCCTCTCAAATAACCACATAACAGAGGACTATCTGGAGATTAAAACACCAGGAAAAGGCAATGAATATGCCTTACTCCTTGCAGTTCCCTAGAAAGCAGAATGATACTGCAGAGGAGAATAACACACTTGACAGTGCTCACTGCCCTCCTCCTGCCTTCTAAAAACCTGGGAAGGTGTGGCTGTGCCAGTTATGCAGCTACCACTGATTTAAAACCTTTTTATGATTTAGCCTTTACTTTTTCTGTCTAGAAGCTGTCTGAAAGGATAAAGGAGAAAGATGTCTGAGAAGAGCACAACTAAAGCCAAGGTGTGAGAAGCTGTGGTTTGGTCACTGCTAAAGGACCCTGAAAAGCTGTGAAGCTGCGAGGAAAAATTTTAACAACTTTCTGGAATCCTGTATCTGTCTGAGGGTGGTATGCCCAGCACTTTTCCCAGTAGCCAGGCTGTGTTTGTGAATCCAAAGGTATGTACTTGTGCTCAAAGCTTTTTATTTCATTAAATAGTTGGTTTGGCAGCATTTTTTATGTTTTCAGCTGTTAGACAGCTGAAGGACCAAGCTAAGCTGACCTGTCTGGGATTCATAACTGAAAGGAAGTTTTTGAGGATTTCTTCTACTAAATTACTTCGACCTTCTCCCACTGCCACCCAAACTGCAGATTTAATTTGCGCTAGAGCTCTGCTGGGCAAGAGTGTGATGTGGAGAGAGTGAATCCATACCTTCTCCAGCTTGCTGAGGCCGGACCCTTCTCATAGGGCTGCTTTCCCCAGTGCCTTCCTCTGTTGGGGCTCTCCTTGGTACAGGTTGTGCTGCCTCTCAAAGAAGGACTCTGAGCTCTGGTGGCTCTGTATTGATTGGTCTTGGTGTATTTTGAGCTCACTTCATATCTGAGACTAATAATTGCAGCTAGGAAAGAGAGAAGATGTCCTAGACTCCAGCTGTATTGATCTTGCTTGTAAAAATGTCCTGGTATGAACTGAAAGAGATAGGAGACATCACAGTTATTTAAAACCTAGTGTTTCTTTTTCCCTGTTTATAGTACAGCAGGCTAAATGTTAATATTTTTGCAGCAATATATGGCAGCAATGCTGAAGCAAGCAGCAAAGCTGATATGGTTCAGCTGCTTTTGGTGAATGTAGCTCCCGATTAATTTCTAATTTAGAATTTTATGAAGACTTGGAATTAAAAAGGCAGTTTTCTGAGCTCTAAAGGCAAAATCATTTTTAGAATGAGATTTGAATATTTTATACTACTGAATTTATACATTCTGATATATTTATGATGATATTTGTGTCAAGGCAAATCTCTTTCATACAAAAAAATTCTTAATTTGCACAAGTAATTGAGGTGAAATATCCTTCAGTAAATATAAACCCTGATGAAATTCCATGTTTGCTCTTTCCATTGCAAACTGAAAACCAAATCTTTTTTCAAAATAAAATATTAAGAATCTTGACTTTTTGAGTAACAGTTCATAAATGAATGTGACTATTACATGAAATTACCTAGTTAATTCATAAAATGGAAAAGTAGCTATTTTTTATCCTGTATGCTAGTCTTCTTTGTTAAATTTCACAAAAGCTTTCCAGCCCAACATTTTTAATTGGGGTGTAAATAAGTTCATTCCTCCACTGTCTCCGGTTAGAAATTTTACATGATATTTTCTCTGTGAAATAGCAAAAGAGGTGACAGTGGTGCTTCACTTTTCATCAATGTATAACATCTTCTATTGCAATACGGCTTCATCCTCTTGCTGGAAGAGTTGTCTGTTTCAGTGTCTTTACATTTGAACCCTGTGTATTTTTGAGCCCTTTTGGAGTAATAACTGATGGACTGATTTTCCCTTTTTCAAGGTGAGGTCACAATCTGACAGTCTGATTTCACTGTGGTGACTAGAGCATAAACGAAAGGTCATGTTCAAAGTCAATACAGAGTAAAAATCTTTGCACAATAAAAGATAATGCTCCAGCCTGAACAAATATATCCCGTTTACTGCAGTTTCCCCATAAGGATTTCTCAAAGTTTCTCAGATGGATATAAAATGATAAATAAACTTTGCAACAACATGCAAATAAATCGTTTCAAGTGAGGAAGCTGATATGCAGGAAGAAACAAGCTAAAGATTTCTGCTTTCCAGTCAGTTATGTGCAACTTAAATAAATTACCCTCTGATAAATAGAGGTGCATATTCACTGATAAGCTCCAAGTGGTTTTTATCACTTGGGCAGCATAAAGCAGCCACTGATGTTTAAGCTGGGTTTATGACTGTTGTGCTTTGCCAGCACGGAACAAAGAATCACAAATAAAGGGCCTTCTGCCTCATCTATTTGTGCAGTTATGCCAAGATAAAGCACTGCAAATTAGGTATATCTAATTTAATCTGCTGAATGTAGTAAAAAAAGATAAGATTATGGCAGCTATGTCTGGCTTCTTTTCCTTTCACTGGTGTTTCGTATCAGATGCTTCTTGCTTAACATATACACCCTGTTCCTTGGAGAAAATAATATGTGTAATTCTTTTTATAAAGAATTGCTGCAGCTCTGAATAAATGTGAGATCCTCCATCACCTTTACAGTAAGATCTGAGTCACTCTCAAAATTATCTTTCTTCCAGAAGCACGGTTCACCTAAAAAAACCCCACCAATATTTTGCTGCCCGGTGTTACAAAATCATGGATAGTACTGAAGAGGTTGTTATCATGGTGAGAAAAATCTGCTGTCTTTAGGCAGAAAATAGAATTAGCTCTGGCCTGTGTTCATGTTTCGCTGCCAACACATGCTAGGCATGTGATTAAGAAGGCAACACTGTGCCCAGTAGCCTGGAAGACAAGTAGTTCCCCAGTGTATGCTCTGGGATTGCATGGAGGCTTTCCTGAAGGAATTTTAACAGAAGATTCCTCTAACTGTCTTAGAAGCATAAACCCATTTAAAAGGAGTTATCTTGTATATCCGGGCTGAGTTCTGCCCTGGAGGAATATGTTCTGATGTTTGCAAAGTGACAACAGCCTTTTGCTTTATGGTATACCAGTTAATTAAGAGATACATGTTGTTGCTTTGACTGATGCTTTTATAGAGACTTTCTGCTGCTTTGGTAAATGAACTGAGAATTAAGTTGGTCTGCATGCTGCAATTAGATTTGCACTGGAGGGGGGAGTATCTGGAAAACTGCTGAAGGTGGAAAATTTGCTCACAGTTTATCTGATTTTTTAAAGAGCTAGAAACAGATGATTTTGTTATAGTTTTTGAGTAATTTTTATTACTACATGTTCTTGTGTCTATGAGGGAAAATATATTTAGAGGCATAATGAAGAATTTATTATATATATTTCCTTTCTTGCATTGTTTCTTGTTAAGGCCTTTCTCCATTGCAGAGTTTACAGGCTTGTGATGGTGTCCTTGATTTATGATGATAATCTAGTCCCTGATCTTCTGCTTTATGCCAAAAATGGTTGCTGTATATTTAAGGTGGGTCTGGGGTAGGGGGAAGCCTTGGGCTCTTTGGCAGGCTTTTTCAAAGCCTCACTGCCCAGGCATCCAAGGTGTGGGGCAGTCTGGGTTTTGCTTGGCTAGCTCGGTTTTGTTTGTGCAGGCAAGAAGGTTTTTTCTTTCCTTTCCTAGCCTTGGAGAAGCTGCAATAGGAATCCTTTAGCAACTTTTTGAGGTGAACTGGACAGCCTGTTTAGTCCAAGATCAAAGAAAATGACACCTGTGGGAAAGGAGCCGGTCACGACTGGTGGGAGAGAGGGGCTGCCTCGGAAAGCAGAGCTGGGGAGGGAAAGCATGCCAAGAGGCTCTAGCTCACCTGGTTCATCTGCAGTGGAGAGGGGATCGACACCAGAGAGCGACCAGGTTTTCATCTGTTTGCCTGAACTGCTGCCTGAAGCTCCTGGGTTTTTTTTCCCCTGAGAGAGAAGCCACCACTATCTTCTACCATATGGTGTGAGCCGGTATTTTTTCCCTGGCATTTTGGGTTTTTGTTCCAGTGTGTATGTGGAGGGGGTAAGGTCTGACAATTTAATATCTAGCATTTATTTACTTTTTTCCTCTGTGCCTTGTGGACATTCTGTTTGTTAATAAACTGTTGTTTGGAGGTTTTTTTCACTTTCATCCACTAGTATTCATTTCCTATTGGTGGAAAGGGATTGTTGGAACCCTTTTTAGAGGAGATGACTCATTCCAGAGTGTTTTCTTATTAATTTGTCTCTAAACTGAGACAGATATACTGATAGAGTAGTGCTGGCTTCAGCTGCATGTCAGATGTGGAGCCTGATTCTGAAATATTCATTACAGAGACCAATGATATTATAGTTTACATCCAGCTGTTGGCTTTACTTAGGGAAAACAGGACTTGCTACCAGGTATTTGTGAACATTGAGTTTATGAGGACGTGATGTATTCACTCCTGTTAGTTCCATGTATTGCTTTTATAGCTTATACAGTCAGAAACATCCTTCACAGACCTTAAAAATTGGGAGCATTGCAGATTGTATGGCTTGCATCCCATAATAGGTGGTTTGGGTTTTTCTTTTTTTCGATGAGGGTAGCCTCCGGGATGCTTATGAAAGAAGTTAAACTGATGCACAAGAAAGCTAAGTACACTCAAAAAGACTTTAAGAAATAAGGCCAAAAAGGACTATTTAAAGAGATACCTCATGAATTTCATTTGATACAGTCTGAATACATTTTTACATTCATAACATTGTAAACAGCCATCCATTCTTTTTAACCAACCACTGTGATTTTGTCACAGGCATGTTATCTTTACATTGCTTTATCTTTCTCTGTTTAAGACAAAGCTGTAACAATATCAGTAAAACGCTGTTTTTCTCTATCTTTTTTTTTTTTTTTTTAATGAATTGGTATCTTCTTAAAACTTACTGTTTTGGGTTTGTTCTTTTCAGTGAATTCTTCCCATCTGCTATCTGGAAGAAGGACAATGTGAGGGGCTGGGGGTGCCTGAGAGACAAATGGGACAATTAGGAAACAAGAGGTGTTAGCTGGGTGTTGCAAAATTCCGTTGAAATGGCCCTGGCTGGGATTAGGTTGCAAGTGATACCACAAGAAAAAGGTAAGGGGGCTACCCTGGAGATTTTAGCTGGGTTTCCGTGTAGTCTGGTTTCCGAGTTTGGGGGCGAAGGAGTTGTTTGGCTGCTTCCCTGCCACCTGACTGCTCGGAGGTCAGAACCAGTGTGCGCTGGACCCTCTGTCCACAACGCATTGCTGCGGCGACTCCTGTGTGTTGGACTCCAAGATCCCGGTCTGCTTAATTCTTTCCTTGTTTCCTGGCCGTTTGGTGGGGGGGAGAGGGGAATGGAGAGGATGCGTGGGGTGTCCCCACACGGGCCACCTCTGTGCGGTACCCAGCAATCGCAACCAGCTGCCGCCTGTGTCTTCCCATCTTGGGCAAACTGCCATTAGCCACGTGGTCTCTGAGCTGGCACGACAGCGCCCCCTGCAGCCCCGGGGGAGTCACTGCACTCCCCTGCCTGGCCGGGAGCCACCAGCACCCCTGCCGGCTGTGACTGGAACTGCACCACAGGGGAAAGCGTTTAAAGAGCAGGGAAGAGACTGTTCATTGGGTCTTCTGTTTTTGTTTGTTGCTGCTGCCGTTGTTGTTGTTTGTTTGCCTTGTTATACATATGCATACTGATAAAGAACTGTTATTCCTTTCCCCATATCTTTGCCTGAAAGCCCCTTAATCTTAAAGTTATAGTCATTTGAAAGGAAGGGGATCACATATTCCATTCCAAGAGAAGTTCCTGCTTTCCTTGGCAGACACCTGTCTTTCAAACCAAGACACTTATGCAGGATATCATTCAAATAAAACCTTACATGGGATACATTTGGTGAGGAGCCGTGCTTATGTACCTCAGGATATTATCCCTCTAGAAGGAACTGTGGAGTGAATTTACCAGATTGCCTCCGGTTGCCTGAGATGAAGCTCTGATCATCTCAGAAGAGGACACAGAGTATTGGAGAATCTAGTAGCACGTCTCTGGTTTGTCACACTGAAATGTAGCAGTATCTGCTTTTTCTCTAGAAAAAAAGTTACTGTTTGCCTGAAGGAGTGATAAGCCCTTACAGAGTGCTTATTAATTCTGAAATCCTTCTGTTGACTTCAGCTAAATGTTTCAAGGATGAATTTCAGTGTTCCTTGCTTAGTCCTCTCTACCCCAGTGTTTCTCATCCCTCATGTACAGCAGTGCAGAACACTACTTGGTATGGCTGTGTGGCAAGGAGCTGCTTTTGACTTTGGAACACTTGTCAGGAGCCTACAAAAGTTTCCTTTCCTTTCCTTTCTTTCCCTTTCCCTTTCCCTTTCCCTTTCCCTTTCCCTTTCCCTTTTCCTTTTCCTTTTCCTTTTCCTTTTCCTTTTCCTTTTCCTTTTCCTTTTCCTTTTCCTTTTCCTTTTCCTTTTCCTTTCCACAAGCAGCTATGGTCCCCTGGCTTGGGTTAATTACATTGTGCCAATGTCTGCAGAGTCAGTCTTTTTGGCCCGGTGGCCACTGAAGTAGTGAGGAGAACACAGGAAATTAGATTATTAGGAGAAATCAGAATAGCATTTTTTGCCATAATGTTTGCTCACTCACAGAAAACTCCAAGAAACTCAAAATCACATGATGGGAGAGGAACGGTAGGAGTAGACTCTTCTAAGAAAGTCAGATTTTGGAGATACAGTCATACAAATGATCTTCATGTGGGTTCTGGGTTTATTCTTCATCTACTTCTGATATTCTAGTTTTTTTTCACCTTGAAAGTGCTGTGAAGAAGAGTTAACTGTGTGTAACAGATTGGCAGAATAATAAACAGTTTTCCAACTGGGCAGTTAGTTGTCTGTGTAGACATGCAAGTGATTATCAATAAGAAGAAGATTGTAAAAAACCTCTTCTCATTCCAGGCAAATAAAGGTGGTATTTTCTGCATCAGTACATTCACTAGGTAGAATCAAATTTTGTGACAGGGGATTAGGAGAAACAAAAGCCTTCCTGTAATATTGTGTCAAAAGGCTCATTGTGATTCAGAAGAAAGGTTTAGATGTCACCATGGCTTATGGCATATTATTGTCTTTTCCTTTTGGTGAAATGCAACTGTGGAATGTAATTATTGCATTCGTAATGTACTTGGTCCTGTAGTTGTCTTTTTACCTTGAAATATCTTAGGTGTGTTAAAATGTCCCATTGTAATAATGAACCACTGCAATAATAAAGTTGTCAGGGCAGGTACATGATTGACCACTTTGTATTGTTGTACCTGTCCTTTTCATATCATATTATTCTGACTTTATTACTATTATGCATCATGTTTATGGGGACACAATAAAATTTGGAGGCAGTCACAGCATATTTACCTTCCCTCATTCATCAGTGGGAGCTGTTTTTCCTTCCTCTTCCAATGTAATTTGTTGAACAATAAGTTATTTTATTATTATTTTAATGTTATTCGAACAGACATAAGGTTTAGTAAAAAATACAGACCTAACATTTATGAAATAAATTTTTAAACTCTGTGCCTGGCTTCTTTCTAAGGGATGTTGGGACTGGTTGACTAGAGAAGGTGTGGATGCCCTGTCCCTGGAAGCTATTCTGCTGTTTTGGGCAGGAAAAGACAAATCTTCCACAACCTCTGTAAGTGTGCTCACCACTGAATGGAAGGGTAAAGCACCTGCTGCTTCCACTTCAGCCAAAATATCGAGCCAAGTTTAACACATATTTTCAGATAGTTTCACGATGATAAAATCCATGTTTGTAGCAGACTACTTTTCACTGCCGAAAGTTCACATGGATCTAATCTCTAGGACATGAGGTGTCTTGGTTTGAAAGACAGGTGTCTGCTAAGGAAGGCAGGACCCTCCCTTGGAATGGAAGATGCAACCCCCCTTCCCTCCAAATTATTATAATTTTGAAATCAAGGGGCTTTCAGGCAAAGATATGGGAAACAGGAATAACAGTTCTTTACTAATATATATATATAAAACAAGGCAGGGAAAAAACTGATTTAAACTGACAGAGTCAGATACGACCTGACCCTGTTAGTCAGGGTAGCAGTAGCAGTCCGATAAGGTGGTGGCTGCAGTCCTCCTGAAGTATGGATGTGGTTCTGTTGAAGCAGTGATTCTGTGTAGAAAGATCTGGTATTCCTTAGAAGGTCCAGTGGTAGGTATGTAGCTCTTGTCCTCTGGAAATCCAGTGGGAAAGGCTGCCTGTGGTCTTCAAAAAATCGCAGTTTATATCCAGGATGGGATGCTTGGTTTCTCCCTCTGGGTGGAGCATCTCACAATGGAATGATGAGTCACGAGATAAGGCACTGATGGGCCATTAAGAGGACATAGTCTTGAGGGAGGAGGCAGGGAGCACTGCCCCACCTGGTTTTAACAGCTCATGAAGATAGTGATAGAATACATGCTTGTGGGCACATCTTACATTGTAACCTAGGACATGAGGCCATGCAGAGAAGCCCACAGGCAACAGAAGACAGTGGTACTGAAGGACAGGAATTCAAAAGCTAGGGTTGGTAATGAAAATGCCATCTCTGATGCTATTTTATTAGAGCTTGGCAAGTCAGTAAATTAATTGTTTGTTAGTGATTACATTGCATTATATCACTTCACAGTCATCAAGTTAGGGAACAGCTTTGTTTTGAGCTCTGTGGCTGATCCTCTGTTTTTGTTTTCAGTCTGTATGACGTATCTGAAAGCTGCTTGGCTGCTCTTTGGGAACTGATTGCACTCCTCTGTCACATGGGAAAATTCAAAATTGCTGGTAATAAATAAAACCTGTACTGTATAAAGCTCAGTAACAGCATGAAGAGAGAGCAGCAGCATCCCCACTGTCGTTCCCAGGACTCATTTTCTGGTGGGCTCATTTCCTCAGGCACACTGATACCCTTTGACAGCCCAGCAAACACTATTTGTGCCCACAACTAGGATTCATTACCCAAGGGGATGTGGTCACTTGGTTTTACGTATGAATATATACTTTCCCTCCAAATATTCCCAAATGCTTCAGGGGGCTCTAGCTGTGTCCCCAGGAAAAGACTATGTAAAAAATCAATGTTTTTGGATAATTACTGTCATTTATTGAATTTATGATCAATGGTAAAATAAGATGGGAGAAAGAGCAAAAAAGCAAGTAGGAGGTGGTGTGCCTTAGGAGAAAAACATACTCATTTAATTGAAAGTGTGTCTTAAATCTAAGAAGCTCTAGATCTTGTCAGGGGCCAGAATATGACTTAAGCTAGTAGCATAACTTGACATTCATAAATCTGCTGTACTGGAACTACTTTTGCAAGTAAATTAAAGGGATGTGATTCTTAGGTCTGATTTTAATGGGCATAGGAACTTCCTGGAGTTTTCTAAGTGGGGTTTTATTACCGCAGGCCTGGGCCCTAGGGTATATCACCGTGTCCCACAGCCATAAGGAGGAGGAGGAGAGAAGATCCAGCAGGCAGGAATTGTGCAGCAAGATTGATTTATTTAATTATTTTACAAACTCTTTTATGGACTTTTTTCTTCATAGTCTAATTGGACAAAGGATCAGCCACCCCTTGGGGGTGATTGGCCAAAATCCTAAAACATCCATTGTCAAAATATTTTTCTACTATACCATACACAAGACTTTTCAAGGTTGCAAGTGGCTTGGTTGTTTACATTCCCTGCTACCTCTTCTGTGAGAGAGAAAAGTCTCTCACAGACTTAGAAAATAGCAATCCTTGTTAGCAGCATTCTTGTATCTACAATTCCCCCTTTTTGTTTGAGAAGATAACAACTCTACTATTAATCCTAAATAGAAATTTACATCAGTTATTAATTCTAAATATGTCCTTAAGGCTTTAACTATCTGACTCCATAACAAGAAATTCAAAGTTCAGTCTCTGCTGGTGGAAGGACCACCCCAGTCTCTGCTTGTAGAAGGACCATCTGCCTGATGGTCAACATCTTGGTCATCATCAGAAGAGTCATTAGGCTGATGATCTACATTCTGGTTGCCATTTGGATGGTTGGCGTTCTGGTCATCATTTGGAGGTTGCCTGTTCTGCCTCTGGTGCCGTAGGTCAGGGCGAATGCATTTTGAAGGTAGCCACCATACCCCAGTATCTGTGGAAATGCAAGCATACCCACGACCCCAAACGATAAACTCATGCGGGCCTTCCCACTGGTTAGTGAGTAAATTCCATACCCAGACTTTTGCCTGGGGCAGCTGTCTCTCACCTGCAGACTGCAATGAGAGAAAATGATTCAGAATAACAGGATTATTTGAATTTTGTGGTACTGTAAGGTGATTAATTGTATACAAAGCTTTTTGTAGTCGGCTTCAGTAACCAAATTCAAAGGTTCCTGTGAGAATCACTGAAAAGCCATGATAACAGCTCTTAATTCAACTAACTGAGCAGAGTCTGACTCGGATTGGTGTGTTAATCAACCACCTCAAGGGCAGTGTAGGATACTGTGCAGCCTTCCGCACAGTGACCCCTGCTAAAAATTTGTCCCAATCTCTATGCCCCAAGCTGCCAACACGTCCCGTCCCCAAAGGTTAAGGGAAGTGGTAGCAACATAAGGCCTAATTGTAGCTGTGTGCCCCTCTGAGTCCTTCACCACCACGGGCCGTTCGCTTCAATAGCTCTGTGTGGTTCCTCCTACTCCTGCGATGGCCGATCCCACCGGGGATAAAGGCCATGAGGGAGGCCATGCAGAGAAGGAGATAATAGTTACATCAGCACCCGTATCAATCAAACTTCGAAGCTGAATCCGGGACAGACGGGCGTTCGGCAGGATCAGGGTACATGTCATCTGTGGCTTTGGTCAGAGATGTCTGCAGTCCAGAAGGCCTGCGGAAGTCCCGTAGATCCACTGCCGTTATCTTCGTGAGTTGGTTGTTCTGTCCTGGGGACACAAGACTTAAAAGGCACTAATTTAGCAAGGCAGGTCTTTTCAGGAATAGTTACAGGGGGTTTTTGCATGGAGACCATAGCGCAAATCTGACCTTTAAAGTCAGCATCAATAACTCCTGAGTGCACTAAGATTCCTTGATGGGCAACATCAGGTTTTCCCACCAGCACTGCACTGGATCCCTAGGCTAAGGGTCCATATGCATCCAAGGGAATCTTATAAATACCACTAGAGTCTAAGACGACTGCGGCTGCAGTATGGACATCAAAACCGTCTGATCCCTGGGTGCTGTGTGATCCCTGGGTGCTGTCTCTAGGGTGGCTGGGTAGGCCTGGGCCTGTACCTGTACCACTCTCTGGGGGAGCGACTGCATCGGACAGCAATTCCCCCTCCTTGCACCCCGGCGGAAGTTTCCCGACAACAGCCGACCATCGGCATGAGTCTGGGATCTACAATAGTCCGAGCAATGCCCTGGCCTGCCACACCTCTTACACTGGGGGATCGGTGTGTTCTCTTTTTGGTTTGGCTTAGGCCGCTTCCATTTTTTTCGCCTGTTTTGGTTGCTTTGGTTCACGACCAGAAGATGAGTGAACAGGGTGCAGGAATGCAGCCAAAGCAGACCTTTTTTTGGTTCCCAGATCCCACCTTAGCACAGGCTTCGACCATGTCTGTTACCTCAGGATCCCCTGGTAAGGCATCTATGATTTTTCTGCACTCCTCGTTTGCATTATCTCTCACTAACTGCTTTAACAACATCTGTCTTAACCCGTCATCCTCAACCTGCTTCTTGAGAGAAGCAGCGACTTTCTCTACAAAAGAGAGGAATGACTCTGATTTCCCTTGAACTATTTCAGTATATCTCTTTCTAGGCGCAGACAACTCTATGGTTTTCAACAGGGCAGCCATGCCGACCTGCTGAGCTGATGCCTTTTCCTGGTCTTAAAATCAAGAGGCATACACGGTTAGAAGGGATAAAAGGGATTTTACGTTGGTATTTATTCTTAAGGATCCTTAGGTGTACACGTCCAGGTCATATGCATTGAGATGTACCCCACCGAGTCCTTCCCTGTGTCTCTGTGTCTCTCTCCTCCCGTGTGTGTCCCCCCCAACATTGGGTATAACGTTATAGGCTTTACTAATTAGCATATCTATCAAAGATTCCCCAATGAGAGGTTCAAGTGAGCCCCCCCTCCCCAAGGAACCTTCCCCTGGATGGTTCTATCTTGGTTTACAGAATGTGTTCTGGAGAGGACCTTGGGGTCTGGGGCACACTGATCCCTAGCTATGAAGCTTCTAAAATGTTTAGTCTCTTAGCTTGACAAACAAGTCCAAGAATGTAGGCAAAAAGCACTAGGAATACAGAAGCTGTAAAAAGGTATAACAGGGGTATAAAAGAAAAGGCAAAAATCTTCATGGCATCATTTCCCCGCTTTTAGAGACTAACAAAACTCTTTCTTGTCTAGTCTCTACTCTACTCTTCTACCCACAGAACCGGTTTACACAACCGGCTGCTCCACAGGAAATTACATAGATAATAACTACAATTACAACTATTATGAATATTTCTTTTACCCAGGCCCAGTTTGGTAACCATGAAGTGAGGGTATCAAAAATATGATAAAATTTTAAGGTGTTATTTCTAGAACTACTTCATGTAGAATTTGAGTTCCCTTCCAAATTTCATCCAAATCTTTCTTAATTCTTCTATTAAAATGCCAATCAATGGCCAGTGACCCTTCCCATCTAGGGGTGGTAACTGAGTACAGATCCAGCAATCACTCTTATTAAGAATTTTGGAAACATTTTGGACCACAGTCTTATGCAAATCATGGGGTGAACCCTGAACCATGGTTACCAGTTGGGCAAACAGCAAACATGTAAAAAACAGTTTAAACTGCATCTTTCTGATCTGTATCAATCTCTGTCTTCTTGGTGATTTCGGGAGCAGAAGCTTTCTTCACCCTGGAGTAGTGAATCCACGGTCCTTTGCCAGCAACCTTGACCTCAGTAAAAGTGGCCAGCAAAACTTGGAATGGTCCCTTCCACTTGGCTTGCAAGGGGTCGCTGTCCCAGCACTTGATGTAGACCCAGTCTCCAGGCTGGAATGGATGAGCAGCTGTGTCCAATCATATTGGTTTGGATAACACGACGGATCTCTGGAGCTTCTGCAAAGTGGAACTCAGAGCCATTAAATATTTTTGCAAATCATTTTTACCTTTCATATGAATTTTCCCCGGGATATGTGGAACCTGGTATGGCCTGCCATATAATATTTCATAGGGACTGATGTTGTCCCTTCGCCATGGCTGTATGCAGACTCTCAGCAAGGCTATAGACAGGGCTTGAACCCATGTCATGGATGTCTCTGGACAAATCTTGCAAATCTGGGTTTTGAGGGTCCCATTCATGCGTTCAACTTTGCCACTTGCCTGGGGCCTGTATGGTGTGTGCAGGTCCCAGGTAAGTCCCAGAATCTGGCTAACTTCCCCAACCACTGTTGCAACAAAATATGGTCCCCTATCTGATGACATTCCCAAAGGAACCCCAAATCTTGGTATTATATGGTTGAGCAAAGCTTTCACTACTTCTTTTGCTGTGTTGGTGCGACAGGGGAAAGCCTCAGGCCATCCACTGAAGGTGTCAACCAGTACCAGTATATACCTGCATCCCTCTTTGCGTGGCATCTCAGCAAAATCTATTTGCCAATAATCTTCTGGGAGATCTCCTGTCTTTGTCACTCCTAACACAACTCTTTTGCTTGTGTCAGGGTTGTTTTTACAGCAGGTTTCACACTTGCTTGTTTCAGATTGTACAGTATCAGTCATTCCTCTCCCTATCACTACTTCCCTCAAATGTTTTAAAAGATTTTCTGCTCCCCAGTGGGTACTTTCATGCTCTCATTGGGCTATTTCCCGAAGGATCAGAGGTGGAACTATGACTTGTCCTACCGGGGTAACAGCCCACCCACCTTCTTTGATTTCAGCCTTAAGGAACTTAATTAATTTGTGATCCCTCTGATAATATTTTGGGGTAAATGATGACAAATCTATCTCTTTTTGTGGTACCACTGCAAAAAGGCCTTTTTCTGCAATCCCCCTGGCTGTTTCGTCAGCAAAACGATTTCCCAGTTCGGGGGCTGTTTTCCCTTTTTGATGACCCTTGCAATGCATGATTGCCACTTCCGTAGGCTTCCAAATGCTCTGTAAAAGTGCAAGAATTTGTTTAGCATGCTTAACTTCATTACCTTGAGCAGTCAGCAGGCCACGTTCCTTCCAAATATCTCTGTGGGCATGAACAACACTGAAGGCATATTTGGAATCAGTCCACATGTTCACCTTCTTCCCCTCACTCAGTTCTAAAGCTCTTGTTAGTGCAATGAGTTCAGCTTTCTGTGATGATACATCTGGAGGCAAGGCTTTTGCCTCAATGATTTTATCTGAGGTGGTTACAGCGTAACTGGTCATCCTCCTACCGTTTCTCATGAAGCTGCTTCCATCAGTGTACAGTTCCCAGTCTGGATCTTTCAAAGGAACATCTTTCAGGTCTGGTCTGCTGGAATAAGTTTCCTCTATTGTCTGCAAACAATCATGCTCAGGCACACTATCAAGTAATGTGGATGATAAAAACATCACAGGGTTTACCACAGAAGTTGTCTTCAGAGTAACATCGTCCTGTTCCAACAACACAGATTGGTATTTGAGCATCCTGCTAGGGGAGAGCCAGTGTCCCCCCTTTTGCTCCAGCACATTTATCACTGCATGGGGTACTTACACGACAATGTGCTGCCCAAGGGTGAATTTACGGGCCTCCTGTAACAGAAGGACTGTTGCTGCCACAGCTCTCAAGCATCCTGGCCAACCCTGGGCTACCTTGTCTAGTTGTTTTGAGACACAGGCCACAGCTCTTTGCTGGTCTCCAAGGTGCTGTGCCAGTACCCCCAGAGCAACATTCAGTCGCTCATGTGTAAAGAGTTCAAAAGGTTTAGTCAGGTCCGGCAGCCCCAGAGCTGGAACTGACATCAAGGAATGTTTCAGTTGTTTAAATGCAGCTCTGGCATTCTCTGTCCACATAACTGTCCCCTTTTCAGCTGCTTTAAGGACCTCATATAAAGGTCTCACCAGTATACCGTAGTTTGATATCCACAGGCGACACCAACCTACCATTCCCAGGAAGGCCTGCATGTCCCTTACGGTATGGGGCTCTGGAAGTCGACAGATGGCTTCCTTCTGTTCTCTGCTGAGTTGGCGATGTCCACGGAAAATTTCCAGGCCCAGGTATACTACTGTTTCCCTGGCAACCTGTGCTTTCTCTTTCAAGACCCGATACCCACTTTGGCTCAAAAAGTTCAACAGACTTACAGTGAGCTTGATGCAGTCATCTCGTGTCTTGGCCGCTATCAAGATGTCATCAACATATTGGAGAATCGCTCCTCCTGGTTCTTTTTTCCTCCAGTCCTCAAGCTCCTTTGCTAACTGGTTTCCGAATATGGTCGGGCTGTTTTTGAATCCTTGTGGTAAAACTGTCCGGGTGAGCTGGGTATTCCTCCCTGTTTCTGGATTCTCCCACTCAGAAGCAAAGAGTTCTTGGCTATTCTTATGCACAGGAATGCAGAAAAAGGCATCTTTGAGATCTAAACCAGTGAACCACTCTAATTCATTTGTTAGTGTTGTCAAAAGTGTGTAAGGATTTGCTACCACTGGGTGTATGTCCTCTGTTATCTTGTTGATTTCCCTCAAATCCTGTACCAACCTGTAGCTTTTACCATCGGCTGTCTTTACTGGCAAGATTGGTGTGTTGTACCTGGATTCACATTCTACTAACAACCCAAATTTGAGAAACTTTTCAATCACAGGTACTAATCCCTTACGAGCTTCTAATTTCAGAGGATATTGTCTTTGTCTTACTGGTGTAGCCCCTGCTTTGAGTGTAATACTCACAGGTTCAGCTTTTTTGGATCTCCCAGGAGAATCATTGGCCCACACTATTTGAATGACAGCCTCTTCAACTTCTTTGGGAATTTTTCCATGGCATTCCTGTACAAGTATAGCAGCTGCTTCGATAATTTTAGATTCTGGGATTATAACTTTCACTCCCCCTTCCTTTGAAAACTTAATTTCTGCTTCCAATTTTTCCAATAAATCTCTGCCCAATAATGGCATTGGGGAATTTGGCATATACAGGAACTGGTGAGTGACCCAGTGTTTTCCCAATTTAAATTTTAAAGGTTGGAAAAAAGGCCTTGTTTTACTTACCCCTGTAGCTCCAATCACATCTACAGTGTCTTGACTCAGTTTACCTTTTAAAGTATTTAACACAGAATACGTTGTTAACTCAACAACCACCCATTTCTGGTATCGCTTCAGCTTTTCTATCTGTTCTGGGACCTTAGGATCCCAGTTAGAGTTTGCTAGGGGATAGATATCATTAACTGACCCTTGAAGACTCCCAGTTGCAATTTGAGTTTCTATAGCAGATATAACAGCTTTGTTGACCATTTCTCTCTCTGTTTTATCCAATAATTCATCTAGCATATGATCACCCCAGTCTGGGTTTGGGATTTTATGGCCATTTCCACATGCATAGCTACTCTTTCCGGGTTGTCCCTGTACTTCCCAATTGAGTTTTTCCACTGCTGTAATTCTCCGAGAGAAAATGGTACTTTTATATAAATGGCTCCTTGATTTCCCACAGCCTGTCTCAGAGGTGCTTCTAATGCAAGTTCTTCCTCCCCCCCTTTTCCTGCTTTGGACCTTGTGTGTTTAGCGACGGGACTGACTGCTCTTATAGCTTCTCGGGCTATCCTGCCCCTTCTTCTACCTCCCTCCCCATGAGAACCATCTGCATCAAAATCATCCCATTCGCTTTTAATTGAAATTGGTTCATTGGTTTTAAAACTTGTTCCAGGCGAATATTGATCAGGAACTCTCTCGCTCTTTGCGGCAGTGGAGGGGTAGGGAGGCAGGGGCTGCAAGCAGGTTCTCCCGTCCCTGGCTCTGTAAGAGCCGCCTGGGTCGGGGCCATCCCATGTGCCCTCAGCTTTAACACTGCCTGTGCCGCGGGGTGGGGAGAGCGAGCGGCTCCTCCTGTCTCTGGCTCGGAAACTTGCGGTTCTCTGTATTGGGGAATGCCGCTGCAATTGCCCGTGTTCATTTCTACCTTCACTTCTGTGTTCAGGGTACTCGGGGAAAGGCGGCCAGCCTGCCCCTTCCCCTCCCCCTTCCCCGTCTCTGCCTCTGGAAAAGTCAGGGGGCACCAGCCAATCTGCACCTTCTCTGCCTCTGGATCGGTTAGGGGACAGCGGCCAATCCACCCCTTCTCTGCCTCCGTGCCCGCCCTCCGCCCCTGACGAGGCTGGGGGTGGGGGGACCCCGCGCCGCTCCTCCGCCTTGGAGCTGGCCGCTTGCTCCCTCCCCTGCCCCCCGCTTGGACAGCGGCGGGGTTAGCGGCGGCGGTGGCGGCGGTGGCAGCGGCGGCGGTGGCAGCGGCGGCGGAGCCACTGCTCCCCCGTCCCCCGCCCCCACCTGTGCGGGCTGCCCTGGCGGTTGAACAAGGTGGGGAGACCCTCTCCCATTGCGCAAAGCTGGTGCTACCATATCTGTATCTGTCATATCAATTTCTCTGTCCGTATTAGTATACGAGTCAGCTTGCTGCAGCTTTTTCTTTCCCTTTCTCTTCCTCAAAGTCATTTCCATATTACTTTTGTTTACCACATATGCTTCGTCCCTATTCAAATACATAGTAAAAACTTCTGCATATCTTAGTTCATCAAACCTACGTAATGATCTCAATTCTACCATCAGGTCATTAATGATGTTATTTTCCAAACTCCCATAGCGAGGCCAATTTCCTTGACTTAATTTTAAAGTCGGCCAAACCCATGTAGACAGTCTGATCAATTCTCGGGTGTCTAAAGTAGTTTTTCGCCCCGTCAGCCATTTCCAGTGTTTTATTATCAGCTCCAGCGGGCTGTTAGGAGGAATTTTTTCATTCACACCACCCATGTTTTCTCACAGACAGGAAAACTCTGCCAGAGGAAAGCTCTTAACTCTGGAATTCAGCCTGCAATCTGGCCTTGGAATTCCTATTTCCCAGGCAGTTTATCTAGGTTACTACACTAACACTTCAAAACAGCACTTCAAAACACTAAAAAGCAACTAATTTTAGCAAGCAGTAAATGCGCGCGCGCGAAAATCTGATCTTAACAGGATTCGAACCCACAACTCCTGACGTCTGAACCAACCAACCAACCAACCTCTGAGCCTCTCTTGCGGCTGCGTAGGGTGCAGCCTCTGGGCTCCTGGAGGGCGTCCCCTCCTTTCCACAGTTTGCAGGGGAAAAGTTTAAGCTTTCCCCTTTTGTGGGCTTTTATCCCCCCAACCTTTCCAACCCCCTCGGAGATCTCCTTCCCTAGTGCTAGCACAGTCTCAGTGGTACTGAGCCCCTTTTCACTCACCTCTTTCCGTGCTTCTGCCTTTCCGTGGTGGGTCCGAAAGTCCTGGTCACAGTCTTAGATTGTTGCTCCGGCCCCTCTGTAATTTGCCGGCAAAGAGAGGGGCAAAGCAAGATGTGTTCCAACCCAAGACTGCGAGTTTCAAGGTCTTTAGGGTCCCTTCATGGTTGCCAGCAACTGATGCCTTTTCCTGGTCTTAAAATCAAGAGGCATACACGGTTAGAAGGGGAAAAGGGATTTTACCTTGGTATTTATTCTTAAGGATCCTTAGGTGTACACGTCCAGGTCATATGCATCGAGATGTACCCCACCGAGTCTTTCCCTGTGTCTCTGTGTCTCTCTCCTCCCGTGTGTGTCCCCTCCAACATTGGGTATAACGTTATAGGCTTTACTAATTAGCATATCTATCAAAGATTCCCCAATGAGAGGTTCAAGTGAGCCCCCCTCCCCAAGGAACCTTCCCCTGGATGGTTCTATCTTGGTTTACAGAATGTGTTCTGGAGAGGACCTTGGGGTCTGGGGCACACTGATCCCTAGCTATGAAGCTTCTAAAATGTTTAGTCTCTTAGCTTGACAAACAAGTCCAAGAATGTAGGCAAAAAGCACTAGGAATACAGAAGCTGTAAAAAGGTATAACAGGGGTATAAAAGAAAAGGCAAAAATCTTCATGGTATCAAGCTTGCTGCAGGATGCTAGAGGACAAAGTACCCTGTAGACTGGGATCAGAGAAGGGACCAGTCCCCATCAAAGCATCCATTCCTGTTGTCTGTCTAGGATTGGCAGCAGGGAGCTGCATATTCCCTAATGCAGCCTTGTCGGCCAGCTTCTTCCAGGTTTTCTCAAAACCTGTAAATTGTACAGGTTGAAATAGAATTTGACCTAAGTGTCTGATATCAAATGGAGAAAGCAAATCTGTATTTATCACCCTTATTATCTGCATAACTTCAGCAGAACCTAGCCCATATTGTGCCACCTTGGATTGCAGGTCCTGGGCAACTTTCCAAGCAATTACCTCATGCTTAGCATGCTCGCCTGAATTTGGGAGAGCCTTATACACTGGGAAAGCTTGGATCTCCCCTTTTGGGGAGTCACTACCATCCTGAACTTCTGGCACAGCCTGTGGATGAAGTTTAACAGCTTCCTGGTTATGCCCAGAATCCTCAATTCTATTTGGCATTCCAAGTGTTTCCAATAACCTCCAGTCACCCTCCTCCAACACTCGCATCTTAACTGACTCTAAGAAGTGACTGGAGTGGGTTGGACGCACTGTTACCGTGCAGTCCTGAAAGGTCCAGGGGCGAGACCGGCGCAGCCTTTTCCTTCGCCACGCGGGTACAGCCGCCTGACGACCTGGGGCCAGAACCCCATCTGCCTCACTGCCTGACGATGAGTCATCAGGCAAAGGCAACTCTGAGGTGCTGGGAGTGAACAGAAATGGATGGGGAGGGGCATTTTGGCTAAGTTCGCTACAGCCAGAACAGACAGTACAGACTGCAGTTGGCTGCGCTGCAGTTTGAACAGCAGCTTCTTTACGGGATGCCGTCTAGGCCAGTCCCAACAGAACCGGTACTGGAGCTGCTGCTTCTGTCTCTGGGGCAACAGCCACGCCCCACGCCGCGCTTGTCTCTTGCACCGTGGCATCAATTTGGCACGGTCGCTGGCCCGTGCGCTGCAGCCACACCCGGCGCCGCCGCTGGCCCTTGCTCCATGGCCGTGTTCGGCGCCACTGCTGCTTCTGGGTTTTCCTGCAGCAGCACTACTTCCAGGTTCGCCACCCGCCGCGCCGCTTCCTGGTTTGGAGCCATGGCTCTTGCGGGCGGTATGGGCAGTGCTGGCAGCACGGGCTCGGCGCGCCCCACACGGCAGGGTGGCTCTGGCATCAGTAGCAGCTGCTCTAGGAAGCTGAGCAGGTCCTCCAGCCTTTGGGATATGTTTGGTAACTCTGTCAGCAAAGGCAGATGCTGTATTAAAAGGTCGATGGCTCGGTTCTGCGACTGCGCAGAACAGTCCAGCGCCAAGGAGGGCAGCAGACCACACCCAGGCAGTCTCAGTGCAGTCACGCCCAGCGCTATGCCAGCTAAGAAGTTAGATCCAGGTGCATACACAACCGGGCTAGGAGCTGCTCTGGGGGTCCAATTCACTAAGCTCCTAATTTGTGGCCCTGGATAAGCCGTGGCTGCCGCTGAGCTGAGCGGTGAGGCAGGCTGTGCGCCCTCCCGCTGCCCCAACCCCCCCTGCCTCTGCCGGCGCGTGCAGGGTGAGGCAGCGCAGTCTCTGCCTGTGGAGCCGGGGGGGGGGTTTCCGAATCCACCATCATTTGCCCTGGAAGCCCAGTCAGCGGAGTCCCCCTCAGACATTCCTCTGTCACTCATCACTGAAATAGGCGAGCCAGCTCTGCTGCTACGGTCAAGGTCTGTCAGCAGGAAAAATAACGAACGCCAGGTTTGCTATAATTCTAACGCTGCTGGCTCCCCAGACGGGCGCTCATGTCGGACAGCACAGCCAAGTTCCTGCCATAAGGCAAAGTGCAGGGCAGTATCTCTGTCCATGGAAATCCCTCTTAAGGTAGCCCAGTCTAATAATTCCCGAACTGAGTTCTCAGGAATGGAGGTGTGCATTATACTAAACACACCTTTCCAGACCAGTACCACAGCGTCTGTTTGTGAGCTGCTGTTCGCCATTTCTCAGTCCTGTAGGACCTCCTGGTCCTGGGGGGAAGGGGAACAGCATACCTCTAGAGGAATTTGGCTTGACTTGCAGCAGCAGGACACTTTGCAGTGTGCAGATCACATCGGGCAGCACCAAGTATTACTGCAGGCCTGAGCCCTAGGGTATATCACCGTGTCCTGCAGCCATCGGGAGGAGGAGGAGAGAAGATCCAGCAGGCAGGAATTGTGCAGCAAGATTGATTTATTTAATTATTTTACAAACTCTTTTATTGACTTTTTTCTTCATAGTCTAATTGGACAAAGGATCAGCCACCCCTTGGGGGTGATTGGCTAAAATCCTAAAACATCCATTGTCAAAATATTTATCTACTATACCATAAACAAGACTTTTCAAGGTTGCAAGTGGCTTGGTTGTTTACATAACTCTGCTACCTCTTCTGCGTGAGAGAAAAGTCTCTCACGGACTTAGAAAATAGCAAGAAAATCCTTGCTAGCAGCATCTTTGTATCTACAGGGTTTCATTGAAGATGACTGTTGCTTTTCCCCTTCCCCCCACAAGTCTTTGTTATAGCCCTTTGTGCTGTTGGTTTGACATGCATGAGAAGCTATGCCTGAGTGCAGCTTCCTGTATATTGTATTCTTCTTTTGTGCTCTGGCTATTCCCTATGGTTTTAGTTTTATGCAGTGAAATGCTTTTTGAAGAGAAGGTCCTTATTTATGTCAGTGTCAGCTTTAAAGAGCTTTCCAAGTTTATTTTAATAAAGCTATTTAGAACATTTTCTCCTCAGTTTGCTCTTGTGTTTCTTGGGTTGTGTCCCCTGAGGGAAAAGAGCGACACTTCCTTCCCATCACCACTGTGTTCCAGGACAGTTAATCTGGGCTTCCAGCCCCGAGTGGTGAAGGACTGTGTAGATGAAGATTTCCAACACCCTGAAAAGACTGTAAAAAGAAAATGAAATAGATGTAAGTCCTGGGGAGGAAGCTTCACTATGGTGCCTCATGAAAGAGTGGGTTACCACAAGGAAGGTATCCTTTGGATTTGCATCTCCTGCCTATCTCTGTGGGGTCTTGGTAGCACTGTTGCAGAACAAATCTGTGTTGGGCACTGCCTGATGGTGACTCCCAATGGAGACACAGAGCTGTGTTAGCAGAGATCTTCCCTTCCCTGCAAATGAAAGAAACTATTTTTAGGGACCTGTATTGATTTGGCTGTGTGGAAGGTGACTCAAGTTCAGGAAGGGAAATATCCTCTGGTCTCCTAAGGTTCTCTTGTTTGGCAGTGAAACCCACTTCTCTGTAAGTCACGGTAAGGAGGAAGGAAGGGAAAAGTCCATAAAATAGATTATTTGTATCACTTCCAGAAGGTTTTAATAAGAGAAAATGTAAGCAATCTTGAATGTAGATTTGCCAGCCTCCAGAAGTTAACTATCTCCTTATAGCTAGGCAGCAATTTATTAGTGGAAATAAGGCAGTAATTTTAATACAAGTGTTAACTAACATCAGTAGCACATTAGGAGGAATTCTCCAGGTACTACAATCTCTAACCATTACAACTTTTTAAAAAAATTCCTCTAAGTTGTTCATGTGATATGTTCTTTATTATCAGAGCTTGATTGGCAAGTTTAGATTAAGTCAGAGCTGAGATTTTTCAAACAGTAGCAGTATAGGTTTCTCAGATGACCTTGTTGAAGTTGAAAAAGCAAAGATGATTTAGACCACTTTGAGGGCTATCAGAAGGAAAATGAATAATTTAAATTCAGTTTAGTTCAAACCATCACTACATCATGTTATCTTTACACAATTAGTTTGTTAGTTCATTCTATTTTTATAGTGGTGTATTTAGTTGCAGCTCTGGAGATAATCACAGGAATGACTTTTAGGAAGTGAATTTCTTTTGACGGAATTGAAGAATCATAAAATACTTTAGGTTGGAGGGAAACTTGGGTAATTATCTTGTCAGTCAGGGCTGACTTCAGCATTAGATTAGATAGTTCATGGCCACATCTTGTTGCGTTTTGAGCATTTCCCAAGCATGGGGATCCCCTCAGCCTGTCTGGGCACTTTGATACAGTTGGAGTAATCTGTGTAGAAACATATTTTCTAATACCTGACCAGATCACAGTTTTCCTCATTTCAGTTTGCCTTTTGTCCTTTCTGGACAAAGCCCTTGTCCTGCCTTCCTGCTGCCCACCCTAAGGAAGCAGGGCCTTCTACCTGCCCCTTTGGGAAAGCATGACCAGGGCTTTGTGCTACTCAGTTCTAGAACTATTCCAGTATTGACAGCTTTAGATCATGCAGCTTCAACCATCTGCACTGGCCCATTTGAATGAGATTTAAACTCCTAGCAGTTTCAAAACAGAGAGGGAAGGAAACCTCAGATTACCTTCAGTCATCCTTTTTATGTTACATGTCATATCTCCAGAGCAGGGCAGCTGGCTGGGTGCCTTGCCTCTAACCATCCTGGATGTTACAGCTACAAGGAAAAAAGTAAAATTCTGTGGTGTGGGGAAATGAACTTCCAGTTCTGTGGACAAGCTGCCTTTGAATCTTCTTCTCTCCACCATTAAAAAAATGGGTGCAAACCCCTAAAGTTTCTGGATTAGAAGTAAGAAGCTGCACAAAAAAGGAGAGGCGGGTGATGTGATAATAACAAAATGAAGGCAATTTGAGAAAAATATTAAGAAAATCTTTAGAGGAATAATGAATATAGAAAGTCAGTCAAGAATAATGTAGTCCTGCCTGCTCTTGCCCTGTGGGATGTGACCAGGAGTAAGGTTAAGATAGAGTACTCAGGGCCACAGCACTTGCAATGAGAACTGTAAAGGCTGCTTCCTGCCTCTCTCCTCCCACTTCCACTCACTCTTGTTGTCTCTCTTAATTTTTTTCCTACTGAGACACTGAGCAATCATTATAAATTGATGATTTCTTTAGACTTGACTAAAGAGTTCAAGCCATCTGTGATCCCATCAGGTGAGTAATGACCAGAAGAGTACTATTTTATTGTGTACATACAATTTAAAAATTCAAAGCATGAGAGAAATATGTATTTTCTTACAGTTCCATCTTAGCAGAGGCAAGCTATTATTTTTGCATGTTCTACAGTAGGTTTTTTCTTTAGAAGAATATAGCAAGGAGAGAGGAACACTTAAAAAAAAAAATTGTCAGAAATCCTTTTCCATTCACGAGTAGCAGTCGCTCACAATCCCACATGTGGGATAATAAAATCCTACAACAAGTTTTGAAACAGATCTGGGAAGTTATGAAGGCAGAGAACACCTCAGATCTTAGGCACAATGCAAATATATTGACAACCGAACAAAAAGTTATGCCAATAGTGGTATCACTGCTTCTCTGAGTCCTGGGTGTGTTGGCAGCTCTGGAAATGAGGGGATCTGGTGAGAAGAGGGGGCTCTGTGTTATCTATATCCTGCCCTCAACTGGGTTACTTAATGCTAACAAGTGTTTGTGCATGTGAGTGTCAAGAGTGACAGTGGTTCCATATAACCAAATTCACTTCTGTGGGTTTGTATGATTGTGAGCAACGCATCCTGGAAAAGGTTAATGTTCACTCATAGCAATCCAGAGGAGACCTGGAGCAGGCACCAGAGGACTGATAAACTGTTTGGGCTTTCTGTGCTGGGCCCAGTTATCCAAACACTGGAATCCAGAGATGGATGAGCTTGAAAGGGCTTTTCTCATCGAATTTCTTTAAAGAGAGGCCCCAGAAACTTCCTAGGCTACTTCAATTTGGAGATTGTTTTTGCACATGACCTTATAACAACTTTTATTTTTTAATGTCTTTTCTTAATGTAGCCACACTGTGATAGAAACTATGCAACCTCTCTGCAGGAGCTGAGGCTGTCGAAATAGGAATGAACGTCACATTGTTTGAGTGCTGGTTTTGTGCTGCTCTTGGGTGGATATCTGTGATGCTCCCAAAAGCACAGCACCTAAGGTTTCCGTATTGGCATGCTTCACTCAAGGCTTGGAACTCTGGCATTTGGAACTTGGGCTCACTCCTTACACCTGGTTTGGCACAAATGTCAGAGTGGTAAACCCTTCCTTGCTCAAACCTCTCTATTACTGTTTTATGTTTAATAACAGCAGTATTTCTTATTTATAACCTGAGATTTTTAACTTTTTTGTCTCTTTTCAATTGACATTGGATTATACTAGTAATAACTCACCTGACTCTGCTAATTGTGCCAGACCCTGCAACTAGCTACTCCTAATCTTAAAGAATTTAATGTACAGTATGTTGTACTGATCCAAATTATATATTCATTTAGTTTGATGGCACAGGACTTGAATTTATGCAGAGTCCTATACTTGAACTGGGTAGAAAATGTAAATTGGTGCTGTTCCTCCTCCTCATGCACACAGCCTGTCTTCACTGAACAGCTGAACTTGGGTAAAACATTTTCATGTTTTTCAGAACGGATTGTGTGCAACTGCAGTTGCAGAAATGTGACTGTAAAAACCCATTTCCTTTTTGCCAATAGTTACTGATTTAGCATTCATGGATCATGCATTTAGACACTAAGATGTCATATTATATCATTTTTTACTGCTTAAAGAATTGAGCACTGCTACCTCTACGCTCCAGAAGTCACTCTTTGATATAAGTAGGCATTTGAGATTGAAGGCTTCTCTTTGAGAGAATGTTGGTCCATCTTCCCCAGTGTGTCTGCTGGGGAGAGAAGAGTTTGTTTTTTTCTTTCTGCATCTCTTGTCTTCTCTGCATCTATTCTTAGACTCTATTTTTAGATTCTAAACACAGAACTGTGTGCTGCAGCCAATTGCCCATTCAGGCTGTGGCACATGTTCTGCAGTGACTCCTTGTTCCTGCAGAAGGGCTGATTGAGTAGCAGACAGCCCAGGCAGGAGGGGTGGGTGCCACATGAGCTTGGCTCAGACTTCAGGACAGACTTGTGGATTTGGCCACCAAACTCTCACATTATCAGGTTCACTTTTTGTCAGGCTTCCTCAGCAATCAGTAGGTTCATGGTTGGGACAAAATTCTTTCATTTTGGCAGTGTGTGAAATCAGTCTCTGCATCTCATTTTCTCTCTGACTCCTGGCATTGGTGGCAGCCTGACTCTGTCCAGGCTGGTGATTGACAGCAGCAGAGAAGGGGTGATCAACAGCTGAATACCCAGCCCTGTGCTGCATGAGAGACTGTTCCATCGTAAGCATCTCCAGCCTCAAAATTTGAAAGGCACCTGGGGGAACTGGGAAAGCCCTGCCTGCCTGCTGAGTCTCTAGGCGCAGCTGTGGTTCAGTCACATTGCATCTGTTGAGCTACTTTCTTAGATAAGTGACTTAAGCAAAAATGTCTATCTTTTTAAACTCTATCCAGCCTGGGTTAGGATGGTTTTGTATTATTCTGTTGTTCCATGGGGAGGATACGTGAGTGGACTTACCTACACCCGAGAAAAGACATTTGTACAGACTCACATGTTAAACATCTGAGCTTGCTTTGTGTGGCTGTACAAACACTTTGCTTGCCACCTTCTCCTGCCTCATCTCCCCTTTGATGAAAGCCTGTGTCCTTTACCTGAGACAATTTATCACACTGAGGAGAAAAAGCCAGCTAGCTGAAAGGGTAAATGAAGACAAACCCTCAGTGCCCTGGAGCCAGGAGGAACATCCATGTCCTGAGGGCACCAGGCCAAGCATGGCTGGCTGGGCCAGGGAGGGCATTGTTCACTCTGCTCTGGGCTGGGGCAGCCTCACCTTGAATCTTGTGCAAAGGTTTGAGCACCATAGTATAAAAGAAATATTAAGCTGTTAGAGAGCATCCAAAGAGGGGGCACAAGGATGAAGCCATATGAGGAGTGGCTGAGTACACTTGGTCTGTTCAGCCTGGAGGAGACGAGACTGAGGGCAGACTCATTGCAACCTACAACTTCCTTGTGAGGGGAAGAGGAGGGGCAGACACTGATCTCTGCTCTGTAGCGACCAGTGACAGGACCTGAGGGACTGTCTGAAGCTGTGTCAGGGGAGGTTTAGGTTGGATATCAGGAAAAGGTTCTTCCCCTAGAGGGTAGTTGGGTACTGGAACAGGGTCCCCAGGGAAGTGGTCACAGCACCAAGCCTGACAGAGATCAAGAAGCATTTGGACAATGCTCTCAGTCACATGTTGTGACTCTTGGGGATGGTACTGTGCAGAGCCAGGAGCTGGACCCAATGATTCTTGTGGGTCCCTTCTAACTCAGCATATTCTGTGATTTCATGATTCTGTGGCATGTGGAGGGCTACGTTGTGTGGCCAGGCATGCGTTGCGCTGCTCACCAAAAGGGGAGCAAGCAGGGGGAAGGACAGTGCCAGCCAGCTGTGTGTCAAAAGCACAACTAGATACAGCCACAGGTAGACTCTAAAGCAAGGCCCCAAAAGTGTAATATCTAATTAGGTGCTGTCTTGGGGTGACTTTATGATGTGTATCCCATATTGCTGCCCTATGTCCAGAAATTAACTTTGTGCCTTTCTATGCCTCTAAACTAAGCCTGAGAGGGAGAAGGAAAAACTGAGCAAAACTTTTTCAAAGCAGTTTGCAGTTTGTTCAAGGTCACACACAGATAGCAATTTTTTTTTTCCAGCTGCAGCAGGGGAGCGGGGAAGCACCTGGCTTGCTGCTCCCAGGTCAGTTTCTGGCCAGTTGTTCAGTTCTTTTTTTCTCCGGAGAGAGACTGAGAGTTGAACCTTTTTTTCCTTCCCTGGAATTTTGGATTTTCTCCCTTTTCTACTGGACTGCTTTAATATCAGAGCACATCGGGAGGACTTTCCACCGAGCACACAGGGCCTGGCCCCGGGCCAAGCCCCAGCTCTGAGGAGACCAAAGGGAGGACTCTAATGCTTTCTCAGGTTTTTTCTCCACAGCGAGAGATTTTATTATTTAGCATTATTTTCCTTTTCCTGTGTGTTTGTTCAATAAATAGTTTTTATCTCTTTCACTTTCCTTTGAGGAAAATTTATTTTTCCCGAACCTGGTGGGGGAGGGAGGGTGACTTGCCTTCTCTCAGAGCATATATTTCTAAATTTGGCCAAACCGGTACAGTGCTGTTGTGTTAAATACTGGTGAGTTTGAGAGCTCTTCTGATGAACTAGAGTGTAGAATACACGAGATGTCCACAGTATTTCACAAAGAGGTGGTAAAGTCACAAGAGGGGGAAATCTCCCAAAGATGTCATGTGAGGATCTGATGTACAGATCTTGGGTCTACACCTCACGTATGGAAAACACAACCAATTAAGAAAATGTTGATGGGATATTCTTGATAGAGACACCCGCCATTTTTCTTTTGGATAGGGCATACTAAGAAGTGATAAAATGTCCATAAATGGGAATCCAGGGTTGGTTTTGGGCTAGTGGAGTCAGCATGTGCATTTTGAGCAACTTTCATAGGGTAAGCCATCATCTCTGATTGCAACCTGCAACTTCAATGGTATTTACCAACTTAAATATTTTTCCATATGTTTCCATTCCTGCTTTTCTTTCAAGCAGCAGGCAGTGACTAGATACAGGATAATGCCTTGTATGCACATCTTAAGTGCTTTTTAAAGCTATTTTTGTTCACATGCAAGTGCTTGGCAGGTAGAGGATTTACTGCCAGCAATTTGGGGCTTTGCACAAGAAGTCTCTAGGCTGGGTGAGCATACAGGGCTTGTTGTGCATCCCTGAAGCTTTCTTAGCAAGAGTAAACAATGCTACCAGTATTACTGCAATTTATGGGGTAAGCCAGGAACCCTCCTGTGAGTTACAGCCTTGATGGCTGAATTGTGAATGCACTTACTCTTCTGTGCATAAATAGGCAGTGCTGACCCAATCAGTTATGCTACTTCTGAAGTCTTGGGAAGAAAAGAAGCATTTTGCTGCTGAATTACACATACAGGGATGTAGAGACAAAGATGCTGCTAGCAAGGATTTTCTTGCTATTTCTAAGTCTGTGAGAGACTTTTCTCTCACGCAGAAGAGGTAGCAGAGTTATGTAAACAACCAAGCCACTTGCAACCTTGAAAAGTCTTGTTTATGGTATAGTAGAAAAATATTTTGATAATGGATGTTTTAGGATTTTAGCCAATCACCCCCAAGGGGTGGCTGATCCTTTGTCCAATTAGACTATGAAGAAAAAAGTCAATAAAAGAGTTTGTAAAATAATTAAATAAATCAATCTTGCTGCACAATTCCTGCCTGCTGGATCTTCTCTCCTCCTCCTCCCGATGGCTGCAGGACACGGTGATATACCCTAGGGCTCAGGCCTGCAGTAATACTTGGTGCTGCCCGATGTGATCTGCACACTGCAAAGTGTCCTGCTGCTGCAAGTCAAGCCAAATTCCTCTAGAGGTACGCTGTTCCCCTTCCCCCCAGGACCAGGAGGTCCTACAGGACTGAGAAATGGCGAACAGCAGCTCACAAACAGACGCTGTGGTACTGGTCTGGAAAGGTGTGTTTAGTATAATGCACACCTCCATTCCTGAGAACTCAGTTCGGGAATTATTAGACTGGGCTACCTTAAGAGGGATTTCCATGGACAGAGATACTGCCCTGCACTTTGCCTTATGGCAGGAACTTGGCTGTGCTGTCCGACATGAGCGCCCGTCTGGGGAGCCAGCAGCGTTAGAATTATAGCAAACCTGGCGTTCGTTATTTTTCCTGCTGACAGACCTTGACCGTAGCAGCAGAGCTGGCTCGCCTATTTCAGTGATGAGTGACGGAGGAATGTCTGAGGGGGACTCCGCTGACTGGGCTTCCAGGGCAAATGATGGTGGATTCGGAAACCCCCCCCCCGGCTCCACAGGCAGAGACTGCGCTGCCTCACCCTGCACGCGCCGGCAGAGGCAGGGGGGGTTGGGGCAGCGGGAGGGCGCACAGCCTGCCTCACCGCTCAGCTCAGCGGCAGCCACGGCTTATCCAGGGCCACAAATTAGGAGCTTAGTGAATTGGACCCCCAGAGCGGCTCCTAGCCCGGTTGTGTATGCACCTGGATCTAACTTCTTAGCTGGCATAGCACTGGGCGTGACTGCACTGAGACTGCCTGGGTGTGGTCTGCTGCCCTCCTTGGCGCTGGACTGTTCTGCGCAGTCGCAGAACCGAGCCATCGACCTTTTAATACAGCATCTGCCTTTGCTGACAGAGTTACCAAACATATCCCAAAGGCTGGAGGACCTGCTCAGCTTCCTAGAGCAGCTGCTGATGATGCCAGAGACACCCTGCCGTGTGGGGTGTGCCGAGCCCGTGCCGCCAGCACCGCCCGTGCCGCCCGCAGGAGCCATGGCTCCAAACCAGGAAGCGGTGCAGCCGGTGGCGAACCTGGAAGTAGTGCTGCCGCAGGAAAACCCGGAAGCGGCAGCGGGCGCGGAGTGGTGGCCGGGGGCGGCGGTGCCGAACGCGGCCAGGAAGTGTGAAACAGCAGCGGTTTTGGCAGCGGCACTGAACACGGCCGAGGAGCAAGTGACGAGTGCGGTGCCGAGCGTGGCCGTCGAGCAAGGGCCAAGCGCAGTACCAGGTGCGGCTGTAGCCCCAGAGACGGAGGCAGCAGCTCCAGTACCGGCTCAGTCAGGACCAGCTGCGACAGCATCCTGTAAAGAAGCTGCTGTTCAAACTGCAGCGCAGCCAACTGCAGTCTGTACTGTCTGTTCTGGCTGTAGCGAACTTAGCCAAAGTGCCCCTCCCCGTCCATTTCTGTTCACTCCCAGCACCTCAGAGTTGCCTTTGCCTGATGACTCATCGTCAGGCAGTGAGGCAGATGGGGTTCTGGCCCCAGGTCGTCAGGCGGCTGTACCCGCGTGGCGAAGGAAAAGGCTGCGCCGGTCTCGCCCCTGGACCTTTCAGGACTGCACGGTAACAGTGCGTCCAACCCACTCCAGTCACTTCTTAGAGTCAGTTAAGATGCGAGTGTTGGAGGAGGGTGACTGGAGGTTATTGGAAACACTTGGAATGCCAAATAGAATTGAGGATTCTGGGCATAACCAGGAAGCTGTTAAACTTCATCCACAGGCTGTGCCAGAAGTTCAGGATGGTAGTGACTCCCCAAAAGGGGAGATCCAAGCTTTCCCAGTGTATAAGGCTCTCCCAAATTCAGGCGAGCATGCTAAGCATGAGGTAATTGCTTGGAAAGTTGCCCAGGACCTGCAATCCAAGGTGGCACAATATGGGCTAGGTTCTGCTGAAGTTATGCAGATAATAAGGGTGATAAATACAGATTTGCTTTCTCCATTTGATATCAGACACTTAGGTCAAATTCTATTTCAACCTGTACAATTTACAGGTTTTGAGAAAACCTGGAAGAAGCTGGCCGACAAGGCTGCATTAGGGAATATGCAGCTCCCTGCTGCCAATCCTAGACAGACAACAGGAATGGATGCTTTGATGGGGACTGGTCCCTTCTCTGATCCCAGTCTACAGGGTACTTTGTCCTCTAGCATCCTGCAGCAAGCTCAGCAGGTTGGCATGGCAGCCCTGTTGAAAACCATAGAGTTGTCTGCGCCTAGAAAGCGACATACTGAAATAGTTCAAGGGAAATCAGAGTCATTCCTCTCCTTTGTAGAGAAAGTCGCTGCTTCTCTTGAGAAGCAGGTTGAGGATGACGGGTTAAGACAGATGTTGTTAAAGCAGTTAGAGATAATGCAAACGAGGAGTGCAGAAAAATCATAGATGCCTTACCAGGGGATCCTGAGGTAACAGACATGGTCGAAGCCTGCGCTAAGGTGGGATCTGGGAACCAAAAAAGGTCTGCTTCGGCTGCGTTCCTGCACTCTGTTCATGCATCTTCTGGTCGTGAACCAAAGCAACCAAAACAGGCGAAAAAATGGAAGCGGCCTAAGCCAAACCAAAAAGAGAACACACCGATCCCCCAGTGCAAGAGGTGTGGCAGGCCAGGGCATTGCTCGGACTATTGTAGATCCCAGACTCATGCCGATGGTCGGCCGTTGTCGGGAAACTTCTGCCAGGGTGCAAGGAAGGGGAATTGCTCTGTGATGCAGTCGCTCCCCCAGAGAGTGGCACAGGTACAGGCCCAGGCCTACCCAGCCACCCTAGAGACAGCACCCAGGGATCACACAGCACCCAGGGATCAGACGGTTTTGACGTGCACACCGCAGCCGCAGTCGTCTTAAGACTCTAGTGGTATTTATAAGATTCCCTTGGATGCATATGGATCCTTAGCCCAGGGATCCAGTGCAATGCTGGTGGGAAAACCTGACGTTGCCCATCAAGGAATCTTAGTGCACTCAGGAGTTATTGACGCTGACTTTAAAGGTCAGATTTGCGCTATGGTCTCCACACAAAAACCCCCTGTAGCTATTCCTGAAAAGACCTGCTGTCTTGGTTTTGAAAGACAGGTGTCTGCTAAGGAAGGCAGAAGCCTCCCGTGAAGTGGCAGATGTAACCCCTTTCCCTCCGAGTTATTATAATTTTGAAATCAAGGGCCTTTAGGCAAAAATGTGGGAAATAGGAATAACATTTCTTTACTATTATATATATATGTATAACTAGTCAAACAAAACAACAATAACTATAGCAGTAACAGCAAACAGAACCACAAACCCAGTGCCAGCTTTCTCGGCTGTCAGGCCCTTTCCCCTCGGGTGCAGTTCCGCTCGCAGCTGGCAGGGGCGCTGGCGGCTCCCGGTGAGCAGGGCAGGTGCGATGGTTCCCCCGCGGCTGCAGGGGGCGCTCCGGAGTGAGCTCAGGGAGCACGCGGCACCAGTGGCCTGGGATCCCGGGGAAGGATGGAACAAGGGCTTCACAAAGCCCGGACAGCTGGCCCCAGTGTCCAGCTGGAGCTTCAGGAACAGCAGGCTGGAACAGCAGGCTGGAACGGCAGGGATGAGCACAAATCCTGGAGGACAGACGAGGTGTATCCAAACGGAGAACCCCCGGAGGTCTAGGCAGGCAGGGTGAGCATGGCTACAACACAGCGAAGGCTCGAAGCAACAGCGGGGCAGGGCGGCCACAGCCCGGCCTCCAGCAGGGCAGGGAGGGCGGCTTTGGGATCCTGGTGTTGTTTCCAGCAGAAAAGCAAAGTAGCCAAAGCAAGCAGACTCCTCTCTCTTGGACGCAGAGAGCGAACTGACCCCACACCCAGGTGAAACAAAAGAGTAGCCAGGCACACCCCACCCTCAGTGGGTAGCTCTTTGTTTTCTTAAGTATCCAACGATCAGCGATTTGTTCCCTTAGCAACATGTATGGGGGGGGGGGGGAATTCCTCTAACAGAAAAAAACTAGGACTAAACTAAAACCCCAACACCTGCCTTGCTAAATTAGTGCCTTTTAAGTCTTGTGTCCCCAGGATAGAACAACCAACTCATGAAGATAACGGCAGTGGATCTACGGGACTTCCGCAGGCCTTCTGGACTGCAGACATCTCTGACCAAAGGCCACAGATGACATGTACCCTGATCCTGCCGAACGCCCGTCCGCCCCGGATTCAGCTTTGAAGTTTGATTTACACGGGTGCTGATGTAACTATCATCTCCTTCTCTGAATGGCCTCCCTCATGGCCTTTATCCCCGGTGGGATTGGCCATCGCAGGAGTAGGAGGAACCACACAGAGCTATTGAAGCGAACGGCCCGTGGTGGTGAAGGACTCAGAGGGGCACACAGCTACAATTAGGCCTTATGTTGCTACCACTTCCCTTAACCTTTGGGGACGGGACATGTTGGCAGCTTGGGGCTATGGATTGGGACAAATTTTTAATAGGGGTCACTGTGCGTAAGGGTGCACAGTATCCTACACTGCCTTTGTGGTGGTTGACTAACACACCAATCTTTGAGCCGCAGTGGCCCCTACCAAAAGAGAAGTTAGACGCCCTTCATCAGCTGGTTCAGGAACAGTTACAACAGGGGCACCTTGAACCTTCTACTAGCCCCTGGAACACTCCTGTTTTCGTAATTAAGAAGAAATCAGGGAAATGGAGATTATTGCAGGACCTCCAGAAAGTTAATGCAGTAATGGAAGGTATGGGGGCATTGCAGCCTGGCATGCCCTCTCCCACCATGATTCCTATGGGGTGGGACATCCTGATCATTGATTTAAAGGATTGTTTTTTCACAATTCCTTTATATCCTGATGACAAACCAAAATTTGCCCTTACTGTGCCTGCCATTAACAATGCTGAACCTGCTAAGAGATACCAATGGAAGGTCCTCCCTCAAGGGATGAGGAACAGCCCAATTATCTGTCAGTGGTATGTCGCCCAAGCTTTAGCTGGAGTTCGCAAGCAGTTTCCTGATGCATGCTGCTACCATTACATGGATGATATCCTGGTGGCAGCGTCCACTCGGGACGAGCTGCTGAGAATACAGCCTCAGCTGCTCGCTGCTCTGCATGCCTATGGATTAGAGGTAGCTCCGGAGAAAGTTCAACAGCATCCTCCTTGGAAATATTTAGGAGTGAAAATTTTGGACCGAACTATCCAACGCCAAGAGGTGCAATTCCCGGATTCGATTAAAACCTTGAATGATGCTCAGAAACTGCTAGGTGTCATCAATTGGTTACGACCTTATTTAGGTCTAACGGCAAAGCAGCTTTCCCCGCTTTTTAATACATTAAAAGGGGATCCTGCTCTGAATTCACCTTGGGAGTTGACTCCGGAAGCGCGATGAGCGCTGCAAGAGGTCCAACGGGCTGTTTCCGCTCATCAGGTTTATCGAGTGGATCCCTGCATTGCTATCACTGTTTTCATTACTATTCCAGACCGCCATCCTACAAGTATCATTGGCCAGTGGAATGCTAAATGGCCTGATCCTTTGCATATCCTAGAATGGGTCTTTTTGCCTCACCAGCCAAAAAGGACTGTGACCACAGTGTTTGAATTGGTCACTTCTCTGATAATCAAATGCTATCAATGGTGTTTGCAACTGATGGCTGTGGATCCTGCAGTAATTGTCATTCCTATCTCAAAGGAATACTTTGAGTGGAGCCTTATCCATAGTGCTCCTTTCCAAAGCGCTTACCATCTGCCCAGCCATAAATTACTGCAGTTGGCAAAATTGACCATGCTTTCGTTGCGGCCGAGAAATAGCCGAGTGCCAGTGCAAGGACCCACCATCTTTTTGGATGGTTCAGGGAAAACTAGGAAAGCCATTGTTACCTGGAAGGAGGGATCGGAATGGCAGGTGCTGAAGGAACACAAGTCAGGCTCTGCTCAGTTAGTTGAATTAAGGGCTGTTACCATGGTTTTTCAACGATTCTCACAGGAACCTTTGAATTTGGTTACTGACTCTGCTTATGTAGCAGATATAAGCCAACACTTAGATTGTTCACTTCTGAAGGAGGTGAACAATGCGGCTCTGTTTTCGCTGTTGCAAACCTTGTGGTCTGCAATTCAGGCTCGAGTGCATCCGTATTACATTCTGCACATTCAAAGCCACACCAATTTTCCAGGGTTTCTAGCAGAAGGCAATGCCAGGGCTGACATGCTGGCCAACCCTGCGTGGGTAGGGCCTCAGCCTGACAAAATTGCACAAGCCAAGGCATCGCACGGTTTCTTCCATCGAAGTGCACATACCCTGCAGAAGCAGTTTCATTTAACGCCAACCGAGGCGCGCGACATTGTCAGCGCTTGTGCTGACTGTCACGGACTCGCCGGGCCTTTGCCAGCCGGGGTAAACCCCAGAGGGCTAAAAGCCTTGCAGATTTGGCAAACGGATGTAACTCACATCCCAGAATTTGGTCGGCTGAAATATGTGCACGTGTCTATTGACACTTTCTCCTCGGCTATGTGGGCTACTGCTCACACTGGAGAGAAGGGCCGTGATGTCATTGCCCATTGGAAACTGGCTTTCTCAGTCCTGGGTGTGCCAGCTTCTGTGGAAACCAATAATGGTCCTGCCTACGCTTCGGAGAAGACGCGGCAGATTTTACATCTATGGGGTGTAGACCATACCTTTGGTATCCCACATTCTCCTACTGGCCAAGCCATTGTCGAATGCGCTCATGGTACCTTGAAGTGTGTTTTGGACAAACAGAAAAGGGGAATGCATGGAGAAACCCCACAGAGCCGACTAGAAAAAGCTTTGTATACAATTAATCACCTTACAGTACCACAAAATTCAAATAATCCTGTTATTCTGAATCATTTTCTCTCATTGCAGTCTGCAGGTGACACACAACTGCCCCAGGCAAAAGTCTGGGTGCGGAATTTACTCACTAACCAGTGGGAAGGCCCTCATGAGCTTATTGTTTGGGGTCATGGGTATGCTTGCGTTTCCACAGATACTGGGGTACGGTGGCTACCTGCAAAATGTGTTTGGCCTGACCTGCGGCACCAGAGGCAGAACAGGCAACCTCCAAATGATGACCAGAACGCCAACCATCCAAATGGCAACCAGAATGTAGATCATCAGCCTAATGACTCTTCTGATGATGACCAAGATGTTGACCATCAGGCAGATGGTCCTTCTACAAGCAGAGACTGGGGTGGTCCTTCCACCAGCAGAGACTGAACTTTAAATTTCTTGTTATGGAGTCAGATATTTAAAGCCTTAAGGACATATTTAGAATTAATAACCGATGTAAATTTCTATTTAGGATTAATAGTAGAGTTGTTATCTTCTCAAACAAAAAGGGGGAATTGTAGATACAAGAATGCTGCTAACAAGGATTTTCTTGCTATTTTCTAAGTCTGTGAGAGACTTTTCTCTCTCACAGAAGAGGTAGCAGGGAATGTAAACAACCAAGCCAGCTGCAACCTTGAAAAGTCTTGTGTATGGTATAGTAGAAAAATATTTTGATAATGGATGTTTTAGGATTTTGGCCAATCACCCCAAGGGGTGGCTGATCCTTTGTCCAATTAGACTATGAAGAAAAAAGTCTATAAAAGAGTTTGTAAAATAATTAAATAAATCAATCTTGCTGCACAATTCCTGCCTGCTGGATCTTCTCTCCTCCTCCTCCCGATGGCTGCAGGACACGGTGATATACCCTAGGGCCCAGGCCTGCGGTAATACAGGGAGCCTTGAATATCTCAGCTGAAATGGTAAGAGATCTCATGCCAGTAGTCTCAGAAGGAAGGTAGATGGATTCCTGCTTTCAGAATTCTCCTACGTGCTCTCAGAGAGCAGATGGGTGGTGGGTGAAGGGACAGCACTAAGCACCTGTGTTTTAAACAATAGGAGATTTTTTTTCCCCTTTACAACGAGCAATAGCGTGCTTCTCATTTCATTATTCAGATGAGGCTTACTGAACAAGGTATTTTTGTGTGAAGAATTTTTTTTCAAGACATCATTTTGCATTTCTTAAGAAAACTGTGGAACAAATTTTTTGTAAAGAAGAGCCTTTACTGAATTGTAAGCTGTGGTCTAGAGCATTATACGTTTACTACTCACAGGGAATTTTAATTCCAAAGCCTCAACATTTACTATAAAATCTTGAAAAACACAAGGGGTTTTGGTTGTACTAAACTGCTCCCCATTAGATGAACTTGTTTAAGGTCTGTAAGCTTCTCACTTCTCTGTCTCTTGCTGTACAAGCTCTGTCTGACACCCCAGAGTGAATTAATCAGCTTTCAAGCAGTAACATCACAAGTCACTGTGCTACTTTAAATCCATTTGAGAAATCTCCCTCAAATTTCCCTGGCACATCCTTAGCTTGACTGTGGGACCGTAGAGACATTTAAGACTTCATCTATTATTATAGACAGGTGTTTTAATTGAATCACCTGGTAGTAGCATGAAAAATTTGGCACTTTTCTTTTGCTGTTTGCCTGACGCCTTTCCTGCTGTTGTTGCTTGTGATGGCTGGATCTCTTCCAGAGTTTCAGTATGAGAAACTCTGCTGCAAGCAGGTTTTCTGGGCTTGGAAGAAGAACTGTGATCTCTTTCTAGTCTGAGTAAACCAGCTGAATAATTTAAAACAAAGCAGACAGGAAATACCAGTGACTCTGCAGAGCCAAAGGAAATGGGGAACTCCGCCAAGATGGGGAGCAGCTCTGGCTCCTCAACCAAATTCTGACTCTTTAGACTTGGTTTAATGCCTTATGACCTACATGGTGTCTCTGAAATGTGGAGTCATATTTATCCCAATGAATTTCATGCATTTACCTGAGACATCTCATCACTATGATAGGGCAGAGGTGTGTGTGCACATTCCTAGGAGCAACCCAGTTCAGATCTTTATTTGCTGTGTCCCTCTAAGACAGTACCAATTCCATCTCTTTCAGGTAAGTCTCTAAAGGCACGAGTCAGGCATGATTTATCTACTTGCCAAACCTGTCATGACTGGCTGCATTTCTTTTAGTTTAACAGAAAATATGTCCATCTTTAATCTTATCCATAAAGTTTTCTGTCGGAATTGAAAAAAGTCCGTGGACTCCGGCGGGGGGAGAAATTGTTGACCCAGCCAATATGGTTGATAAAAGCAAGCTCCGTTTACTGGCAATCCAGAGGCACTTATATAGTATACCAGCTTGTTAACTCTCAAGTGGCTTAAAACTTATCAAAGCGCATTTCTACTTCTACATAATTGGACTTACATTGACAAGCTTCTACAGTTATGTTATGATTAAAAGAATTCAGAGCTCAGCCTCCCTTCTCTCCTGGTTAGCGCATCTTATCAGCACAGCTGCATCGCTTCAAAACTCCCTCTTTGTTTCTCAGGCTTGTTTCTCACACAGGGATTTTTCTCATGCAGACAGTTTTTCTCACACAGGCCTTTTGCTTGAAGGCTCTTGCTTGTACAGTTCTTTTATTGATCCCATAATTCTATCAATGATCCATGCCCCTGATCCTTTAATAATTTTGCAACAGTTTTCTTTGGATTGTTTGATGTTAAAGATATATCACCAATTACATCTGCTTCACAAACCTCCTGTAGCATCAATTCTGGCTTTGTAGACATCCCCAAGTAAGCAATCTGTCTTATTATTCCATCTCTGAAGTTTTTTACCTCTGTTACTCTCTGCTGAGCGTGCCCTATCTCATCTCACCTGTCTCCTGCAGGCACCAAGCTCTCAGCTTCACATGGTCAGTCAGTCCATTTATTCATTCAGACCAGTAAAGGTCCCCTTCCAAAGTCTCTGAATGAAGTGGCACTGCTCCTATTCAATGCCTGCCAGTGGTGCAGAATTACAGCCAGACAGCTATAAATGTTTTTTTACGTACCAAAGGTCTTTGTTTTGTGATAGCTGAATTTTGTATGTTCTCACAGGAGAATCTAGGAAATAACATTACTACAACAACAATAATAACAACAAAAAGAAAAAAAAAAAGAAGATTTTGAATACTTTACTTGTTGATGGTATCCTGATGTTGAGTAGCTTCATGTTATCTAGTCAGTGTAAGAAGACATTTGCATCTGTAGGAATTGTGTCCTATCAGATAGGAATGATGTGGTCAGTAGTTTGGCTTTTAAATGGCCTACAGCAGGATTTCTATCATCTACAGCAGAAAAAAAAGTTATGTTTTCAAACTCCATCCTCTTTCTCCCTTTGCCAATCCTGCTCTTCCCCGGTGAAAGTGGCATGGCAGTAAAATTGTGGGGGAGCTTATTAAATCTGCACATTTAATGCCTCAATAGAAACCTTGGAAAATAAAGGACCATTTTTTAGTTTAAAGTCTGTATTTACCATCCGCACAATTTGGATTTTTTTCCTTTTCTATATTACCTGGAAATCAGCGTTACTAGGGATCATTTGTGAAGCATTGGTTTTCACATGACCACCTACCTTGATGGTTACGTCAAGGTGCACTGGAGTTTGGAGAACAGAGATGGACACTTGGATACTGCTCT